>NC_062214.1:157435531-157791156 GCF_902686445.1 Sciurus carolinensis | reverse complement strand
CTCATGGCTGCTGTGAAGCAGAGAGAAGGAGCCATGGGGACAAGAAATAATCCCCAAGGGCATAGCCCTAGTAACCTTCTTCCTCCAACCATGCCTCTCCTTCCTGCAGTCACTACTCAATTAGTTCATTGACATTATTAATCCATCAAATGGCTTAATCCACTGATTAGGTTACAGGTCTCATACTCTAATCATTGTCCCTTTGAACATTCCTGTATTAACACAGAAACTGTTGGGAGACACCTCAAATCCAAACCATAATATTCTGCCCCTGGTCTCCAAAAGTTCATGTCCATCTCACAATGCAAAATGCATTTAGTCCACCTCCAAAAGCCCCATAGTCTTAACAGGTCCAGCATTGCCCAAAAGTCCAAGTCCAAAGTCTCACCTCAGACTCAAGGCAAAGTCTTGGCTGTGAGACCCTCTGAAGATCAAAAGCAAGTTATACACATCCAATATAATGGCACAGAGTAAACATTTCCATTATAAAAGGGTAAAATAGGACTTGGAAAGATGAGATGGGACCAAAGCAAGATCAAAATCCAACAGCAAGAAGTTCTGTAGCTCTACATTCAGCATCTGGGGTACATTAGGATGAGACTCGTCTCTTATAATCTCCAAAGGGCTTGGGCTTCCATACCACTATGTACTTGCTAGTTGCAGGCCATATGACCTCTCTTTTAGACTCTCTGTCCACAGATAGCAGCTTTCCTTAGCAGATATTCCATGTTACTGGTATCTCTTGATTTTGGGAGTCTTCACTACCACTTTAACTTCCTTCTCACAGCTTCATGTACTTCCTCTTCAGCATCTTCCTTCAGATATTCTGTCCCTGCTATGCTTTATCTGGTCTCCCAGGCTTTATTTTGAAATCTTGGTGGAAGTCTCCATGACCCTGTAATTCCAGCATCCTGCATTCCTATAAAACCTATACCATACAGATGATGCCAAAGTTTTCCACCAGCTCAAGCAGTATCTGGATCCTCTTGAACCATGGCTGCAGTGGCCTCTGAGTGCCTGGACAGATGAACGTGGTGAAATGAACCCTGAGGAAACTCTTCCTAGGTCCCCTGTGCAAACATGGAGTCCTCAATTTCTTTTAAATGAGTTTTCACTACTATATCCTTGAACCTGAAGTGAGTGTGGTCTTACTGATTCCTCAAATGTCCTCAAGTCATCTTTTCTATTGTCTCTGTGCAAAGCACTTAGCTTCTTTTTAGTGGTGGTAATCTCTTCAATGACCATACCTTCTTGGCTTCAATTGTACATGTGCTTCTCTGGTAAAACTGCAAGTTTTTAAATTTTTTGTTTTCTGCTTTCTGTTCAAAATAAATCTGGCTAAAAGCTGCCAGCAAAATCCATTCCACTGCCTGAGTTCTGTGTTGTCTGGAAATTTCCTCCACTAGATTAATTAAATTCAACCTCACAGAAAGACTCAGGACATGGCCAAAATGTAGACAACTTCTTTGCTAGAATGTAACATGAATGACTTCTAATCCAGTTTTCAATAGAGTCCCTGTTCCTTTCTGAAATATCATGAGCACAGTCTTTATTGTCTACATTCCTATTGATATTCTGTTCTTCTGAGCTCCCACCAGAACTGTCCATTAAGCTCTGCTTCAAAGTTCTAAGGATTCTTCAGGCTGAATATTCAAACTTCTTCACACTCCTTCCATAAATTGGTTCCAAAGGCTTAAGAACCACATGGTCAAAGTTAGTCACAACAATGAACCCACTTCTTGGTAACAATTTCTGTGTTAGTCGGTTTCTTATCATTGTGACCAAAATACCTAAGAAGAACATCTTAGAGGAGGAAAATTTTATTTTCAGCTCATGGTTTCAGAGGTTCAGTCTATAGTTTGCCTGATCCATTGCTTTGGCCTGAGGTGAGGCAGAACATCATAGTTAAACAGCTGGCAGAAGAAAGCTGCTCAGTTCATGAGAGCTGGGAAGTAGAGAAAGAGTATGCAAGGAGCTGGGGTACAATATATAATCCCAAGGGCATGCCCCCAGTAACTTACTTCCTCCAGCCGTACCCTTCCTACCTACAGTTACCATCCAGTTTGTTCATCCAAATTATTAATTCATCAAACTGATTTCACCGATTATGCTACAGGTCTCATAATGTAATCATTTCACCTCTGAATATTCCTGAATTAACACAGGAGCTTTTGGGGGACACCTCATATCCAAATCATAGCAAGAGATACATGCACAAAGAATTCAATAATATTGTTACTTATTATTATTCATAATAATGTAAATAAATATTCAGTAGTTTGAAAATAGGTTCATAAATTTTATGTATATAGTATACCATGAAGTCATTATGATTAAGTTTACAAAGAATATTACATAACATAATAAAAAAAATCACAATACAAATTTTTTTTACACAAGATGAATGCAACTATTTAAAGATATGTATATGTATGTATGTATATATATATATGTGCATGCATACATATGTGTATTTATATATATGTATATATAGAGAGAGACACAGAGACAGAGACAGCAACAGAGAGACACAGAGAGAGATAAAGAGACAGAGATATTCAGAAAAAAACAAACACACCAAAAAGTCTTCAGTGACTGTCCTTTGACAGAGATTATAAATGACTCTGATTTTTCTTCCTGCTATTTTCTATATTCTCTAAGATATTCATTACTTTAAATGTTAACTTTGGTGGTTTTTTTTAGCAAATATATTACTATAAAAAGAAAGCATTTAAAACCTGATGTCTTCTAAAAAACAAAGGCTATTTTCTGAGAGGTTAGCCCTGGCTCTGATCTCGCATGTCACACCCATCTTGGATGGCTGCCTCTCCTAAACTTTGTCTCCTTTCCAGATGGACCTGGGTGAATGTTGCCTTCTCTTACTTTATTCATTTCACTGTTGCAAAACCATATAATATTAAATTCATCTTAATCACTTTTAAGCATGCAGATCAATAGTGTTAATTATTTACTTTGCTGTGTAGAACTATGGAACTTCTTTGTCTTGCAACTTTGGAACTCTTTACCCATTAAACACTGATGTTCCCTTCTTCCCCAGCCCTGGATAACCATCTTTCTACTTTCTGTTTCTGTGATTTTCACTACTTTATGTACTTCTTGCAAGTGGAATTGCATATTTGTCTTTTTGATTTCACTTAGCATAATGTCCTTGAGGTTCATCTGTACTGTACCATGTGAGTTGCCTTCTTTTTAAAGGCTGAATAATATTCCTTTGTGTGTAAATAACAAACTTTCTTTATTCTTTCTTCTGTTGATGCACATTTTGGTTGTTTCCTCCTATTGGCTATGTGAGGAAGGCTGTGGTGAACATAGGTGTGCAAATATCTCTTTGAGATTCTTCTTTTGGATATATGTGTATGTCTAGAAGTGACATTGCTGGATTATATGGTGATTTCATTTAAAAATTTCGTGGAACCCCATAGTGTTTCCCATAATGGCTGGACCATTTTAAATTCCCACCAATACACAAGGGTTCCAGTTTCTCCACATCCTTGTCAACACTTGTTATTTTCTGTTCTTTTAATAGTGGTAATAGTGGTGGGTGTGAGGTGATATCTCATTGTGGTTTTGATTTGCATTCCCCTAATGATTAGTGGTGTCGAGCGTATTTTCATGTGCTTCTTGAACATTTGTGTTCATTGGAGAAATGTCTGTTCAAGCCCTTTGTTCACTTTAAAGTCAGATTATTTTGTTCTTGTTGAGTTGTAGAAGTTCCTATGTCTTCTGGATGTGAGCCCTTATCAGATCGGATGTATGATTTGCAGTTATTTTCTTCCATTCCATAGGTTGCCTTTTCACGGCATTGTTTTCCTGGACTCACGAAAGTTTTAGAATTCCCTTTTGTCCATTTTTTGTTTTCTGTGCATTTGGCATCAGATCTAAGAAATCACTGCCAAATTCAGTGTCCTAAAGACGTTAGACTTACATGTTCTTCCAGAAGATTAATAATTTTAGATCTGTGGTTTAGGTATTTAATTCAGTTTGAGTTCATTTTTGCATATGATATAAAATGAGGGTCCAACTTCCTTGCTCTGCATGAAGATATTCAGTGTTCCCAACACCATTTGTTGAAGAAACTGAACTTTCTCCCTGCATAGTCTTGGCACCCTGATTGAAAATCACTTGGTCATATATGTAAGGTTTATTTATGGGCTCTCCATTATGTTTCATTGGCCTATGTATCCATCTTTATACCAGAACCATACTGCTTAATTACTGTTGTTCGTAGTGTGTTTGAAAATCATTTTCTGTGTTTTTTTTTTAATTTATACTTTGCTCCAATTTTTTTTTTTTTTTTTGGTAACTGGATGGCTTTATGATTTAATCATCTTTTGTTATCTTTTAATTTTTTACAGACTGCATTTTGATTCATTGTACACAAATGGGGTACATCATTTCGTGTCTATGGTTGTACACAATGTAGATTCATACCATTCATGTAATCATACATGTGCACAGGGTAATGATGTCTGTCTCATTCCACCATTTTTCATACCCCCTCCCTCTCATTTCCTTCTACATAATCTAAAGTTCCCCCATTCTTCTCTCACTCCCCACACCCCCACCCTTTCTGTGTGTTTTTAAAGAGAAAAGATATCCTCTTATCCTCCTAATATTTTGGGCTTATTTCTGCATCTCTTTTGGAATCCCTCCCCTGCTTCATGGTCATGATCCTTTTTCCTTGCTAGGCATGAGTTTTTAAATATTCTTTTTTAGAGGAGGTTATGGAAATTGATTTTATTTCTCGTTTGTGAAAACCTGATCCAATCTCCTGATTTCCTATGTCCTGTAGACTTTTGACATGGAGGGTAGAGATGGACCCTCAGGAGGCAGGGCAAACCTTAGGATTTAGCAGACAGCTTGTGTGCCTGTGGACTTCCTGATGAGATGGACGTGTTTCAGGGGAGTGGGCTGGGCAGGGTAGTGCACCTTCCAGCTTTAGCAGGCAGTACCTGAGGTAATTAGATGTTACTTTGGAAGGGAGAGTGCAGAGTCCAGAAGGAAAGAGGCACAGTTGAAGTTTAAGTGGGGAAAAAAAGAGTGAAGAACAGGATGCTCCAGACACTTGAACATGAAGTGCTGGATGGGAGTGAAATCTTGGGGAAAAGCACATGGAAAGGAGCGTAAGAGGTTGAAGACAGGCCTGCCTGTTTTAAATCCTGCCTCAGCACTGCCTGGTACCAGAAATGATGACCGACAAGCCATTAGAATTGCTTGTCCTCCCATTCAGGGTGAGGGTCACAAAAGGGTAACCGTCATAGTGACTTCCATTTATGGAGCATGGGCTGTGTGTCAAGCATGTAGACATATTAGATATTTTAATCTCTCAACAATGCTGCAAAATAGATTTTATAATTCCATTTTATGGGTTAGAAAACTGAGGCTCAGAGAAAGGAAGGAACTTGTCCAAAACCATATAATTAGCAATTTTAGAGTTGAGTTTTGAACCCAGAACCTTTCTTCTAGCTGCCTATGAAATGCCTATGCTGTAGTGGAGGTCCTGAATTTGAGTCTCAACTCTGCCAGTCACAGTGTGCCCTTTCCCGCTGATCAGTTTCCTATTCCAAAATTAATAATTTTGTATGATTTACACTGTATACATTGCATTAGAATATGTAAATGGCTTTTAAACACATCCTTCAACTTCATCCTCACAGAAACTTTGGGTAATATCAAGCACACTGTTCTACAGACCTATTTTATCTTTGGAGTTATTAAGTTAACCGAATTGGAGAAACCTCAGCAGTGTCTCCATGTACAGAGAGACGGCTGTGTCGGCAAGACCTGTTGCGTGCCCTGCTCATCCTGCCTCAGACTTGGTTCTTGACTATTACCAGGGGCAGAGTCACCACAGAGTTGGAGCTTTAGGGACCCACCCCACTGCTTGCTTGAGGTCCTGGGAGTGGCCCTGGAAATAGAGTTGTTCTTTCTCTCTCCCTTCCCCTCATTCATTGAAAGTGTCGGAAATTTGGGGATTCGGGTCAGGAGACGTTGAGTTGGGGCTACATTTAGTTTGGATTCACCTACTTATTATTTTCTAAATGTATGTCCCGGCCTCTGTTTTCCTTGAATTGTTTCTTCCCCCTGCTGTGTCCTTCTACCTGTGCTTCATGTTAAAATTCCCACCGGTCATCAGATCGAATCATAAACTTCCCTTAAGACTTCCCTGACCTTCCCGCGTGGGAGTCACCCTTTCTCCTAGGCATTCCCACAACACTTTATGGAAATCTCTTCCTTGACTAATAGTACTCATTTGCCACCTCGTTATGTGGGGCTTTTTTTTTCTCTTTCTCTCTGTGTCTTTAACAGACCGTAATCTTCCCCAGTATTCTCTCACTTTCCCTTTTCAAATCCTTCTACTCTGTGGTTACACTTTCCAGGGTCATCTCCCTGTTCAGACTGCCAATACTTTGCAAGCATGCATCCGGTCTTCAGCTTTTCATCCTCCTCCGGTATCTAGATGAGAGTCTTGCACATAGGAGTCTCTCATCAAATCCTTGTCAAATGAATAAACATTCTTTTTAACCTTTCAAAGCAATATTAGAAACAAGGAGACAATTGCTTATTAATTAATCCTGAATTAATTTTTTTTTTTTAAAAATTGTGTGGTCAGCAAGGATGACAATTATTTAGCCATTGTTGCATAACAAATTATCCCAATGACTCAGGGGCTCAAAACAATGTTTAAAAACAGTGTCTGTGGGTCAGAAATGCAGATATGACTTAGCTGGGTCCTCAGTCTCCCCCGAGGTTGCAATCACTTTAAGCCTCAACTGGAAAGGATCCCTTCCTGGCTCACTTACATGTTTGTCGCAGGATTCAGTCCCTTGCAGGAGATTGCACTGAGACCTTTGTACCTTGGGAACTGTGGCTCCAGTATTCCTTTGATCCATTGCACATCGGTCTTTCCCAAAGCATCTTGCAAAATGGCTGCTTGCATCATGGAACAAGCAGATGAGGCACAATAGAAGCTGCAGTCTCTTATGGTCAGTCTTGGAAGTGAACTCCATACATTTTGCCATGTTCCATTTATTAAAGCAAATCACAAGGTCCAGCCCATTATCAGAGGGAAAGAACTACACAGAAATATGAATACCAAGAAGCCAGGATCATGGAGGTCCATTTTAGAAGGCTGCTCGTTGGGCAGAGAGCTATATTTTTGTGCATGGTGACACTTCCTTATTGAGGCTATTGCCAGCTGTCTCATGGAGGAGTGGCTTCCAGAAATGGGAATGCAGCAAAGCAGTGGAAGAAAAGATTGGAAAAGGAATTCAAGGATGGTCATCTGGATCTTGAATGCAAAGCTAAGGAATTCAGATTTTCACATAAAGGCAACGGGGAATCACAAATAAATTTGAGTTCAGGAATGGTCCAGATTGGTCCGGTTAGTGCTGTGCTTCTAAAAGCTCAAGTGGATTGCCAAGAACACAGCCTGGAGACAAGGAGACTTGCTCCTGGGGCAACTGCAATCATTTTAGTGAGGGGCAACAACAGAGTTATCAATAGAGGGAATAAAAGTGTAAAAAGTGTGTGTGATTCCTTGTCACACACCACCAGTTGCTGTTTGCTTCTGTAGCCTCTGTTGTGACGGCCCCTCTCCTCATGGATGATGTTAGTATTTTACAAAGTACACCAGGCAGGTGCCATTTTCCCATTGAAGACAGATGGTGACTAGGGTCTGAACAGAGCCATCAGGAGCTGTGTTGGCTCATCCAATAAAGAGGCTTTAGGGCCAGGGATGTAGCTCAGTTGGTAGAGTGCTTGCCTCACATGCATAAGACCTTGGGTTCAATCCCCAGCACAACAACAAAAAAAGAGGTTTTAATTTATTGACTTCCTAAATGAGTCTCTTGTCACTTAGCTTCTTATGTTTTTGATCTTCCTCGTGCTAGACTGCAGGTTTCCCTAGAGACACCTCTTAGGATTTCTACAGCACAATATGAAATTGGGTTATAATCCTCTTATTTGGGGAATACTCTAAGTTGCCCTGGATTGGAAGAAGTATTTTCCTTGCCCAAGTCTGGGGAGGTCCAAACAAAAAATTCCCTCAGATATTTCTAAGGAAGAGGTGGATTTTATAGGCTTTAATTTCATTTAATCCTCACAATGACTTGAAAAGGGGTATGATGGCCATATTTTCTCAGTTATACAGGTTAAGGTCATGAAACAGGTTGATAGACATTGAGCAATATGACAAAAAGAAAAGACGCAGCTGAAATACTACTAAGTTGGAATGAAGGGAAGTATGTAAAGGGGAAATAATACTATATAAAATTTTTTTTCTGGGGCAATATTTACTAGTTTTAGCTTCGATCATATTTTTGTTGGTAGATGACAATGCATTTGACATTGTTTTGAAAAGTATAAAATTATATACCATTTTCCTACCTTTTTAAATTAAATCTTTAGGAAGATTGAAATAAATTTTGCCCTTGCCTGTACACTCTCTCCTCCTTTCATGCTAGTTCATATTTAGCTGCAAGATTCTTCTTCTTGCTGTGCTCCTTCCATAAAGGTACTCTCTTGCTAAACCACCCCTGACTCCCCATTGCTCATATGCTACAACCCAACGACCCCATCTGAACGTTTTCAGTGGTTTTTTTCCTCTCCTTTTTTTAATATTTACAGCATTCTTTGAAATACTGCATGCCCGAAAGGATTAAAAGACTCAGAATCCCACAGTCCCAGCTGGAGGTCACTGTAACACAAGCCCCGGTGCCCTCAGTCCCAAGTAATCTCACAGCACCCATAAAAGCAGCCACAGGTAGCATGGTGCCCTCCTTCCTTTGTTACAGGTTGAGTGCTGTGCCAGAGCCAGGCCTTCCTGCATACCTCAGAGGAAACATCCTCTGAGGTTCCAGAGTGAACGTCTTTCTTGTGGATTTGGCCTGCCCTCTTGGTCACAGCAAGTTTTATACCCACTTTCTACCTCTCTGCACAACTCACTCCCTGGGCTTCTATCACTAGGAGAACAATGGCTTTCCTCAATGTAACAAAACAAAATTCTTCCCGTTAATAAATTGAGACAGCAGTACCTATTGAGAGTCACTTCCATGGGAGCTACTCCAGCTTTGAACTCCATCCCACTTCCCCTCCCTCTGCACCCCACCTCTAGGCCCTCTCTGTTCCTGATGGAGTGCTTTTGCTCACAGTAATCCCTGCTGCCGGGTTACCTCCTCAGTGCCCTGAGATCCTAACTCCATTTCAAGATCAGGTCTCATTTTCGCTCCTTGACTTCTGTCCCTTGGGTCTCCTGCTCCCAAAGCCCCTAACATCTTTTGTCTGTGTAGCTCATTCAGTGCTGGTCTATCAAGGGCTGCCTGTGTACATGCCTGCTTTGACAAAATCACAATTGTCTTGTGGCTCAGGACCGTGTATTATATTTTATATCCACTTTAGAACCTGACAGGCCTGTGCATAATAGGTGGCCAGAAATCTCAGTCTGAGAGATTCCAGACTTTTCCCCTATGTGAGGCATCAAGAGGACAGCTGTTTCAAAAGCAACCAGTTTGCAGGTATTAAGTGTCCTGTGGGTGAGCTTGGGCTACAGGATATTGTTCCCTTCTCCAGATGTCCTTGTGCAGCTCCACCCACCTTTGTTTTCCAAGATGCAAATGCTGGCCCCCCACCTCCACAAGCATGCTTTGTGTTGCCCAGAGTTTGTTGTTTTCTAGAATTGTCCTCCAACTCCTGCCCAGTTCTCTGGATGACCAGCCATGTGTGGAAGGAGCTAGCTGCTGAACAGAAGTTCTGGGCAGTATTCTGCAACACAATGGATTTCTTGTGCATATTTAAGAATTTGGCAGGGAGCACAGACTGCTTATATTGAATTTAAAAGAAAAGTAATTTGAAAGGATTCCAGGGGGATGTGTGGGAAGAAGGATAGGTAGTCTACTACCACAAGTAGACAACCTTTTTATCTTTTTAAAATTTAAATATGACACTGCCTGCATTTTCTAATTCCCTCTCTCCTGAATGACATTGGATTACCAGATATCATTATTTAGAACACCCTTTTTCTATGGATGTTGAAACTCCTTGCAAAACAGTCTGAACTCATAGTTTTTCCTAAGGCAGTGGTTTCAGTTCTAGATGTACATTATAATTATGGGGGGAGCTTTAATGAAAATCTCCATCCTATTCCCAGACCAAGGAAATTGAAATGAAATTTTGCATCGCATCTGGGGTCTGGGCATTTCTGAAAACACTTTCACAAGATCCAAACGCTCCTCTGCAGTTGAGGATCACTTACTTACCTCGTGTGTTCTCTGCGATCTCAGTTGGAACTTGCTGGGAACAACATGCTTGATGGCGAGCAGCTATATTACTTTTTGCCTGACTTGGTAATTACTTTTGTATTTCCTTTTTGCAGAAATTATATAAGAAGAAACTAGGGAGAAGAGATCATTAGAGGGATTTGGGATTCATCATAGAACTCCTTCCTGACCCAAACAAATGTGGATGCAGGTTATCAGTTGAAAGTCTAATATCTCCTTCAGCTGAGGAAATTGTTCATGCATTTAGAAAGATAGTGTACCCAAGTGACTATTAAACAAGTTGTTTCTTTGCTGTTTTTTCTAAATGTAATGGGTGGAGGGAGGGATTGCCTTATAACTTTCATATCAAACAAGGTTAACAAAAAGAATCGCCAAAGTATTGGCTTACATTGAACCCCATTTTGGGACTTTCACCTTAACTCTTAACTTTTCTCTGCATATGTCCCCCTGTGGACCTGTGGTTCATATTTGCTGCAGGATTCTGGATCCTCTTGCCTTCCACTTTTATAGACATCTGAAGAAATATTTGACGAGGCTAGAAAATACCTTCCTCAAGAGAAAAATAGCTAATTACTCTCTCATTATTGAACTTGCTCTAAAGCTTGTAGAACTGTATTTTACTGCTTGGTGAATTGGTCCATTCTCAGAAGCTATTATATAGGAGTATACAACTATACAATACAGTTGTAGAACTGTATTTTACTGCTTGGTGAATTGGTCCATTCTCAGAAGCTATTGTATAGGAGTAGGTAGAGGGTACCAAAGCCCTCAGATAGCTGCTTAGAGACACTTTAAAAAAAATACACCCCGTGTCAGAGTAGATTCCACTTAACCCTGGTTGTCCTCACTGAGCTTCATTCAGTACTCACTCTGCTTCTTACCTTCTCCGTTTAAATGTGGTCAATTTATTTCCAAAACATTTATAAACCTTAAGTATTGTTGTTGTTTAAATGCAACATTTTTTTCCTTGGAGAATCCAGATGTCCCCTTGAAACCCCCTGTTCCCATGGTCCTTGTAAATGGCAACTCCACCCTTCCAGTTGCTCAGGCTTCGGACTTTGGGATGGTTCTCACTTCCAGATTCTCCACATGGGCTGTTAGTCCTATCATCAAAATGCGTGCCCAATCTTTCCACCTGCACTTCCCCACCCTGGTCCCAGTCTTCTTGTCTCCCCCAGAATATTGCTGTATCCTCCTGATTCTTCTTCTTCCTTCTGCCCTTGACCCTCAGCCTATTCCTTGCACAGCAGACGGAGGGTTTCTTTTAAACATTAAGATGATATCATCCTTAAGCCACAAGTCCTCCCAGTGCCCCACTCAATGTAAAATCCATAATCCTTACAATAGCTTCCGCAACCCTAAATAATCTGGCACTTCATCACTACGAAGTCTTGTACGTTCTCCCTTGCTAACTCAGCAACAGCCACGCTTCTAGGACAAGCCAGAGTCATTCCTGCCTGAGAACATTTGCAGTAGGTGTTTCCTCTGCTTGGAAATCTCTTCCCCCAGGTGTCTCTCTGCCTGGCTGCCTTGCCTCTTTCAGGTCACAGTGAGGCTTTCCTTGATAACCCCATTGAAAAGTTAAAGTTGCAACCACTGCATCATCCTTCCTTGCCATGATTTTCTCCAAAGCACTTATTGCATGGAAAATATCACACACCTTTCTCTCTCTCTCTCTCTCTCTCTCTCTCTCTCTCTCTCATCTGCTATCTATTATCTTCCACCTAGACCAAGCAAGCTCTGGAAAGGAGGGCTTGTGTCACTTTTGTGTTGCCAGGGTCTAGAATATCACTCAGTTAGTAATATCACAGTTAGTGATATCTGGAATATCACTCCAGTTAGTTAATTGAACTCTGAGTGAATGAAGGATATGCTAACTTTTAACTCAAGTGAGTCAGGCTTCTGACCTAGTTACCAATTTCTGTGATACATGCCATCAGAATTCTGAATTCTCAGGACAACGTTGTGTTGATTGACTGATTACAAATCTTTTAAGTAACACTGTTTACTTTAGTAGTCTAGTAAAAAAAAAAAAAAATGCAAAAGCACCAAAATGGTCCTCTAGACTTTTTGAATTATTGCTAGTTGTTAGAATATTGTTTTTTTTTTCTAGTTCTCTGGAATTATATAAAATTAGCTGACATTCCATACTGAGAAAAGTCTACAGGGTGGAGAAAAATTTCAAAAAAAAAAAAAAAAAAACAAGGAAAAAATAGTAAATGATAATTTAGGAAATTATTCACCTAAAAGGTAAAATTGCAGGTGACTGATTTTTCTCAGGTCTGTATTTTGAATTTTTTATATAATTTAATCAAATAATATTTGCAATTATTACAAAATAAAACAGATTTTAAAAAATGAAATAAACATGGTATCCCTCATGTGTTTTACAACATGCTTTGTATTTCTATGCACATAAACGCATATCTATTAAGAGCAGAATAGATATAGTGCCAGATTGCAAGCTGCTTAGACTCCCAAGACTTTTAAAATACTAGGTCCAAAATCATTAGTTCATTCATTCTTTCACTGAAAAAATGTTAATTGAGCACCATCTGGGTACCAGGCACTATGTCCAGCACTGGGGATGTAGCAATGAACAAGATAACAGGGCCCCTCAAGGTCTTTGCATTGCTTAAATTTATACCACACTCCTGGAGTACAATCCAAATATGCTATGAAATAATGCTAATTCTGAATTCATGGAATTTATTTACTGGAGAGAAATAGAGACAATGACACGTAATTACAGACCTGGGTAACAGATGTGAGGATGAGACAGGTGGAGTGTGTATTAGCTGAGGGCTGCAGAGTGAAGCTGAAGCAGCTCAACAAGACTGTTCCAGGCAGAGGGGAGGAGCAGGGGAGTCAGGACACCTGGACCAGAGTAAGAACCCAACACCATGGCTCTGGGAAGGGGTCTGGGG
This sequence comes from Sciurus carolinensis, assembly GCF_902686445.1. Lineage (NCBI taxonomy): Eukaryota > Metazoa > Chordata > Mammalia > Rodentia > Sciuridae > Sciurus > Sciurus carolinensis. The sequence continues at coordinate 157,777,931 of NC_062214.1, read as the reverse complement.
CCAACTCCTGCAGGGCTGGGGCTGCAGTAGTGAGCATGGCTGCAGTGGCGGCTGTGGGTGACTTAACATGAGGAATGCCAAGGTCCGATTCTGTTTGAAGATTTCTCTGGCTACTGAACAGACAACCACAGACATGAGCTTGGAATTCACCAAAGTCCAGATCGGAGATACAAACCTGGACTACATTGCTGTTTGGATTTTTGATGCATAGGAACACTTTGGGGAATGAATTGCAGATACAGAAGAGTTTAGGCCTTGGACAAAGCAGCCAAGGCAACCGGACAGTAGTGATCTGACATAAGAAGAGTCAGCAGCAACAGGGATGGAGAGTGAATTGACCTCAAAGCAGGAGGAAAACTGAGGGTGTCAATTTAAAGTCACAGAATTTCAGGGTAGGTTGTTATGTAGCAGTTGACAACCAGAAGCCTAGGAAACCCTTTGACCACTCAGATCAGCTGTCCTTAGAACAACAATATTATTTCTTTGTCAATATTGAATTACCCTTTTTTGTTTGAGCTAGTAATATTGATTTTTTTAAGCATGAGAGAGAGAGAGAGAGAGAGAGAGAGAGAGAGAGGTATTAAAGAAACTGTCAAATGGCTAATAACAGAGTTTTTGTGGGATTGTGGAGAATAACCTAGTTTACCTAGACTTCTTCCCATAGGTCTCTATCATCTGCTAACTCCTTACACCTGCAGTAAATCACTGCAGTTCACAATGCTGACCTTGATTTTCTTTCTACACTTTGATTTAGAATCTTATTTTAGTGTTAAGTGTTGCTTGCATAGGTGATACTGCAGGACAATGATGTAACTGATGGAAAGGTACTGAGAGTGCAGGAAAAGGATAAAGGATATAAAGAAAAAAATACAGAAATTTACCTCTGGGCAGGTAAACACATAAATTAGAAACTACAACAAGCTCCAAGACAAAGGGAAAGGCTTACAGATTTCCAAAGTTTCCCATGGAAACTTTAGCTGTCAGAGATGCGTTAGCAGGGCCTGAGGATACCACTGGCACAGAGTTAGGTTTTGTTGGCCTGTTTGTTTGTATACCACAAGCCAGGGCCAGGACTAGGTTGAGGGAAGTCAAGAACTTAAAGCAAAAGCTAAGGAGACACTCACGCTTGGGGTGTGCAAATGCGTGCGTGGTGTCTGAGAATCAGTGCCTCCTTAAGTTTTGCACAGGAGGCACTTCACCTACCCGACCCTGGTCCTTGTTCTGCTCCTGGCTTCTTCCAGCTCTCTGACTTCGCTGTTTGCTTGCCTACTCATCAGATCCATGGAACCGATGCAGAACTAGCATATTTCTGAGTGATAACTTCAGCACTGGATTGAAATGGAGGTCAATTTTCCAGGCACCCCAGGTGGTCAGGCTACATCCAGGCCTTTGGCTTACTGGCTGACCCTTTCTGCAAATTAATTTTTCTTGTATTTTACTTGACCAGGATATTTAATTTAACCAAATAATCAATGACTTCTAGCCATGAAGGAAGGCAAAGAGTTGAGTATACTTGAAATGCTCATGGTTGTCCACAGATAAACTTTATTTGAATGGACAAGTTGTTAAGTGAACTTCCCTATGGAGTTTGTACCTCCAGGACCCTGAACATCTTGCTGTAGTTTTACAGAATGTCCTTACTACCTGTGGTTGCAGTTAATATGGTTCTAAAGCACACTCTTTATCTTACCACTGGAAATCTATTGGTAATTTAAAGTTTGCTTTTGCCCAGTGGTGGACTTAGCTATAAAGTGAATTTTCTATGCTAATTTGTGCTCACTATTTGTGGAGACAGTCACTTCTAGAATCTGGATTCTTTTACAATTTGATGTAGCACAAAAATCAGCCTGGGTAGAAGATGCCTGTGTGACTTTGAAACTACAGATGAGATTGCATTGTTTTAGCCTTTAATCTATAGAAGGAACAAAACAGGTAAATGACAAAATAAGGTGTTTTATAAGCTTTAAGGGATAGCAAGCTTTCTCTTGCACAGAATTCCAAGACACTAGCAGTATTATTAGGAAATCCTTCTCTGTTTTATAGTTCCAATTTACCAAGTATTCTTATTACTTTAATCAATTTAAATTTGTGAGATTGATCATCCTTATAGAAGTCAGTGCCTTGACATGAGATCTAACACTAAATATACAATCCTAAAGGACTTACTCTAAAACTGCTTTATATTTTGTCAGAAAGGAAGTTTTCTACTTAGAATGGACCCACCATTTGACCCAGCCATCCCACTCCTCAGTTTATACCCAAAGACTTAAAATCAGCATACTATAGTGATACAGTCACATCAATGTTTATAGCAGCTCAATTCACAATAGCTAAACTGTGGAACAACCTAGATGCCCTTCGACAGATGAATGGATAAAGAAACTGTGGTATATATACACAAAGAAATATTACTCAGCCATAAAGAAGAATAAAATCATGGCAGATAAATGGATGGAGCTGGATAATATCATACTAAGTGAGATAAACCAATCCCAAAAAAACCAAAGGCCATATGTTTTCTCTGATAAGTGGATGCTGATACATAACAGGGGGTGGGGAGTGGGTAAGGAAAGAATGGAGGAATGTTGGATTGTGTAGAGAGAAATGAGGGGAGGGAAGGAGAGTGGGGGAAGGAAAGATGGTGGAATGAGACAAACATCATTACCCTGTGTACGTGTATGATTACACGAATGGTGTGACTCTACATCGTGTACAACCAGAGAATAGAAAAGTTGTACTCCATTTGTGTGCAATGACTCAAAATGCTTTCTGCTGTCATGTTTTAACTAAATAGAATAAACAATAAAAAAAGAAGTTTTCTTTTCTTTATATTTATACTTACTTGATGAATACTTTCTAAAGGGGAAAGGCATGAAATAATTTAGGTTGATGAGTTACAGATACACTGAAGAGGTCAATTAATTAAGTTCGGAAGACACAGCTATTGAGATGTACATAACTGTTGAGTCACCTCTGACCTTTGACAAGAACCATGTCTTGAATTACCTTGTAAGTAATCTGTCTTCCCTCGCTTGCATTCAGTGTTAAGAAGAATTCTAACTCTTAGAAAAGCATGCCATTTTTCTATTACTCGCCCAATCTTATATTTTGATCTCAACTTCTGCCTTGAAATCTCTTCAGTCCACGTTTGATTATCTTCATTTATTTGGAACAAAGCGTCATAGATGATGTAAGGATGCCTATAATGATAGTAATAAGCATTCATTGAAAGATATTTGAACTTCAAAATATATTTGAACGCTAGTTTTTTTTTTCCTTTATGATTTATGCATGTGTGTTTACAAGAAGAAGCAAGAGTTCACACACACACACACACACACAAATCCGTATTTCAAAATGTTCAAGTTTTGTTTCTCCTACATAGGCTTTTAATATACTTGGGATTAATTCTTGTTTGTGATGTGGTGTGGTGATCACAATTTATTATTTTTCCCACATAGACAACTACTGATCCCAGGATATTTGCTGAATTATTCATCCATCTGTTCTCCCAATCATTTGCAATTATACCCTTCCTATGCACGGTGCTTTCCTATAGGTGTGGGTCCATTTCTGAGCCCTCTATTCCTTAGGCAGCTTCCAGTCTTAATAACTAACTGTAGGTTTTTAAGAAGCCTTGATATTCAGTAGGGTTAGTTTTCCCATCTCATTTTTATATAGTTGTCCATTGCTAATCTTAGTCTCTTCTTGAATTTGAGTAATAGAATCAGCTTGTCAAATTTCATGAACAACTTTGTTGAAAAATTTTTTTGAAATTCCATTTGATTCATAAATTAATTATAAGATTCTTCTCATCCTTGAGCATTGTACATCTCTGTTTATTCACGTGTGTTAAATTTCCCCTTAAAGTTTTGTGGTTTTCTCCATATAAGATATCATTACATTCTTCATTGTGATAACATTTTCTTTTCAAATCCAATGTTAAGGGCATAAATGAGTCCTATTAGTTTTAGAGTGTGTATTTTGTATGTCACAGCTTGGTCATTGTCAATTCTAGTAAATTATTTACAGATTTTCTTGCATATTGTGTATAATCAAGGATGATTTTATTTCTTCCTTTGTGATTCTTATTTCCCTCATTTTTTTTCTTGATATAATATCTTTATTAGAATGTCTGCAGGTTATTAATCAGGTGTCTTAATAGCAGGAATTCATATCTTGAAACTCACTTTAAAGGGAATGTTTCTAAAACTTCATCATTAAATGTGATGCTTGCCATGGGTTTTAGGTAAAGGCTTTTTTTTCAGGCTATCAGCAGAATTGCTGCAGTCCTATAACAAGCATAAAACAGCAGGGTTATTGGAACAAGTTACAGTCCTTACGTTGCAATTGGTCCCGAGGCTGTAATTGATATTCATCATCAGGCTCTTCTGTAACCCATTCTGGAGTTCATTCAAGCTTAAACAGTGCTTAAGCAGGTCTAAGTTTCTCACTTGGTCAGTGACCCAGATCTTCATTCTTTAGAGGTCTGTCTCTTTGTCTGTTTTCATTTTTAACACTTGTTGGACTCTGGTGGCAAAGATTTCCTGTTGCATGTGACCACCAGGCACAAAAGCACCAGGAAGCACCCCACCTTGTGAATTCCCTGGTGACCAGATATTCTCCTTCCTGCTTCTAATATCACATAGCATTAACCCTTAATCTCCTTAGGGCCATTAACTCCCACTTTTACCACAATCCATTTTTTGCCTGATGGTCTACTGGAATTCTTGAGGAGTCCACATGATTACAGCTCATATGGTTGTCATTGTTTCAAGTTCAAAGGATCATGACTGCATCTTCTGGTAGAAGGGTCCCCTTCCCTATGAACCAGGAGGTTCACTAACATACTCAAAGGCTGCAGAGAGAGGAAACACACATTCAGCAGTTAGGTCACTGAAAGGAAAGGTGATAGGGCCTAATCCTACTTTCACATGTTGTTTCCACACATTTTTATTTTTTAATTAATTTATTTTATTTATTTATTTATTTATTTATTTTATTTATTAATTAATTTATTTATTTTATTTTCATTTTTAGAGGTGTGGCCTTCTGATTGCTCCTGATGTTGTCAGGACAGGTGTTAGTCAGCTTTCCATTACTGTGACAAAATACCTGAGGAAAAAAGCTTATAAGAAGCAAAAGTTTATTTTGCTTCAGTTTCAGAGGTCTTAGTGTATGGTTAGATGATTCCATTCCTTTTGAGCCTGTGACAAGGCACAATATCATGTTAGGGAGCATATGGCAGAACAAAGCTTCATGGAAACCAGGAGATAAAAAGAGAAAGCTCAAGAGGCCAGGGTTTCAATATCTCCAGTTGACTAACTTCATTCCACTAGGTCCCACCTCCTAAAGGTTCTGTGTCCTCCCAGTTGCACCACAGGCAGTCAACCAAGCCTTCAACACATGGCCATTGGGTGATATTTAAGATTCAATAGCAAGACAGTTATTTCTACCTTGTCTCTGATAATTAAGAGCCACAATCTGGCCTGTCATTCCTGAATCCCATAAAACCTACAGATACATTGATGCTGAGGTCAGGAGCCCTGTTCCATAACAGTATCTCCTGTTTCAATTTTAACCTAGAGAACAGCCCCTGACTAGCTTCCCCGTGAGTCCAACGTGCCTCCCATCCCTGTACTCCTGGTTGCTGTAATGAAGAGACTGTCCTTAGGTGACGATTTCTCAAGCCTCACTTAAGTCTGTTCCAACATTCTCACCCCTGAGGCTCTGACTCCTATGTCAACACTCTGCTAATACAATGCCATAATCTGTACCTCATTCACTGTAGTCCATTGTCATGTTTAATATTTAAGGGGGTCATTCCAGTCACATTTTTGGGACTAGCATTAGATGATCTTGCCAGAACATTATTGGTGTCATAGGACATCAATAAATTCTCCCCAATCCCAGTTCTATTCTCTGCCTCCTAGTCTAAAAGCTTGGGAGATCTATTCTCATATGTATTCTCCACTCTCCAGATTCCTACCAGCACATCTTAGCAGATCCTGCAGTTCTGTGAGCCTTTCTCCTCATCCCTGCCAGATCAGGGACTTATTTCCTTTCTTGGGCTGTGGTACAGACTAATACGGAGGCATTAAGAGGAAATGTGGTAACTCTTGGGGTGGACAAGCCTTATCACATGAAATGTCTGCCTTGGGTAAAGTGCTTACAGTTTCCAGCTGAGAGAAGACTGTTCTCTAGCAAGAGGAAGACTGCTGCTTGTTGCAATATAAAGAATTCAAAAAATTTGAGATGTTCAAGATTTTCAGGTCTTTCTATGTATAGGTCTCCAAAGCCTGTTATTATCAGAACCCTGGTTCGGACAAGAGATCTGTCAGAGATTTCTGGAGCTCTGCTTTTGAAATAATAAATCCTGAATCTTATTGTTGATACAGTCTGCCCTGTGATTGGACTTAATTAAAGCCAGAAAACCCTACAGATCTTAAAGTCTCATTTTCCCATACTGGTCAAGCCCAGAAGCCAAGAATTCACCTTCCTCTTGCACATCATTTCCATCCATCAAAGGCGAGTCCTTTGATAGGGATGCTGGTCCCTGGTGAGTCACAGAGTCCCATTCTAAGCATCTGTTCTTGTAGTAAATCTCAACATCAACTCTCTTAGCTGGGGTTTTCCCAGAAAGCAGAGCCTCTGGGATACAGCTTGAGATATGAGATATGATTTCATAGAGCTGGGGTGAGGTTTCAAAAGAGGAGGATGCAATGGCAAATGAGAGGGTTTTTGTTTATTTGTTTGTTTGTTTATCAAGGAGTCACCACTGCTGTGGACAGTTGGAACTCAGTCATGCATCCCTTCTTGAATAGTCTATAGATGCAACTCAAATCAGGCACTCAGGGAACCCATGCCCCATTGGTCAAAAACTGCAACTCTGCATTTGCATGACCCTGAGAGTGAGCACCTCCTTTAATTTTATGCACTGAACACCTTACTTACCTCAGCCTTATCCCAGCCCTGCCTCCCAGTCTAGGAATGTGTGGGGTTCAATGTCTGTAAAGCAGACACTATTTTCTCTGTCTCTGGTTTTTTTGTTGTTGTTGTTGTTGTCGTCGTTATCAATAAAATTCAGTATAGGAAATAAGCATCTACTAAGTGTAGGAAGCTATTATATGTTTTCTGGTTCTGAGGTAGTTAGCAGATGCTTTGTCCAGGAGTTGGCATGACAGACCCCAAACCGGGCAGGCCTTGAGCTAAGGTTTCTGAATAATGGAAATGTTCAATACAGGGAGATTCATTTTCTGCATGACTGGGAGGACTGAAAGAGTTGAGGTAGATCCTGAGTTTTGGAACTTGTTATGGTTTTGCTCAATAACTATCAGTAGACAATAGTCTCTCCTCAGTGTAGCCATTTGGCTCTATTTAATGAGAAGTAAAACAAAGACATTACAGTGTGCTATGAAGTTTGTGAAATGGGATTCTGCACACATGGGGCCCAATAACCATTAAGAGAGAGATCCACCACCAACACTGTAATTCTCTCTGGATTGCAAGTGTGTGAAATGCAACAATAGGCACGTTCTCTCAGAGACAAAATGAAAGAACAAGACCAGTGGGTAAAACTCAAATACCCAGCCCTACACAAGCAGGGAGCATATTACAGAACAAAGCTGCTCACCTCATGGTGACTAGGAAGCAAAAGGAGAAAGAGCAAGGAGTCAGGGTTCCACTATCCCCTTCCAGGGACCAAGGGCTTTGCTGGCCGTTTGGCCTCTGCACTAGGCCAGACCAGTACACTTTTACTTCTCATTTTGCAGCTTGCCATTCATTGCTTCTCTGTTGATAGATTTTTGCCTCTTCTGTAATCCTGCACACTTCTTTCCCTTTTCCAACATTTTTCTTTACTACAAGTTGTCTTTTCACCACTATCTTTCTTTTTCATTTCCCTCCTTCTTTACTTGTTCTTTATTTGTGCTTATGAACAGGAATGTAAGAAACATAATGGTAACACTTCTCCTCTCTGCAAGTCAGGCGAGCATCCTGGGAGATGCGGTGTTTAGGGGAAATTCAGGATAAAGGAAGGAAAGAGCATAATGAGTGAGTAGTAGGGGGTTCATGCAGGGAGCGATCACACATCATTTAGCAAATGCTTGGCCAGGGAGCTGTGTGGGTCAGGCTGACAAGGACACAGCTAAAGAAGCATCAGAGGTAGAAATAAGAGAAATGAATAATCCCACATCTTAAGAATTGTGAGATTGATTTTTCAATTATATTTCTTAATTAAGCATTTTAATGTTTTAGAGTTTTTGCCAGTTCTTGAAGTTAGGGACAGGTAAAATACTCACTTATTAGAGAAATGCACTAAGAGCTCCAAATATGATCTTCTTGGGAAAGTTAGTTGCCAACTGCAAATGTCAAGGGCAAGGCCAAAATCTCTACTTCCCTCATTACCACCTAATTGAAAAATGTGCTCCTCCTTAAAAAGCTTCATTTTGACAATTGGAGCAATTGGAGGAGTGAACTTTATCAATGCTTAAAAATATTTAATGACCCTAATTAAATTCAACTTAAGAGATTGGACTGTGCATTGGTGAAGTGAATTTTGGTACCAATCCAATTTGTTGCTGAGAGGTTGGTATCTGTGACTTTTGGTATCATTCTAATTGAGAGGTTGGCACACTCTATAGAGGGCCAGATAAATGCTTTTGGCTTTGCTGGTCATTTGGTTTCTTGAAAGGAGTCAATTCTGCAGTTAAGGAGCAGTAAAAGTGTTATCAGCAAAACATCAACGAATGAGTGACCGTGTTCAACAAGATTTTATTTACCAACACAGGAGGCTGGCTGTATTGGGCCCATGAGCTGTGATGTATCTTTCTCTGTTCTAAATTGTGGCTGAGATGTTGGTATCTGGTATGGCACTCCCAAATCACATATTTTTGTAAGTGTGTGTGTGTGTGTGTGTGTGTGTGTGTGTGTGTGTTGTTGTTGTTGTTATTTTGGGAGAGGAGAGAATTTTCCATTTCCATGACTAGCATCTTTTAGGGTTCCATGAAGGACAGTGTTGTCTCATTTCATTTATGTTCATTCTATCGCGTTCTGCCCCGATTGTCCCTCCATACCATGGTTTCAGATGTTTGGACATGACAACCACTGCTTCAAACTGACCTGAACCCACCTTTATACTTTTGAAATCCATTAACTTGAAGAGTTATGGCACAGAGTGCAGCAAATTTTTTTTTCCCTGAGTCATAGCAGCAACTATTATTTCATCAAACAATATTTGATTCAATGCACTCAAAATTGGTAAGTGTTAGCAGTCAGTCAGTCAGTCAGTCTACTGTTAAGAATGAATTCTTTGACTTAGGAGAAGCAACAGGATTGATTTTTTTCGAAGAGCATTTTCTGGTATCCCTATCTATAGAAAGACTGCTTCAGTGTTCAGCATCTTGCTTAGAGTTGGAGTGCAATAAATGTGTTTAGAATGTCGTCTGGATCTTGAGTTTTGCTATCACAGGTTTTTCTGTTCTTACTTATAATTAGAGTGGAGAAATAGGCTTATACCATTGCCTCTGCAAAAGAAGATTCTCAAGTTGAAGGCACAAGTGCTCCTTGACTTACAACTCACATCTCAACAAACCCATCATAAGTTGAAAAAAACTGAAGTAAAAGATGCATCTAATGTACCTAACTCCCTGGACATCATAACTTCGCCTAGCCCACCTTAAGTGTGCTCATTAGCATATGGTTAGGCAAAGTCATCTAGCCCAAAGTCTACTTTATAATAAAGTGTTGAATATCTCACATAATTTATTGAAGACTGTACTGAAAGTGAAAAACAGAATGGTTGATGGGTATGCTTTCATATTATCACAAAATCAAAACATTATAAATTAGGTACTGTCTATAATATCTTTAAGTCTAGCCCTAGGTAGAAAATATTTATTAAATATAACTTGATCACACATTTCTTGATGGTCTACTATGCGAATAAAGGTCTCTGATAGTGCTGGAGGCTATGAACACGCTGGAGACACATACTCTCTGCCTTTCAGGAGTATACAATTTGTAACCAGAGATGAACGAACTTCAGCAGATACTTACAGTTGCACCCTGGGTTTCTTTGGATCGGGCAAGTTTAGGGGTAACTGCAATAGAATGCCTACAGTTAAAAATAGGTTGGGCCTAGTTCCCACCACTCATGCTAGACCTGTAGGCCCCACAGTGTTTTATTGAATAGTGACTCAAGCCAAGAGGCATTCACCCTACTGGGAATTTACCGGTTCCACCCTCTTTTCCTCCTACCTGGTGTGTGGCATGCTGCTGAGCCAACCCTGATGTCTTTCTGTGACTTCTGCTACAACAAATTGGGCCAATGCCCACTGCGCTAGACTGTCCTAATCCATCAAACCCACCAATATCTTGCATCTTGTTGGGCATCCTTCTGCACACTTGATTGAACTGCTTTTCATCTATAGTAACATGTATAAGATGCTGGGTGCCAGGAACCTTGAGAAGGGCTGAACTTCAGAGCACTCCAGTGGGTGCCACATCTGGAGGGAGTTGGCTCATGATCTTGAGAGATCTTATTTCATAATTGTGGGAAGTGAGGATACTGGGTTCAACTGTCTGGACAGTGCCTGGCCCTTATTCTCATAGGCTGTAGAATGTAGGGCAAATTAGTCTTTCCATGCTTCAGATTCACCTGTGATATAGGGCTATGAATAGTCTTCCCATTGCAGAGGACTTTTGTGAGAATTAAATGAATTCATACATGTAAGGCACTTAGGATAGCACTTGGCACATAGGACAGTACTGTTCACTGTTACCGTTCCTATTATCCCTTCAGCACTCAGAGAGGAAGTACAGGTCCTGTGGTCCCAGGATCCCCCGTGCTGTTACCTCAAGGATTACACGATTGCAATGATGTCATACGATTGTAATGCGCACATGTCATTTTCTATAACTACTGTGACTTGAGGAAAGTAAAGAGGCTCCCCCTTTACACAGACCTAGTTTAAACCTTGCAAAGACTAAGAGGGCTTATATATTTGTGTCCACTTTACAGATGTTGCTGCTGAAGTTAACAAACTCCCTCTAAGTCATATAGTTAGAAAGTAGAAGAACTTGAATTAAAATCTGTCCGGCCAGAGAATGCTTGGCCACTGGGTGAAATGTCAGTTTTCTCCAGTGACAAGGGGCAGATGTTATTCTCCGCATCTTGTCTCACTTTGTCATATGCTCCCAAACCTCAGCTGTATAGTGCGGCCAATGCTTTTGAATATTGGTCGGTATAGTTTGAGAATATCTCCTTTTACTAAGGATTTGGTTAAAGGCCAGGGGGTGGTGCTGGATGACCAGGCTGGTGGGGGCTGACACTTCCTTTAGCATGACTTGTCTTAGGAGATGCTGGGAGGTACCTTGTAAGTCCACTCAGAGAGAGGAGAGGAGAGGAAGGGCAGAGTTTGGGTTCCATTTTATCTGTAATGCAGATTTTTGCTTGCTTTGGATCTTGAGATGTAAAAGGGTCCAGCAAACAGAACACCATAGAGGCTATATTTAGGAAGTTTTAATAGGACAGCCCGGCTCCGCTGCATCCCTTAGGGTCCCACCAGGGAATACCCATCAGTGATTAGCAAGGCCAAGTGCCACTCCTGCTTCACTTGCAGGCGATTGCAATAGCAACACTTCTGTCTTTTTGAAAACTAATTTCTAGGTCAAATTCACGACCAACTCAGATGTTTCACTACTATATTTTAAACGGAGAATGTTTACGGCAAACTTCACTTGCTAGCTTGGGTTCACTACCTCCTGGAAACCTCTGCATGCCACATCCTCAGGTCTGATGGAACCAGAGCTTTTTGGTTTTTTGTTATGCAATATCATGTGCTTTTTCCAGAGTTCCCCTTTTTGGATATCTCTCTTTTTCTCTCTCTCATCTCAATAAAAGACAAAATAAGGAAACAGCTGCGAAGGTGCTTGAAAAGTTAAACACACTTTACAAACCTGACATGCTTGCAGAAGACCATATGTCCTCACGTCTGCTCTGGCCCTTGAAGTGGGGTGGGGGTGGAGATTGTGTTCAGTATCTGCTTCACTGCATTAGTCCTCTTTTTTGTTTTGGAGTTTGTTAAAAATGAATTATCATGTGATCCTACAATACATACAATCAGAAAAATGAAAAATTATACTTCATTTATGTATGATTTATCAAAATGCATAAATGCATTCTACTGTCATGTATAACTAATTAGAACAAATAAGAAAATTTTCAAAAAAAATCTGCCAAAATTAATTTCACTCGAATGTATAACTATAATGCCTAATAAAAACATTACAAAATTATCATACTGACCTCATGAGGGTCATTTTTATCCTGGTTCTAGAGCTGAGACAAACCAAGATTCAAAAGGTTATGTCATTTGCCTAAAGCCACAGAACTACTAAGTAGAGAGTCTGAATTTGAATGCACACTCTGAAATTCTTGCTCTTTCTACTCCACCTTTCCCCACCTTTCCACGCTATAGTGCTCCCTTAAGGTAGGAAACAAGGGATATTTGCCCAATTCAAATGATAAGTGGTACAAACTTGAATTCCAAACACCTGCTGGTTCAGTTCTGAATCCAGGTCCCAATGCATTTCATCAAGTTTAGCTCTGCCAAAGAAGCCCCTGCTCTGCACTGGGAAGTCAGTATGTGTCTGGGAAATGCCTATTTGTTTATTGTCTCTGAACTGGGATTTGGGAGAGAAGTTCATTTGATAAGCCAGTTTCTCACCTGCCAGTATTACAATCACCAAAGTCTATGCAAATCTATACAAAGCATCCACTTGACTCAGAGGAGATAAAAAGTGAGTTGGGTCACATCTTCCAGGTGTCCAGTCTGAATTATCACTTTCTCTTGTGTGCATGGTTTGATCAGTCTTTTCCTTTCGGCCTACCTGAAATGTGCACTTCAGAGTCCTCTGCCACAAACTCAGGCCTGGCATTTCTGGGCAGTTTTCTCTGAAATGCTGCCCAGACTGTGAACGGTGATCATTTTGCATCTCTGTCCCTTAACCTCCATCAGCCTTCAGCCTTCCTAAAGGATTTTTAAGAAACAAAAAGTAAAATTCCAAGAACCCACAAAGATGCCCACAGTAGAAAATGTGGTCTTCAGAAGCCTGCCACCACAGGAAGAAGAGTGCTATCTTACTATGACAGCTGTCAGGTCAGAATTTTCCCGCCCTTTTACCTCCTCCCCTTCACAGCTTCCACCCTGGGTGGAACACAAGTCAGAAATAGCAGCTGGTAAGTGAAGAACTGAATACAGATAGATGTTCACCATACACCTTCTCCCTGAGCTATGGGAGGAGGTGGCCGCTGGCTCAGGATCGGGGAGGGCATGAGTCAGGGAGAAGTCTTACCTGTAACAATTGATCCATTGATTCTACATCCAACTGGACATTTTTCAAAACTGAAAGCAATTTTGAACTACAGTTGTTTAAAATGATAGTGGATTATTCTTTTACTGAAATAGGACCTTAAAAGTCAGTGTTAAAGAAAGAACCTGAACAGGTTTTAAGAGGCAGTGAAAAAACCTTTTTTTTTTTCCCCCTGATTAAACTCTGTGAGTCCTCCTTATTCAACCTGCCAAGTACTATGAAGGATTGGCAGGAAGAGAAAAGCCATTAAGTTATAGGCAGAGTGAGCTAGAAGATGACTTGGTATGGCGCAGCCTTTGATTAATGTTGTCAGCTTCTAGAAGCACATTTTCTATGGTAAGAAAAGAATAATCAAGCTGTGTATGTAGGGGCAGTGTCTCCTATAACAATGCTTAGCACAGAGTGGTAATTTTAGGAGATACAGGAGGAACAATAGAATCTTCAGGTGTGAATATGTGTTAATCATGGGTTATTATGCCTTACATTTAATTTTCATTCTTATAACATGATAGCATTTATTTCTTTTTACTGCCTTTGTCATTATGGTCACTTTCTATGTGTGTGGTAGGGCAGAGCTAACCATGAAGCAGGTCATAGGGTACAGATCCCTGTTCCACCCTCATAAGCTGCCTGACTGAGCAAATTTCCTAATTGCTGTATGCCTCCATTTCTTTATCTGTAAAATGACGGTAATAGTAGTGCCTACTTCATAGGATTGCTATGAGGATTAAAAGCATTAATATTTACAAAGTGACTGTAGGGACGTCCAGTGGACTGCAAATGCATTTTGGAGTTCATCTTTGACAAATGGTACTTACTGACTTTGGATCTGCTATTTTTTTTTTTTTATTGTAAACAAATGGGATACATGTTGTTTCTCTGTTTGTACATGGAGTCAAGGCATACCATTTGTGTAATCATAAATTTACATAGGACAATGTTGTTTGATTCATTCTGTTATTTTTCCCTTCCCCCAACCCCCCCGACCCCTCTTTTCCCTCTATACATACAGTCCTTCCTTCCTCCATTCTTACCACCCTCCTTATCCCTAACCCTAAACCTAACCCTAACCCTAATGCTAACCCCTCCCACTCCCTGTTATATGTCCTCATCTGCTTATCAGCCACGGATCTGCTATTTTGATGTCCCCATTATTCTGCCTCCCCCACACCACTTTACAATCCAGATTGTTAGGCCGCTTGAACTTCCTGGCCAGTCATTGGTCCCTTGTCATTAGCCCTCGAAATTCCACTACTTGAGAGAAGCTCTCCCATCATTTTCTCTCTCTCCTCCAGCCCCGAGAGTGCACACTCTGATGTCCGCCTAATAAAGTCTCTGGTGTGAGTTCTTCTGTGTGGAGTGGTTTTCTGGGTGCATTCACTGGGGCCATGACTCAGACCGGGAACCCCAGAGTGCTTGCTCCCCTGGATTCAAGGGTCTGAGCTGCCTTGGGACCCGAACTGAGCCGCATTTTTCTTACAGTACTCTTCTTCCTCTTACGGCCGTGACATAGTTTCCTTAAACATAATACTTCAAAGTAGAAAGCAATGAACCTTTTAAATGAAAAACATTAATAAATAATACTCTAAGTGGTAGAGTGAAACGACCAGACGTGTGGTGTTGGCAAGCGAATTCTTCAAGGTGGGCGTGTCGTCTTGTGATGGTTGGTGGCTGCTGTCTAAATCAGGCGGCAGATTTGGCTTTGAGTTTTGACAAGCTGATCTAGTAATGAATGAAATCGCTCAAGTATTGTTGGAAAAAAATCCACCCTAAAACTGGTATTCCAAGAGACTGGGTTTCCGAAAAAGTTGAGACACAAAAGCAAGCATAAAGAAGGAACCAAATATTGCATGTTTAACTGCCAGAAAGCCAGGAGGGTCATGAGGAGCTTGGCCCCACAGACGACGTGACTGCTAACAGTGGAACTCCCAAGGCAGACAGAGCTACTTGGCCCACCCCAGGAAGCACTGACTGGGGAAGGGTTCCCCTAGAGGAGGTGACTACCCAGTGGGGCATTCAAACATGCAGTGCTAAGAGAAGGCATCCTCTCCAGAGAAAGAAGAGTTAAATAGGACTGAGTGGAGCACACCTTTCTATACACCCAAACTTATTAATCCCATATACCACCCCTCTACCTCAGGACCAGACTAAAATGGGTAGAGAATGTGCTTAGGAAAAATTCCTTTTCATGGAGGGGGAAAAGTTGCTTCTCTCTAATAAGACTCCCAGCCTGCTCTGTTCTTTGGGCTTGTTATATTAAGAACCTAGAATGTCAGCAATGAACTTTAATATTAATTAACTATCTATGGAGTCCCATGCTTGAGTCTCCTCCACCGTTTCTCATCCTTCCTACTAATCTTAATGAGATTTCTGCTTTTCCCCATAGACAATGTAGTCAGGTTAAGGTATTTCCTCTTAATGAGGAAGACAAAAATATATAGTGGAGTCTCTGCTTCAAAATAATTCAATTCATGAATCTTAGTAGCTATGACATAACTGGTGTGCTTGTGTGTGTGTATGTGTGTGTGTGTGTGTGTGTAATAAAAAGTAAGTCATTTTTGCTGTGTCTTGGCCCTTACAGAATCTAGGAGAAATTATACATTAAATAAACCCCCAAAATTGTTCCTGAGCCTTCCTAAAAATTTAGTTAAATCTTTGAAGTGGAATATAGTAGTCTTGTATTGTTAATTTTACCAACAGTCAATAGTCCATGCTCTTAAAGTTATGCTTATATTATTCATAAGGCTATTAATTTTTAATAAATGTTTCTAGATTACAGATGCATAAATTGTCAACTATTAAAGCATGTGTAATTTTATGAAGCTAAAAAAGCAATAGCATCATTTTTTATTTATGCTCTTTTCTGCTAAACTTATTATCAGACAATGAAGTAGCATGCCATATTTTTACAAACTGTGTAACAATAGTTATTAGTAGCAATTCCCCACAAAGTCAAGTGGAAAGTATTATTTATTTTCAAGTGTCTGATTTGAAAAATGAAAACACTAAATATTGGTTTATACAAAATTACTTTTGCAATGTAGGAATTTTGATTAAGAAAAAGAAACATTTTCTTTATATATCCCAGTTACAACATATTTTCAAGCTTCTACTAGCATACTCAGGAAACATTCATAAATCAATAAATGTCTAGCACAATTATATCTTACTTTGTGTGGTCTTAAAAAAAAATCACTCCCATGTTTGTATTTTCTACTCGTCTTTGAAGAATAGAGTTCAAGATATTCCATTAAATAGTCTTTGAAGCTCTCTAGAATGAAGAATATGTTAATTATTTTTTAAGATTATAGCATTTATACTTTATTTAAATATAACTTTTGAGTTAGGCCAGTCTGTTTTGTAGAAAATAATTACAAATTTGGAGGTATGGGACACACTATTTTCATGTCCATTGTAATGCAAAAATTTTCCCATTTTTCAATAATAAAATGGCACCTTTTTTTAATGAACATGCTTTTAAGTACAGTTACTAATATTTATTAAAGCTATAATTATTCTGATTAGCATTAAGCTTAAAAAATTATAACAGTAATTTTAGCTATGGGACCAAACATTTATGACTAATGTGTTATTACTAATTAATAAAACTTTTGAAGATCAAATATAAATACATAAACTCTGTTGCAATATCAGTTTGCTTTCCCTCCTTTTTTGGATAAAGATATGGAAGAAGAAATGTGGACCAAGCAAAGTATACCAAAGAAAGAAAAAACCTTTTGAAAGAACAAAATTGTCATTTAGGAAAAGTAATTTCAAGTGATATTTTATTTAAGTAATGCATATTCACTAAGAAAAATGTGGGAAATAAAAAAATAAAAATAAAAATATTAATCAACAAAATGCTCCTCCACTCAAAGAAAATTTGTTAAAAATATTCTGATGTTTCAACCCTAACTTTCTAGAGCCCTTTCTTTTGACATCATTGTGATCTTACTATAGGCGTTACTTTGTATGCTGAGTTTTTCATTTAACATTACAGCATAAGCAATTTATAAACTTTTAGTTCACTACACAATCTATTATCAAGTAGTATAAAATGAAAGATACTTCATTCTTCTTGGTGTGAATGATGCTCTGATATTGAATGGGTTTTTGAAGTTAATCCTACCTAGTTTTACCTACTTAGTTTATTTTCTGGTCCTTTCTCACCTGTTAAAATAAAGACTTGGCTGCATTTACTATAAAAGTCCTAAAAGTTGATTGAGCAGGACCTGATCCTGGCTCCAACATACGGAACTACAAAACCAGATGGTAACATGGTAATGATATCATTTAATTACAGGACAGAGATCCTGTAAAGTTAATTTGTTCAGATTTAGTAGCCTCTGGCTTCTAGGAGAACTTGAAACATGATCGCTTTAGCAGGTGCTTGCTTGATACTTCCCGGCTTATGACATCTATCAGCAGCATCCCCAACTGAGATAATGTGAAGAGACAGTAAATGGCAGTTTGCAAAAACAAATGCTCTAAATAAAAATTTAGAATTGTTTAGATTTTTCTGTAATTTCACTTCTTACCCAATAAAGGGCTAATTTTGTTATCAAGCGAACCCCAAAGGATCATTTATTATGTTAATTTTAATTGGGATTTAGAGAGTCTTTTAAATTGTGAGGAGTTTTCAAATTGAAATCTTTATCTTGTGGGTGCACTTGTGACCACGTTGAGAATACTTCACTCTGGGTTCTGTAATAGATGAGTTTCTGTGTCGATCCTCTCAGCATTTTATTCATTTTCTGTATTTTGCTTCCTTGCAGATTGCATCCATCAGCTTTTGTTGTAATAATGCCATGGTCATAATCTCAAACTCTTGGTGGCTCACAATGAAAACACTTCTTGCTTGTGGGTCAGTGGGTGGTTTGCGGTTAGCCTGGGCTCAGCTGGACTTGGCTTTAGGCTGTGAGCCTGGTTCAGGACTGCTCCCATAGCTCTTCCAGGGGGGAGGGATTCAGGCTGATGGGCAGTGACTGTTGTGCTGTATTTTCCCTCTGGCAATGACAGAAGCTCAGCAGAGCAAAGCCAATGCACAAGCATATTTTAAGTCTCTGCTTTATATTACTTTCTCTAGTATCCCTCTGGCCAACGTGAGTCATGTGGTCAAGTGCAAGATCAAGGGGTGGGGAAGTGCATTCCACATATTCTCAGCACAAGGCCAGGGTCCTACCCAGGGGAGTGACAAGTTGAGATCAGTAATTCTGTTTGCCCCACACTCTTTCACATGTTATATTTGAAGTTTTGATATATTTTTTTTCGAATGGTTTCCATTTTATGAGGCAACTGGTCTTTTCTGTGTGTTCTTCAATGCCTTTTTTTTTTTTTTAATCAGTCCCTTTTTTTCTTCCTAGATAGCTTTACCTAAGTTTTATGGACATGGAATTCCACCCTTAGCATTTCAGGTCTGTCATTTTACAGATAAGGAAACTAAAGTCCTAAGAGATTAGGTGACTGTGACAATATACTTTAACAGGAATGGTGAAGAGGACATTTTGAAGTTCCTTTTCCCTTTTGACTGGGATGTCTAGTCTCATTCTATGCCCCATGAATAATCTCAATGCCACTTCCCAGGAGGAGCCCAGCTGGCCTGCCTGCATTGGAAATGCTAAAAACAGAATAATAGATGACCTGAGGCAGAAGGAACAGGAATGAGTCCTGCCTGCAAATTGCCCAGCAGGCAGCAAGTATCTATCCTCCTGTAGCAGAGGTGTCAGAACCTGGGGCTGCTGGACTCTGGATAAGATTCACGGATCTTCTGAAGGTCAGATTGACAACTATTTCCAAAGGGGCTTTTAAAAGTGGTTTCACGAATCCTTGAAGTCACTAGGAGGGTATAGTAAGATATTTTATGTAAAATTTGGGGCATGCCTCTGAAAGCCCTTCTGTGTAGGAAAGAGTCTTGAAATTAGAAACCCACACACGATTAGCGCATGTGAAAGTTAATGTGCTTATTATATATTTTAACCCAGTGGCAAGTGCACATTCACTTGCTAGCATTTATAAAGTGGTTAATGATTTAATTGATATTATCTGTCATCTGAGATTCCCAGTGAAGCTGAACATTTCATCCACGTTAGGTAATATTTATGAAGAGTCCATGTGTGTGTTTGAGCATGTGGGTGCCGGGCCCTCAGCTTGCTGTGTAACTACTTCCTTGGTTTCCCTCCATCTGCTATGGCCAGGAGCCTGCTGTGCCTCCTTATTTCATTCTGTGGGTATAAGGCATTAGAATAATGCTATTGATGTGAGAAGAAAAAGTACTCATTGTGGGGAAAGAACCAAAGTTCACTTGCTAATTTTTTTTTTTTTTTTTTTTTGTCGCCTAAGAAATTTCTTCCATTAACTGCTCTGTTATTAATGCTTTTGTTTATGAATTTGAGATGGTATATGTGTGTCAACTTGAAACAAGTTTCAAAGAGAAAAATATATTATCTGATAACATTCCCAGTCATTTCTGATTTTGATTGTAAAAAAGTTGTACAAAAATTGTAACTCACAGTTCAGCTGAACTTCCTGAACAAGTAAGCTTTTCTTGAACTCGATGAAAATAAATGGGGACTATTTATTAGATTTAAAAACCTGCAATACAAAATGCAGAGTTCTTACCCTATAGAAATAAAAAAATTAATTATTCTGGTTATCAATTTTATAATTATTCATAAGTTCACTGCAGAAACATTTTAATACTCTATGTATTACTTTCATTCACTTCATTCTGTTTAGAAATCAGTCTCATATTCCTCGACATTATTTTTCTCAAAGGAATGAGATTTGGTCTTTTCCACGTGGTAACTTCCTGTTTGTTTGATTTCTGGGTTATTTTCTAGTACCCCATATCTGTGACAGAATCTTTAATGCTGCATCATGGCCAGGTTGGGATTCCTATTATGTTGGATTAACACATGGCAAGTTAGTTTAGTGATGTGAATATGTCAAGTTGACCAGGGATTCTGACAACTTCACTAACATTGGCTGGGTTGGTGGGAGCAAACATGGTAGCAAGCCTCTCAATCTTTTTTCCTTCTTTATACACGTTGGGGTCTGGTTGAATGCTTGCCAACTGAACACAGTCTGTTATGTTTTGGTTCTGGAATGTTTGCCAAAGTCTTATATGTTAAAGGCTGGTCCCCAATGCAGCAATATACAGAGGTGGGGTTCTTGGGAAGAGATTGGATCATGAGGGATTAGATCATCTGATCTTATCAAATTGATTGATGGGTCCCTAGCTAAGGGAATTATTGGAAGGTGGTAGAATCTTTAGGAGGAGGGACTTGGTTGGAGGAAGTATGTCACTGGGGGCATGCCCTGGAAAGGTATCTCTCTCTTCCCCTCTTCCTCCTCTTTCTCCTCTCCCTGTCCCCCATAGATAAGCTGGTTTGCTCCACCACACCCTCTCCACCATGATGTTCTGCCTCACCACAACCCCACAGCAATGGGGCCAAGTAACTCTGAACTGAAACCTCTGACATTGTGAACAAAATAAATCTTTCCTCCTTTAAGTTGTTCTCAGGTATTTTGTCCTAACTATGAAAAGTTGACAAACATAAAGTCCTTCCAATTCTTTTAGGTTACCTAAGAGAATTTGAGATTTGAGTACAAAAGTGAAAGTCATAGACAAAATATGAAAGTTTGTTTGCCAAGATTTTTTCTATCTTCTTGGTGATCAAAACCCAGCTAGTACTTTGTTATTTGTATCTATATATACAAACTGACTAGGGGAGAAGATGATAGCACTTAATGAGAACATTAGTAACTAGCATTTATTAAATACTTACAAAGTGCCAAGATCTATGATGAGCTCATTTAAACTCTTGCAACAATGCCTTGAGGAAGGGAGGCCGTTTTATCTCTAATTTACAGAAGAGGAAAATCTGGTTTCCGGAAATGATGTACCTTGTTCAAGGTTATAAAGCTGGTAAGTGGTGCAGCAGTAATTCAAACCCCAGTCCCACATCTTCAAGATTTCTAGTCTTTTCATTAATCAGCATTGTCAATGTGTACGAGAGTTGAATTCTTAAAAGGTCAATTTTTTCCAGAAGCATTTTATCTGGACAGATGAAGCACATCATTTTGAGTAGTTTCACTAATATATTATTTGTAGGGTTTCAGCAATAACATTTACAGAACACACTCAAAGGGGTCCTTTTGTCCAGTGACCAGAAAGACAAATAAAATGGGACATCTAAAGAAGTCTAAGCCCAAAGGGTTAAAATGAACTAACAAAATGGGCCCACAGGTTTGGTGATGTGGCAAAGGTTACTATAAAAGAGAAAACAGAAAAATAAGACAAAAAGTTTGAAAACAGATCATGAAAACAGAGGTATGGATGGGGTTTTTCTCAGCTACACCCATTACTATTAATTGATTTCTATTGACACAAAAGAACTACACAGGCTTTCAGGAGGAAATTATGCTCTAAGATGGTCAGACCTTTGGAGAACTCTCTTTTCTGTTTTCCAGACACTACTTTCTTGATTTTTTTTTTTTTTTTTTTTTTTTGTTGTTGTTTGCTTGTTTCTTTGTAAGTCGCATACCTTAGTTGTGTTGGATGCTTTGGTTTTTTTTTCTTTTTTTTGGAAGAAAAATCACTTTCTCCACTACTGACTGATTTTACAACCTTGGAAAGTAGATAGGGCCATGAGGCAGCAGAGTGAGGGGCTGGGGCATCTGGCCTCAGGAGAGGAAATGTCGCCCTGGGCTGGGAGTCATTGCCATCTGGGTTTAGTTATCTTATCTGGTAGCATCACAGAGATACGTCAGCAGTGCAATACACTGGGTAACCGAGCCTTAATGTTTTAAATTATCAAAACGATTATGGGCTGAGGTTGTGGCTCAGTGGTAGAGTACTTACCTAGCATGTGTGAGGCCCTGGGTTTGATCCTTAACACTACATAAAGATAAATAAATAAGATAAAGGTATTGTGTCCATCAACAACTAAAAATATTTTTAAAAATGTTTAGACTACTTATAATCACTGGAGTCAATGTAACTGACTCACATAAATCAACCATTTTGATTATCTTTAATTTTTTTTTTTTTTTTTTTGGTTACTCTGGGAGTGGTGGGTGTGACCTGTGACCACATTGTCCTTGATAACTGAAGGGGTAACTATGATAAATATTTATTACTTTTGCTACATTCTAGTACACAGACTACTGAACAGTATCAAGTGTACTCATCATACTTGCCCTGTTGTCTTCTGAACTCCATTGTACTTTTTATAGTTTTTTTTCCCTTCAATTCTTAGGAAGGGAAGTTCTGGGAGGTATTTTTCTGGTGGCATGAATTTAACACATGACTTATGTGACCAGTGCATACCAAGTTCTTTGGGCATAGAGTTAGTACTGACTTCAGTGACTCCATTGTTCTTGGGAACAACATGAAAGTTACTGTATTTAATCTACTTTCACATTATCTGGAGTACTGGGCAGTTGCCACAGTTAATGAACTGTTATTTTCATGTTTCAGGTCATGTCAGAGGGGTTGTTTCTTTTGTCTTAAATTCTACTTTAAAAAAAAAAAAAAAAGACTATTCTTTATACTGACTGTATTTTAAAGTTGAATGACCAGGGATCTATGGTGGAAAATTTAAAGCAAATATTTAGGTTAATTTGCCTAACAAAAGGGGTCCCTTAACTGTGCCAGAGAGGAACAACATAGGCCTTGGATCAGACAGAGCTGGGTGTGAATTCTGACTTTGGTACCAACTGTAGGAGCTCAGTGGAATGAAGCCTGATTTTCAGATGGAACCAGTATTAACTCCCATGTAGGACTTGTGAGTTACGTATGATAAATGTATATAGTGCATATGCTTAGTGCATAATAAGTGCTCAATAAATCCTAGTTGATGTTCTTTATCATGCATGATTGTCTTCAGGGAAGTAGCACATAGTATGGCTTCACTATATGGTTTTTATTCCAGGAATGATTCCCTGACTTGGACCTTCACTATTACCATTACATTTTCTTCTGTGATTCAGAAGAGAAAACTTAAAATAAAAAATTCCCTCCTTTTGCTAAGTCACCATTCATGGTGCTTCACTTCCTGACAGTGAAAAATAGCTAAGTGCTTGTGTAGCATGGAATATTACATAAGCCTTATGTGTATTTCTTCAGTGCTGTTTCACAGATTTGTCTTCCTACTTGTATTTGTAAATATGCATGGAGATACAGGGATAGGCAGGGGATTGGAAGTGGATTAGAAAACTAAAGATGACACATGCTATGCAAAGTGAAAATAATTATGAATACATAGTATGTAGCACAAATACTTTTATCTAGGAAAATATAAATATAGATTCACATTTTTTAAAATATTGGGTGATACTATAAAAAGTGACAACTTATAACTTTAGGAAATTTTTTTTTTCTTTTTTTTGAGACAGGATCTCTCTAAGTTGCTGAGGCTGACTTTGAACCTGCGATCCTCCTGTCTTGGGCTCCCAAGCCACTGGGATTACAGGTGTGAACCACTGCACCTAGCTTAGGAAGACAATTTGTAGCAGATTCTGTGCTTGTGGAACTAGCTTCTCATCTTGCTTTCTGTGACTGGAAATATCATGCGTGTTACTGTAGTATTTGTGAGGCGCCATTACATTTCATAGCACCTTTGGTCTGAAGTCACTTGTAAACTATAAAACATATCTTCAGCATCATTTATGACTGGAAGGTAGAGAAATCTGAGACTGCACATTAGAAATGAGTTTTTAGAGTTATTAGGCAAGTTATGGGGTACAAACCCAAATGATGGTGACATTTGGTAAGACAAGAGATTTTCAGTCATGCAAGTTTACAGTTCATAAGTGCAGAGTGAGGAAAAGGCTTTGACAATGCACTTGGAGGAACAAGAGGTAGAAGAAAAGTCATTAGGAGGATAAGAGGGACACTTGTACTCTCCCCCAAAATACATGCATGCTGAAAAGGCAGTCAGGCCCTGAAGTAACAGGGAAATGGTCGTGACATGTGGAGCTCTTGAGAGACTCCACAGGGAGAGGCCTGAGTTGAAATTTAAAATCAGCCAGTGAGAGTGTGAGCTTGTGAGATCTCGGTGCCTCGACTTTCCATATTAAGAAATTTGAAGTGAAGAAATTCTATCTCTTGAGGGATACATGACTATAAAATGTATGTTGAGACAACAACCAGCTTTTTACTCTTCTACACTGTAACTTATGAGACAGTAAATGGCCCTGGAGTACTGACCGAATTAGGAAAGTCCCAGGTTTTGTATTCATAGGCTGGCCATAGAAAGGCGCTAATGAGATTTGACTTGACCGCCTTTGCAGATCACATCTACACCATCTCTCTCACCCACTAGCCAATCCCTCTGCCAGAAATTCCCCCACTGCACAGCTTGAGGTCCTCAGAGCTCAGGAGGAGAGAGGCCAGGACATAGGAGGTAATCCGTGAGGTTAAGCTGTGCCCTTGCCTACCACCCACCCACCTTGGAATGCTTGATTTTATACTGTGCTTTTTGGGAACCTTGACCAATAGTTATAAGATGTTCCTTATCTTGATGATGATGACTAAGAAATATAGCATTTCTGGCTTTTCCATTGTGAAACAAAACAAGTTATACCCAATACTTACCCCAACCACACACACACACACACACACACACACACACACACACGCTCACACAAAATCCCCAAATACTGCAAGTTGGCACAGCAACACATTACACAGTAATAAAACAGAGACGGATGTTCTGTCCTTTAGAAACCCTTACCCTCTGGGTGCCACCACTAGTCAGAAGGGAAGACAGGTGACCTCGGTGCCTGTCATTTTGAATGGCCCTCTGAAGTGCGCTTCCTGCCACTGAGGAGCAGCATTTTAACAGACTCTCCATTGAGCAGAGTGCAGCTTCCATCTCGTTGTTCCAGATGGGTCACCTGAGACCCGCTCCACTGTATACAGAGCTTATCACTGGGTTAGTGTTTTCACAGAGCTTAGTTTTTGTTTCAGTGGGATTTTTGTTGTGCTTTCTCATCTAAATCCAGAACTGGGGCCCTTGGCAAAGGAGGCAGATGGCATTTTTTATTTAAATAATTAATGCAAAGCATCAGGAAAATGTGGAGAGAATATTGTTGCTCTTTTTCAAAAAGGCTCACCCTCATGCTATGGGACTTGGCAGTCAAAATCCATTTAAAATGCTTATATTACATCTGGTCTTTTAAAGAAGGGGGCAGAAAACTCATTTCAGTTCTTACAAAAGGTGAAGTGAAGGACAGTTACAGAATCTCTAAGCACCAGAGAACATTGTAAAAAGCATCCTGTGTCCACTTTTGCATTCTTTTTATAAGGCCCTGGATTAGGATATGTTGTGGCCTTTCTAGCACTGACCTTGGGTTTCTGGTAGCTTTGTTCACAGTTGATAATTCTTACAAGAATCCATGAAGTCATCTTCAGAAATGAGAAAGGCAGGTTTCCATTCATTGAATATATTTTAAAAAGTAGGTAACATGATGGATTTTTGACACTGAAATTAGGAATTATTTTATGAGGTTTTGGCTGGTTGCATCTGCACAGAATCTGAACCCAATTTTTATTTCTTTGGAAGAATGTTTAATATTCTGGCATGTATTCATCAGAGAATAATTTCACCTGACTTTGTATAGAGGCAGTATCAGGGAAAATAGACCTGTTAGGTCTTGCAGCTGAGCTCAGAGAAGTCATACTTATTAAAGGATGGATATCTGGCCCACAGGTGAGTTGGTCCCATGGGCTGTTCTTGCTAACGGAAGCCCAATAGGGATACTGGAGTCATGAAGAAATAGTGAAGCAGAGCAGCAGAGTTGCTTATTAAGGTGGGCTGTGCATCGTTTAACCAGTGTCTCTTAAGTATCAGGGCTGATGCTAATATTCCTGGGACGTCTTAGTTACCCTGCTCTTTGAAGGTAAGGGTGAGGTGTTTTGAAAATTCTTGCAAATAGGAATCATTGGAGCAATTAAAAATGGGAACCAAGGCTGGCTCTTCCAGAAGTCCATGGTACAGATATTTGTTTCCTCTTCCATCCATCACTCTGTGTATAATTTATGGTAATCCCAAATGTAAGCAAAAAAGGAGAGAGATCATGGTTTGTGCAGTTGTGCCCACAAAGGGTATCTTTTTGAAGAATTATTTTGAGAATTTAGACTTGATGGAGAGATTCCTGGGGGAATCAGTCAATGAATTCAAGAAAACTGCTGATCAAAGATAGGAAATTAACTTTGTGACTTCCCACCCTTACGCATTTCTCTGCTTACTGTTCTATGGCCCTAGATCTTCACAAGACAGCTTTAGAGAACCCGATTGCATTTTGGAAAGACATCTTTCCTTGCCTCTTTATCTAAAACTTAGGTGCTCATTCTATTCTCTTAGAAACTTTTTTTTTTTTTTTTTTTCTGAAGTGTGGGACTAGGGAGCCTAAGTTGGGGATACAAATTTGGTTTTTAAAAATATATCCCTATATTTTATTGGAGAAACTAAAAAACATTTTTTACAGGTAAAAACAACAGGAAATCCTGAAAAATTCACTGTTTCATCCCTTTTGTATTTGGTTTTGATATTCAGGTAACACTGATCTCACAAATTGAGTCGGAAAGTATTCTCTTCTATCCTGTTTTCTGGAAGACATTGTGTAAAGTTGGTGGTAATTTTTAAAAAAAAAATGTTTGCTAGAACTCTCTGGTAAAACCATCTAGGACTATAGATTTATTTTTCAAGAACTTTTAAATAATGAATTCAATTTCTTTCATGGTTAAAAGCTATTTATATAATCTATTTTGCCTTGGTTGGTTTTGGCAGTTTGTAGTTACTTTTTCAGGAACTGGTCTATTTTTTCTAAGTGGTTGAACACTTGTACATGAAGTTTTTTGTAGTATTTCCTTATTATCCTTTTAATGGCTACAGTATCTGTAGGGATGTCTTCTGTTTCATACTTAGCATTGGAAAATTGTATATTTTTAATTTTTGTCGGTCTTACAAGTTTTTAAGTTTTATTGATATAAAAATTTTTAATAGAAGTCTTTTACTCCTATTTACCTTTTTTTCCTATTTTCTAACCTATTTTACCTTAATTTATTTTTGCTATAATTTTTATTTTTATTCTTCTCTTCACTTGGCTTTAATTTGCTATTCTTTTTTTAGTTTCTTGATTGATTTGAAAGCTTTCTCCATGCCTAATGTAAACATTTTAGTACAGTGAATTTCCCTATCAGTGTTACGTTAGCTGTATTCTACATGTTTTTTGATATGTTGTATTTTCATTCAGTTCTAAGTATTTTAAATATTTTTAAGACTTCCTTGTTGGCCAGTTGATACTGTTGCTTAATTTCTACATGTTTAGTGATTGACATGTTTTCTTTTTTACTGATTCTAGTTTGATTCCATTATAGACAGAGAACACAGTATATAATTTCAATTCTCCTTAATTTATTAGGTTTTGTTTTATGACCCAGGATATGGTATATTTTAGTGAATATTCCATGGGTGATTAAAAATATTCTGCTATTGCTGACTGTAGTGGTCTATGTATGTCTATTAGATCATGTTGGTTGATTTATTGTTCAACAATTCCATGTCCTTCCTGATTTCTAGCTGGTGAGAGGGTGTGGAATCTCTCAGCCGTAGCTATGGATTTGTCCATCTTTTGTCCATCCCATCAGTTTTGTTCCATGTACATCAGGGCTCTGTTGTTTGGTTGTCTGTATGGATAGGAAAGCACTTGCCCTTGCTGAGCAAGCTCAGAGAAATCAAACCTTTGTTCAGCATTTAAAATTACTGTGGCTTGTAGGTTCTCAAATTTCCAGAGAACATATTCCACTTTGCATCAAACACATTGACACATATGCACATCCCATATTCATTTAATATTGACTGCATTAGTGGATTTTATGTTTCCTTTGGAAATTATTTGGCAACTCATTTAATTTATGATTGGCAATGATTTCTTGGCAATGATTGTGCATATTTGAAAATTCTTTTAAAATGAGCTAATGTGACCCATTAATTATTTCCAAATGTAATGACATTTTAATGAATACTAATTTTAACAATTAATGCTGTTGACATAATGTTATATTTTGTAGGCATTTAATTGAGTGTCTATTAATATTGATATGGCAGCTTTCATATTTTGAAGCCAATAATACTCTCCAATTCTGAAATATTTTTATGAATTCTTAAACTGCTGTCTGTGGTTCCTAATGCAGGATTTGTGGCAACTTTTTGCTTCATATTCCAGATCTGACTGAAAGGACCTGGATGGGGAATAAATTTACCTGACCCGTAAGGCCTATTTTCTGAATTCTTAACTTGCCTCCCTAACTCTGCCGATTTAGTCCTTTACCAGGGCAATTGATAGCCTGAACATATAATCTCTTCTAGGCCCGTTGGCCTTTTAAAGATAAGAGATTACAATGGTATAACATCAGTACATTTCTCAAAATATGGGTTTTTCTATCTTGAATAATTCTACGTGTAGAAAATAAGTGGTTTGTTCCACTTAAAATTAAGATTACCAACTCCCTGACCGAGCCTGTCACCAATGCCTAGAATAATGCCTGGCACACAGTAGGTATTCAGTGCATACCTCTTTTATGTTTGTATATATTAAATAATTTTATAATAATAACTTAAAACAGTGAACAAGAGTTCTAAGAATTTTTTTAAAGTAGCTTTTAATTTGAGAATCACAGCATTGAAGATAATATTACCTACAAAGCAGGACCTACTGACCTATAAGACAAACTTTGCATTGTTGTAGAGAACACTCACCTCTTTGGAATGACAGCCTCAAATCACCTTGTTTGTAGAAAGGAGCCTCTGCAATATTTTTGCATAACTGAAGGTCTATTGGTTTTTCGTACCCTATACCAAGGGTTCATCTGCCACAAAGGAAAATCTACATTATGCTAAGGGGCATAAAACTACTTGCCACTTTTAAGTGGTATATTTTTCAGTTTTACTCATGTATGATTTGAAAACTCCTGGAAGTTAATAGCAGTCAGGGTTATTTTGATAAAAAGGCAATTTAGAATTCCCAAAGGGAGGGGAAAGCTTAAGTCAGGAAGCATTTCAAAGGCATCTCATTATTTTCAAATATTTATGCTGAAATTACTGTAAATGAGCTGTGAACTTCTACTCCCCGCATAGCCTCTCCAAGAGGAATGATGGTTTGAAAGTCTATAGTTTTAGGTTGCATTGGCTTATAACATAATGTTTAGGTAGAACAATTTATAGGCAAGTTAAACCAAGATGGCTATTGTTCTTAGAATCCATGGTAAAGAGACCAAAAGAGTGTAAAAGGTGATGTGTGTTTTGGTGATCTTTTGCTGCATAACAAGCCATCTCAACGTCTACTGCTTAAAATAAAATTCATGATTATCTATCCTAATTCCATGGGTTGCTGGCATTCAGCTTGAAGGCTCTTGCTTGTAATCTTCCATGTAGTTTCACTCGGAAACTGGGGCTGGAGTAATTTGAAGTCTCAATTGGGGTGAACATCCAAAATTAATCAATTACATGATTGCCAGTTGATGTTGACTATTGTCTGGAAATCAGGCTAAAGCAATCAACTGGAGTGCTCACACGTAGCTTCTCCCTGTGGCTTGGGTTTCTCAGGGCCTGGCAGATGGGTTCTGAAAGCGTGCAGCCCATCAGCAAATGTAAAGACACAGAGATAGGAGTTGCAAGGCTTCTTATGACCTAATGCCAGAAATTATAAAATGTCATTTCTGCCACATTTTACTGGTCAAACAAGCCAGTAAGGCCTTCCCAAGTTTCAAGGGTAGAGTAAGTAGATGCCACCTCTTTATAAAGGTGTGCCAAGATTACTTAACTTACTTTCCAAAGTATTAAGTAAGATAAGAAATACCTGCTTCTCTCTGGAAAATACAAGCTACCAGAGTGTAGAACAGCAGATAAGCTGTGTTTGGAAAGTAATGCCATTAATTATGAAAGATTGTAAATCTGTACTTTATAAACTTAATACATAAACATAAATGATAATAACCATAATTTTCTAGTGTTTTCTGTTCTTTATAGGAACAAAGTCCTTTCATTCTCCTAACAGCCCAACAGAGATTGTTATCACAAATTTTGAAAGAGGAAACTAATGGAAAGAAAGGTTGGTAACTTACCCATGGGTATGAAGGCAGTAAACACCAGCTATTCTGGCCCTAGATCTTATACTCAATCACTGTACCATTTGGCCTCTGAATATTTGATATTTATCTTAGTTTTTTTTTTTTTTTTTTTGTACTGGAGATGGAACTCAGAGCACGTGAACACTGAGCCACATCCCCAGCCCTATTTTGTATTTTATTTCGAGACAGGGTCTTACTGTGTCTAAATAAAATGCTTAATGTCTCACTGTTGTTCAGGCTGGCTTTGAACTTATGATCCACCTGCCTCAGACCTCCCAAGCAGCTGGGATTACAGGCACGCGCCACCGTACCTAGTTATCCTAGATATTTTTAACTGAAAATATTTTCCACATCTTATTTGATTAAGGAGAACAAATTTCTTTTTCTCTCTACTTTTTCCATAAGTGAACTAGAGAAAGTAGAAAAAAACCAGGGTATCTTGAAGTGGGGTATATTGATATTGGCAGAAAGCATTATCAAAATATAAATTTCAAAAAGTTAAAACATGGCTCAAAAACTATAAAGTTTCAGACTTGCAAGGCAGGAAGACTGGCTTAAACAGAACTGGGAAAATGGGAATGTTTGTATTCACTGAAATAAAAGAAATTTGAAAATAATAATTTAGATTTTAAAAGTGGTTAATATTCTTTAAGCAATAAAACTGCAACATTGGGGTTCTCTTTTAGTTAGACATTTATATTCCTGGACCAATTTATTTGCATTATCATGGGACAAGAATCATTTGTGTTACTGTTTTCCATAACAAACATCTACCCTTACAGAGCTGTAAAATGCACTGATCAAGTAGAAAGGTGAATAAAGGTCCAAATACCAGAGAATTAAATAACCTTTGGGCACACCTGCTAGATAATGCCAAGCATGACACAGTAAGTGTTCTCAGTAATCTCTTTGCCCCATGTCCAAGTCTTGGACAATTTTCTCTAACTTAATAAAAATGAAAGTTCCCAAAAGACAGAGTGGAACTTTGTTGTTTTATTTGCTACTTGGCATCTGAGCCTACTTTTTGTTGTTGTTTTTGTTCAGAGAATCCACTACTGGGTGAGGGTGGCAGAGTTTCATCATGTTCTTTCTGAAACCCAACAGCAAGAACGCCAATCCATGAATTAGATGTGGCCAACTGAATTCTCTTACCTGAGACTTGAAACTTGATTGAACAATGTAAAGAAGTAATATGGTTTTAATTCATTTCACCTGTACTAAAGGTGTTTCTAGCTCCAGCAGCCATGATCCCCAACCAGGTCATTCCTGGGGTGTGCCTTAATATTAAATCTAAATCCCTTCCTTTCAGCCTAGTTGTCTAACAAAGAACTGTATCT
The DNA here is from genome assembly GCF_902686445.1 of Sciurus carolinensis. Classification (NCBI taxonomy): domain Eukaryota; kingdom Metazoa; phylum Chordata; class Mammalia; order Rodentia; family Sciuridae; genus Sciurus; species Sciurus carolinensis. The sequence goes on along the minus strand of NC_062214.1, from coordinate 157,746,083 downwards.
TTCACATAGAGTCTGTGAGCCCTTCAACATCCTTTAAATAAATTCCTTTCCTTGCAGTAGCTTAAGATTATTTCTGTTGCTTACAACCAAGAACACTGAAGTATTAGTAGGGATTCATACTCAAGGCCAAGGTCAGCCAATATTTGAGTAATTGTCCTCTACTGATGAAATAGCGCCTGTCACAAGATCTTTTGTGTTGATCCTAAATCAACTTTGTACTTTATTTAAGGAAAATTTCTTCTGTCTCTGGTTAAGAGTGTGTGCGGATGGTAGAGAGTTTGTATTTTTAAATTCTTATTGACTCCATGTCTCTGTGAGCATGAAAATTATTTATGTGGTGATGAATGTATAAAAGTCTGTACAAAATAGATACATTAATCTATAGTAGAGAGCTTTAATATTGCACAAATCAGTATACATTGGATATCATTTTAATAACTTATAGTTCCTGAAAGTGAACTCTGTAAACAATTTTTGTTCTAACTCTTCATCATCTAGACTTTTATAATGGCTTGGTAAAGTTTTCCTGCTTGTAGCTATCATCAATCTTTAAATATCCTTGAATCATTTTTTCACCTTTCTAAGATTTATGAAATCATATTAGGATATTCTAAAACGTAACCAGAGTTCATTCCTCTTGCCAAGAAAATTCATGTAAATACATACATCAAGAATGGTGGAGAGGGTATCTGCTTCTAACCAGTATGGAATAAGAGGATCAGACTTATCCTTCTGCCTGAAAAAATTAAAAATCAGATAAAATATGCATAACCACTGTTTTCAAGACATTGAATTTTAGACAATGGATGCACGTGATCTCTAAAAGATGAGAAGCCAAAGACCTAAGACCCATAATCACCCCAAATTAATGTCTGGAGAAAGTTTCCTGTTAATAATGCAAGCAACATGGATTAATCATTTACATATAAGATCTAAAACTATAAAAATCCTAGAGGAAAATATGAAAGAATCTTATAAGATGGCATTTGTAAGGATTTCTTGGATATGACACCAAAGGCAAAGGCAACAAAAGAAAAAAAATACAGTGGGACTATATCACACAGAAAAACTTCTGCAGAGCAAAGGAAACTCACAGTGAAAAGGCAGCCTGTGAAATTGGAGGACACACTTGCAAACCTCTTACCTGGTAAGGAATAGGATTCAAAAGATAGAAGGAGCTCCTATAGCTCAGTGGCAAAAGAAACAGACAAAAGTCAAATAATCTGATTTTTAAAGTAGAATGTACATTTCTGCGAAGAAGACAGACAGGTCAACAGGCATATGAAAAGATGCTCAAAAACTATCATGGAAATGCAAGTCAAAACCACAATGAGATAACCTCACACCCACACCCATTATTAAAAATGAAAAATTTGTTAGCAAGAATGTGGAGAACTTGAAACCCTTGTACACTATTGGTAAGAATCAAAAATTGTGTAACACTATGGAAAATAATGGAAATTCTTGAAAAAATTAAAAACATGACTATCATATGACCCACAGTACCACTTCTGAATATATATCTACAGTTGAAATCAGAATCTTGAAGAGATACCTTCACTTTCATGTTTAATCCAGTGTAATTCACTATAGCCAAGATATGTAAACAACCTAAATATTGAGCAACAGATGAATGGAGAAAGAAGATGTGATACACCCTCATGCATGCACAGGCATACACAATGGAATATTATTCTACCTTAAGGAAGAAAAATTCTGTCAGTTGTGACAATATGGATGATCCTGGAGAACATAATGTTAAGTTTTAGAAGCCAGTCACAGATCAATAAATATTGTTTTATTCCATTTATATGAAGTATCTAAGATAATCAAACTCATGAAAAAAAGTGGAATGGTGATTTTCAGGGGCTGAGAGAGGGGGCGATAAACACTTGTTTAATTAGTATAAAATTTCACTTATGCAAGATGAATAAGCTCTAGAGATCTGCTGTATAACATTTTCCCCATAGTTAACAATATTGTATTATGTATTTCAAAACCGGTCTAAAGGATAGGTCTCATATTATGTGGTTTTACAATTTAAAAATTCTAACACCCACGGTCAACAATGCCTAGCATCCAATCAGAGATTATCAGGCATGAAAATAAATTTAAAAAGATTAAAAATAAAATAATAAGGAAAAATTAAGAAGAAAATGACCCAGAACAACACAGACATTAGAATTAGAAGGCAAGAACATTAAAATAGTTATTGTAACTATGTTCCATAGGTTCAGAAAGCTGGAGAGAATATCAGGAATGTTAAAAATATGTACCTATCTGTTTATCTCCCAAATCAAATTTGCAGATATTAAAACTCTAATTTCTGAGATATAAAACATAAAAACATATCAAATAGGATTATTAGCAAGTTAGACATTGTAGAAGAAAATATTAGTGAACTTATATTAGTGAAGTTAGAACAATAGAAACTCTCCAGAATGATGCCTAGAGAAAAAAAAAAAAGACTAAAAGAGTAAAAACTAAAATAAAAGGAAGAAGAAGAAATTTAAAAAGTATCAATGAACTGTGGAATAACTTCAAGAGGCATAATATTAAGGTAGTTAACAAGAAATTTAACAAAACTCAAGGGCAAGAAACATGAGAACATCAGCAAGGCACATCATAATTAAATTGTCCAAAACCATTGACAAAGAGTAAATCTTAAGAGCAACCAAAGACAAAGGACATATTATGTATAGAGGAAAATATAAAAGTATTTACATATTTCTTTTCCACAATAGTGTAAAATGAAAAACCAGTAGAGCAACATTTTTAAAGTATTAAATACACACACATGCCTACACAGACACACACACACACACACATACACCCTAGAATTCTATACCCAGAAAAGAATATCTTTCTAGATGAAAGAGGAATAAATGGGATTTACAGCATAAATAGGAGCAAAAAGCATGATAAAATAGCCCAAAATCTGGAAGAAGGTAGACTTTTGTGAAGTTCTTCATCTACATATGTGTTACACTACTGCTTGAAGGTGGAGTGTAGTAAGTTACAGAGATATGCTATAAACCCTAAATAAACTACTAAAATAATTAAGCAAACCCCCAAAAGCTTATATTTAAATACAAAGAAATAAAATGAAATTATAAAAAGTCACTTCATATTCATATAATTTAAATAGGTTTAAAAATGTCAGTTCTAGCGTGCCCAGCCCTGAGCCAGCTGAATTTCCAGGGCTGGAATTTGGTCTTTCTGTTTGTTAGAAGTTCTTGCACGTTGAATGATTCAGATGTACACAGTGGACAGACAACTGCTGATTTGGGCCTATCCTGATTTATGTAAGGGAGTAGAGTCAGTGACTGTTCTCAAACCTACTTTTTCCTGTCCTGCTACATTTCCTCTCTTATTAGTCTTATTTGTCTGTGCATGAATGTGGTGCACAAGTATGGTCTTTTGTAACTGTAAAGATTTGGAGAACTGTGACCCAACATCTCATACTCACTATATTGTATTTGTCAAATATGTGAAAATGTGTTCATAGAAATCAAAGTATTATGCTCAATGGTAAATATGCTAAGATGTATCCTTTGCTTCTGACCAGAATATAGAGTTAATTGGCTTTCTAACTTAAAAGAAAAAAAGTCACTTCATCTAAAAGAAAGCAGGAAAAAAGGAAAAATAGAACAGAACAGATGGGAAAAATAGAAAACAAATAGCAAGATGTTAGACTTAAACCTATCTCAATTATAAAAAACATTATACATAAAAAAGAGAATATGCTAAGATATATTATGATCATAAAATCCAGTCTGTTCTCAATGATGGTAAATTGGAAGTCAATAACACAGATATTTGGAAGATCTCCCCAAATGTTTGGAAAATAGATAATTCTTCTAAAAAAGTGGGTTGAAGATTTCTTCTTGAAATTTTAAATAAATGAAATGAAAATACCATTGAAATACCAAAATACAAATATACCACAGTGAATCCCACCATCGTGTACATCCACAGACTGGGATCCTAATTAGAATGAGATCTATTCCATGCTTGTATAAATATATCCAGATAGATTCTTCTGTTATGTATAACTAAAAAGAACAAATAAAGAGAAAGAACTATCAAAACACAGCATAATGAGACCACAGGCAGAGCCCCACCAGGAGCGTGGAGCTTCGTTACATAATCAAAATCTCTTTCTGTTCCCCACAGTCCTCAATGTCAAAGCAAATCACTTGAGGGTCCCAGAGTCTGAAGGGAGGGGTGAGAAGAAAGAACATCAGTGGCAATAAGAATCAGGTAGAGAGAATCGCCATTTTCGTGACTGTGCCTTGCAGTGGCAATCTTATCTGCTTCCCAAGACTGTGGGGCTTTCCCTCTTCCCTTTGCTGTAGCCACAGCAGGATTTTGTGTGCTTTCCAGAGGTGTCCATGTTTTTTAATAAAATTAGTAATTGCCTGTTCCAGATCCTAACAGACAACACTTTGTCCTAATGCGTAAGCTCCCTACAAGAATGGGCTTCTGTCTCAATGAAAATGGCCTCTTGGCAGAACTGACTGCTGGACTTAAGTTACCTTCTTCCTAACAGCAGGAGCTGGGGCCAAGGAAGATGGAGGGATATCTGTGAGACTGGGGACTGCTCCTCTGGCAGAGTAAGTTCAAGTTGCACCTTGAACTTAAGTAAAAAACAAACAAACAAACAAAAACACCTTTTTTGGGGGGGGAGGGTATCGGAAATTGAACCCAGGGGTGCTCTACCAATGAGCTACATCCTCAGCCCTTTCTATTTTTTATTTGAGACAGGATCTCACTAAATTGCTGGGACTACAAGCATGCACCACCACCCCTGGCAAGTCAAGTAAACTCTTAAATCTGTGAATTGTTATGGGAAAAGATTAGGAATTAGAGTAATAAAACCAGAAAACATTAAAATGTAAGAAATTATCTTAAGAATTATCTCCTTGCCTTTCCCCTAACAAGCTTCATCCTCTTCTGGAATTACTTTCTAGGGATTGCAGTAAGTGCTTTGGCTCCATCAGAAAAGCAGACAGTGATGGGAAGAGAGAGATGGACTGTCCTGGGAACCTAGAATAGGCAGGTCAAATTGGCAATTTTGCTTTCTCTACTCAAGTATTTGGATTGCCTGGTTCTGGGGGGAAAATTATACCTCCACACACAGAGAAAGTGTTTTTTTAAGGGCTTGTTTTTAATATCTCAGAATTTGGATTTGTATTCCATATTGACTCATTCAAAATTTGATTAAGGCCAAATTCACTGCCTCAAAAAGCTACCAATGGTCTTTTCCATAGTGCTATGTGATATTATTATTTTGAGCATAGAATTCTAAACATACCGTTGTCACTTTTGAGATCTAATATGCTAGCTTTAGCCTGTTCCTTGAAATGCAGTTCAGCTTACTCTCTTTGTATACAACCTCACTTTGCCTTTATCTGCAAGGAAACTAAATCAAATATTAACCTAAATAAAAACACAGTCCAAAAGCTCTAGGCATGCATAACTTGAAGTGACATGGCATGTTTTGCTGTTACCTTTTCTGAGATACTCAGCTCAAGTAAATCATTCACACAGTAAGAGTAATGGCTTTAAAATAGCATAGTGGGACATTAGGCAGACAGTAGTAACAAAAGAGAAACATAATCTCTAAAGGAGCATTAATCCGAAGGTCATCACTTGAAATCAAGAGAACTTGCCTTATACCTAGGGACCTGACCCTCTCTGCTTCAGTCTTTTTATCTTTAAAGTGAACATATTTGCTGGTAACTATATGGAATTCTTATTCCATGTAATAATAATGGAATAGTAATTAATAATGTTGAATATTTACTTACTTGAGGTGGTTAAAAAACAGAATCCAAAGCTTTACCCTGTCTCTCTCTCTCTCTTTTTAGTTATAAATGATGACCTGTCTCTTATTAGCTGATTTGCTCAGAGAAAATAACCTTCTCTTCTGTTGGAATACAGATTTTCAAAGTAGCTTCTCATTATGTATCTCAGTGGTGTCTGTCGTGATATTTCCTTTTTCATCACGAATTTTAGTCATTTGAGTTTTCTCTCTCCTTCTCTTTGTTAGTGTGGCTAAGGGTTTGTCTATTTTGTTTACTTTCTCAAAGAACCAATTTTTTGTTTTGTCAATTTTTTGAATTGTTTCTTTTGTTTCAATTTCATTGATTTCAGCTCTGATTTTAATTATTTCCTGTCTTCTACTACTTTTGCTGTTATTCTGTTCTTCTTTTTCTAGGACTTTGAGCTGTAAGGTTAGGTCATTTAGTTGTTGACTTTTCATTCTTTTCTGGAATGCACTCCATGCAATGAATTTTCCTCTTAGTACCACTTTCACAGTCCCAGAGATTTTGATATGTTGTATCGTCGTTCTCATTGACCTCTAAGAATTTTTTAATCTCCTCCCTGATGTTTTCTGTTATCCATGTTTCATTCAATAGCATATTATTTAATCTCCAGGTGTTGGAGTAATTTCTGTTTTTTTTTTTTTTTTGTCATTGATTTCTACTCTCAGTCCATTATGATCTGATAGAACACAAGGCAGTATCTCTATTTTTTTGCATTTCCTAAGGGCTGCTTTGTGGCATAGCATATGGTCTATTTTCAAGAAGGTTCCATCCTTAAAAGGTTTCAATCCTTGAAATGATGGAAACAATAAACCAAATTAAAACTCAATGGAAAGCATCACCAAAAGACTAGACCACTTGGAAGACAGAACCTCAGACAATGAAGACAAAATATTTAATCTTGAAAATAAAGTTGCCGAAACAGAGAAGATGGTAAGAAATCATGAACAGAATCTCCAAGAACTATGGGACATCATGAAAAGACTAAATTTAAGAATTATTGGGATTGAGGAAGGCACAGAGATACAAACCAAAGGAATGAACAACCTATTCAATGAAATAATATAGGAAAATTTCCCAAACCTGAAGAATGAAATGGAAAATCATTTGGTAGAAACTACTGAAGACATTGGCAAATTTCTAGAGACATATGCTCCTCCCAAACTAAACCAGGAGGACATACACAATTTAAACAGATCAATATCAAGCAATGAAATAGAAGAAGCCATTAAAAACCTACCATCCGAATTAAATTCATTGGCAGGGCGGGCCAAGATGGCGGACTAGAGGGCGGCTGCATTTCACGTTGCTCCAGGATGCAAGATTCAAAAGAGGAGATAGTGAGAGACTTGGGACCAACTCAAAGCCGCTGGGTGAGTCTCTCCCGTTGGGGAGGCGTCCCAGATGGGGCGGTAGCCCCGGAACGCAGGGAATTTGTGAAGTGGAGTTGCTCGGCGAGACGCCCCTCCCCCCACTGGAGCGGTAAACACGGACAACTGGGATCATCGTAGAGGAGGCGGCTCAGCACAGCGCTTGGACTCGGAGCAACCACTGGGGCTCCGGGCGGCTGCCTGAGGAGGAGCTGCGGGGCGAGCTGTTTAGACCCAGAACGACTGCTTCTGAACACCAGGGGGTTGCCCGGAGGAAGAGGAGAAGTGCGGCGGGACGCTTGGTCTAGGAGTGACTGCATCAGAGCCACAGGCAGTTGACAGAGGAGGAGCTGCATGGTGAGCTGTTTGAACTCAGAGCCAGCGCTCCTGAACACAGGGAGGTTGCCCGGAGGAAGAGGAGGAGCGCGGCGGGTTGCTTGACCTAAGAGTGACTGCATCAGAGCCACAGGCAGTTGCCAGAGGAGGAGCTGCGTGGCGAGCTGTTTGATCTCAGAACAACTGCTCCAGAACACTGGTGGCCTGCCTGGAGGAGGAGAGCGGTGGGACGCTTGGTCTAGGAGTGACTGCATCAGAGCCACAGGTGGTTGCCAGAGGAGGAGCCGAGTGGTGAGATGATTGGACTAAAAGAGACTGCTCCTGAACACCGGTGGCCTGCCTGGAGGAGGAGCATGGTGAGTCACTTGGTCTCGGAGCCACTGCTCCTGAACACCCGGGGGGCTACCCCAAGGAGGAGGAGGAGGAACAGGGCGGGTCACTTGGACTTGGAGTGACTGCCTAGGGTTACGGGTGGTTGGCGGGAGGAGGAGACCCGAAGTAAGTTGTTTGGACTCCTAGTGACTGTGTCGGAAACCGGGCGGCTGTCCGGAGGAGGAGGTGTGTGGCGGGTCTCTGGGTCTCGGAGCTATTGTACGGGGCTCCAGGTGGTGGCTCAGAGGAGGGGCTGCATAGCCAGGCGATTGGTGCAGAGCAGGGTCCCAGGAGCTAGGTGGCTTCTTGCTGGAAGAGCCGCACAGAGACACGCCTAGGGGCGGAGCGAAGTTTCCAGGGCGGCGGGCAGATTCTCTGGGAGAGGCAGCCTAAGGAGACTCGCCTGCGAAGGGTGAGGCTCCCAGGCCCAGGACGTAGGTCCGGGCCCCTGGGATCGTTGCAGAGGAAGACAGCCCAGCCCAGGTGGTAGTTGTAGATTGAGGGGAACCTCTAGGAGGGCAACTGACCACCGAGACGTCCCCACCGAGTGAGTCTTCCCGGCCGGGTGAGGTTTTCCCACAGGGACGGTAAAACCAGAGACACAGGCACAAACAGACCTTGCCTCAGCCCGCAGTCTAGTTCCCCATTGGATGACCATTGGTCAACAAGTGGAGGCACCTCTGCCCACTAGCAGGGAATATACGCCACCTGAGGGTCACCACCCCTAGAGAGGCAGCTTCTTCGTGGAGCTCTGCATTATCAACCTCCTCCAAGACTTCAGGCTACTGAAGGATAAGAGGGGATATACTAGCAATCTTCAGGGACATTATAAGTTGATAGAGGAAATCTGCAATATCTTAATGACCCACTGACTCCTGAACAATATGAGAAAACAAGGGAAGAAAATGCCCCAAACAAATCTAGATGTTACATCAATAAAATCCAATGACAGCATGGCAGAAGAAATGACAGAAAGGGAGTTCAGAATGTACATAATTAAAATGATTAGGGAAGCAAACGATGAGATGAAAGAGCAAATGCAGGCATTGAACGATCGCACCAATCGACAGTTAACAGAGCAAATTCAGGAAGCAAAAGATCATTTCAATAAAGAGTTAGAGATATTGAAAAAAAACCAAACAGAACTCCTTGAAATGAAGGAAACAATAAACCAAATTAAGAACTCCATAGAAAGCATAACCAATAGGATAGAACACCTGGAAGACAGAACTTCAGATATTGAAGACAAAATATTTAACCTCGAAAACAAAGTTGAACAAACAGAGAAGATGGTGAGAAATCATGAACAAAATCTCCAAGAACTATGGGATATCATGAAAAGGCCAAATTTGAGAATTATTGGGATTGAGGAAGACTTAGAGAAGCAAACCAAAGGAATGAACAATCTATTTGAAGAAATAATATCAGAAAATTTCCCAAATCTGAAGAATGAAATGGAAAATCAAGTCCAAGAGGCTTATAGGACTCCAAATACACAAAATTACAACAGACCCACACCAAGGCACATTATAATGAAAATATCGAACATACAAAATAAAGACAGAATTTTAAAGGCTGTGAGAGAAAAGAACCAAATTACATTCAGGGGGAAGCCAATACGGATATCAGCAGATTTTTCAATCCAGACCCTAAAAGCTAGAAGGGCCTGGAACAACATTTTTCAAGCTCTGAAAGAAAATGGATGCCAACCAAGAATCTTATACCCAGCAAAACTTACCTTCAAATTTGACGATGAAATAAAATCATTCCATGATAAACAAAAGCTAAAAGAATTTACAAAAAGAAAGCCAGCATTACAGAACATTCTCAGCAAAATATTTCATGAGGAAGAGATAAAAAACAAAGAAGCACATCAGCAAAGGGAGGAATTATCCTAAAGGAACTGTCAAATAAAGGAGGAACCAAGATGTGTCAAAAATTTTAAATATGAACCAAATGACTGGGAATACAAATCATATCTCAATAATAACCCTGAATGTTAATGGCCTGAATTCATCAATCAAAAGACATAGACTGGCAGATTGGATTAAAAAGAAAGATCCAACAATATGTTGCCTGCAAGAGACTCACCTCATAGAAAGAGACACCCATAGACTAAAGGTGAAAGGATGGGGAAAAACATACCATGCACATGGACTCAGCAAAAAAGCTGGAGTATCCATCCTCATTTCAGATAATGTGGACTTCAAGCCAATGTTAGTCAGAAGGGATAAAGAAGGACATTTCATACTGCTTAAGGGAAGCATAAATCAGCAAGATATAACAATCATAAACATCTATGCCCCAAACAGTGGCTCATCCATGTATGTTAAACAAATCCTTCTCAATTTTAGAAACCAAATAGACCATAACACAATAATACTAGGTGATTTTAACACACCTCTTTCACCACTGGACAGATCTTCCAAACAAAAATTGAACAAAGAAACCATAGATCTCAATAACACAATCAATAATTTAGACTTAACAGACATTTATAGAATATACCATCCAACCAAGAGCGAATACACTTTCTTCACAGCAGCACATGGATCCTTCTCTAAAATAGACCATATATTATGCCACAAAGCTAATGTCAGCAAATACAAGAAGATAGAGACACTACCTTGTATTCTATCAGATCATAATGGATTGAAGTTACAAATTAATGAAAGAGTAAAAACAGAAACTACTCCAACACCTGGAGATTAAACAATATGCTACTATATGATGAATGGATAACAGAAGATATTAGGAAGGAAATTAAAAAATTCTTAGAGGTAAACGAGAACAAAGAAACATCATATCAAAATCTCTGGGACACTATGAAAGCAGTACTTAGAGGAAGATTTATTTCATGGAGCGCATTTAATAAAAGAAGTAAAACTCAAAAAATAAATGACCTAACACTACAGCTCAAAGCCCTAGAAAAAGAAGAACAGACCAACACCAAAAGTAGTAGAAGACAGGAAATAGTCAAACTGAGAGCTGAAATCAACGAAATTGAAACGAAAGAAACAATACAAAAAATTGACAAAATAAATAGTTGGTTCTTCGAAAAAATAAACAAAATTGATAAACCTTTAGCCACACTAACAAAGAGAAGACGAGAGAAAACCCAAATCACTAAAATTCGGAATGAACAAGGAAATATCACAACAGACACGATTGAAATACAAAACATAATTAGAAGCTATTTTGAAAATCTATACTCCAACAAAATAGAAAATTTCAAAGACATCAACAGGTTTCTAGAGACATATGAATTGCCTAAACTGAACGAGGAGGACATACACAATTTAAATAGACCAATTTCAAGTAATGAAATAGAAGAAGTCATCAAAAGCCTTCCAACAAAGAAAAGTCCAGGACCAGATGGGTTCTCAGCCGAGTTCTACAAAACTTTTAAAGAAGAGCTCATTCCAATACTTCTCAAAGTATTCCAGAAAATAGAAGAGGAGGGAACTCTCCCAAACTCATTCTATGAAGCCAATATTACCCTGATTCCTAAACCAGACAGAGACACATCAAGGAAAGAAAATTTCAGACCAATATCCTTAATGAACATCGACGCAAAAATTCTCAACAAAATTTTAGCAAATCGCATACAAAAACATATTAAAAAGATAGTGCACCATGATCAAGTGGGTTTCATCCCAGGGATGCAAGGTTGGTTCAACATCAGGAAATCAATAAATGTCATTCACCATATCAATAGACTTAAAGTCAAGAATCACATGATTATTTCGATAGATGCAGAAAAAGCATTTGATAAAATACAGCACCCCTTCATGCTCAAAACACTAGAAAAAATAGGGAGAGTGGGAACATTTCTTAACATTGTAAAGGCCATCTACGCTAAACCCATGGCTAATATCATTCTAAATGGTGAAAAACTGAAAGCATTCCCTCTAAAAACTGGAACAAGGCAGGGATGCCCTCTTTCACCACTTCTATTCAATATCGTCCTTGAAACTCTAGCCAGAGCAATTAGACAGACCAAAGAAATTAAAGGGATACGAATAGGAAAAGAAGAACTCAAACTATCCCTATTTGCTGATGATATGATGGTATACTTAGAGGACCCAGGAAATTCCACCAGAAAACTTTTAGATCTCATAAGTGAATTCAGTAAAGTAGCGGGATATAAGATCAATGCACATAAATCTAAGGCATTTTTATACATAAGCGATGAATCTTCAGAAAGAGAAATTAGGAAAACTACCCCATTCACAATAGCTTCGAAAAAAATAAAGTATTTGGGAATCAATCTCACAAAAGAGGTGAAAGACCTCTACAATGAGAACTACAGAACACTAAAGAAAGAAATTCAAGAAAACGTTACAAGATGGAAATATCTCCATGTTCTTGGATAGGCAGAATTAATATTGTCAAAATGGCCATACTACCAAAAGTGCTATACAGATTCAATGCAATTCCAATTAAAATCCCAATGATGTACCTTACAGAAATAGAGCAAGCAATTATGAAATTCATCTGGAAGAATAAAAAACCCAGAATAGCTAAAGCAATCCTTGGCAGAAAGAGTGAAGCAGCGGGTATCGCAATACCAGATCTTCAACTCTACTACAAAGCAATAGTAACAAAAACGGCATGGTATTGGTACCAAATAGAAAGGTGGATCAATGGTACAGAATAGAGGACACGGACACAAACCCAAATAAATACAATTTTCTCATACTAGACAAAGGGGCCAAAAATATGCAATGGAGAAAAGATAGCCTCTTCAACAAATGGTGCTGGGAGAATTGGAAATCCATATGCAACAGAATGAAACTAAACCCATATCTCTCACCATGCACGAAACTAAACTCAAAATGGATCAAGGACCTCGGAATCAGACCAGAGACCTTGCATCTTATAGAAGAAAAAGTAGGTCCAGAACTTCAACATGTCGGCTTAGGACCAGACTTCCTCAACAGGACTCCCATAGCACAAGAAATAAAAGCAAGAATCAATAACTGGGATAGATTCAAACTAAAAGCTTTCTCTCAGCAAAGGAAACTATCAGCAATGCGAAGAAAGAGCCTACAGAGTGGGAGAAAATCTTTGCCAATCATACTTCAGATAGAGCGCTAATCTCCAGAATCTATAAAGAACTCAAAAAACTCTACACCAAGAATGTAAATAATCCAATTGACAAATGGGCTAAAGAAATGAATAGACACTTCACAGAAGAAGATATACAAGCAATCAACAAACATATGGAAAAATGTTCAACATCTCTAGTAATAAGAGAAATGCAAATCAAAACCACCCTAAGATTCCATCTCACCCCAATTAGAATGGCGATTATCAAGAATACAAGCAACAACAGGTGTTGGCGAGGATGTGGGGAGAAAGGTACACTCTTACATTGCTGGTGGGGCTGCAAATTAGTGCAGCCACTCTGGAAAGCAGTGTGGAGATTCCTTAGAAAACTTGGAATGGAACCACCATTTGACCCAGCTATCCCACTCCTTGGCCTATACCCAAAGGACTTAAAATCAGCATATTACAGAGATACAGCCACATCAGTGTTCATAGCTGCTCAATTCACAATTGCTAGATTGTGGAACCAACCTAGATGTCCTTCAATTGATGAATGGATAAAGAAAATGTGGTATATATATATACAATGGAATATTACTCAGCCATAAAGAATGATAAAATTATGGCATTTGCAGGCAAATGGATGAAACTGGAGAATATCATGCTAAGTGAGATAAGCCAATCTCAAAAAACCAAAGGAAGAATGATATCGCTAATAAGTGGATGATGACACATAATGGGGGGTGGGAAGTTTTAGTGTTGGGGTTAGAGTTGGGTTTAGGGAGGGGGGCAGGAATGGAGGAAGGAAGGACTGTATAGATGGAGGGGAGGGGTGGGAGGGGTGGGGGGGAAGGGAAAAAATGGCAGAATGAATCAAACAACATTACCCTATGTAAATTTATGATTACACAAATGGTATGCCTTTACGCCATGTACAGACAGAGAAACAACATGTATCCCATTTGTTTACATTAAAAAAAAAAAAAAGAAAGAAAAGAAAAAAAACAATTAAAAAAAAAAAAAAAAAGAAACCTACCATCCGGGGCTGGGGAGATAGCTCCGTCAGTAGAGTGCTTGCCTTGCAAGCACAAGGCCTTGGGTTCAATCCCCAGCACTCCCCTCCCCCCCAAAAACAAAACAAAACAAAACAAAACCTACCATTCAAGAAAAGCCCAGGACCAGACGAATTCTCAGCTGAGTTCTACAAGACCTTCAAAGAAGAACTCATTCCAATACTTCTCAAAGTATTCCAGGAAATAGAAAAGGAGAGTACCCTACCAAACTCATTCTATGAAGCTAATACCACCCTCATACCCAAACCAGTAAAAGACACATCAAGGAAAGAAAATTTTAGACCAATATCCTTGATGAATATAGATGCAAAGATCCTTAACAAAATATTGGCAAACCGTATCCAAAAACATACTAAGAAAATCATGCACCACGATCAAGTGGGGTTCATCCCTGGAATGCAAGGATGGTTTAACATCCATAAATCAATAAACTTAATCCATCATGTCAATAGACTTCAGGATAAGAATCGTATGCTTATTTCAATTGATGCAGAAAAAACGTTTGACAAAATACAACACCGCTTCATGCTCAAAATGCTGGAAAAAATAGGGATAGTAGGAACATACCTGAACATTGTAAAGGCTATTTATGCTAAGCCCATGGCCAACATCATTCTTAATGGAGAAAAACTGAAACCATTCCCTTTAAAAACGGGAACAAGACAGGGATGTCCTCTTTCACCACTTTTATTAAACATTGTCCTCGAAACTCTAATTAGAGCAATTAGGCAGACTACAGAAATTAAAGGGATACCAATAGAAAAAGAAGAACTTAAGCTGTCACTTTTTGCTGATGCCATAATTCTATATTTAGAGGATCCAAAAAACTCCTCCAGAAAACTTCTAGACCTCATCAATGAATTCAGCAAAATAGCAGACTATAAAATCAACATGCATAAATCTAAAGCATTTTTATATGCAAGCGATGAAACAGCTGAAAGGGAAATGAGGAAAACAACTCCACTTGCAATAGCCTCAAAAAAAAAATACTTAGGAATCAATCTAACAAAAGAGGTAAAAGATTTCTACAATGAAAACTTTAAAACATTGAAGAAAGAAATTGAGGAAGACCTTAGAAGATGGAAAGATCTCCAATGTTCTTGGATAGGAAGAATTAATATTGTCAAAATGACCATACTACCAAAAGTGCTATACAGATTCAATGCAATTCCAATTAAAATCCCAATGATGTACCTTACAGAAATAGAGCAAGCAATTATGAAATTCATCAGGAAGAGTAAGAAACCCAGAATAGCTAAAGCAATCCTTAGCAAGAAGAATGAAACAGGGGGTATCACAATACCAGACCTTCAACTATACTACAAAGCAATAGTAACAAAAACGGCATGGTATTGGCACCAAAATAGGTAGATCAATGGTACAGAAAAGAGGACATGGACACAAACCCAAAGGAATACAATTTTCTCATACTAGACAAAGGGGCCAAATATATGCAATGGAGAAAAGATAGCCTCTTCAACAAATGGTGCTGGGAAAACAGGAAATCCATATGCAAGAGAATGAAACTAAACCCCTATCTCTCACCCTGCACAAAAATCAACTCACAATGGATCAAGGACCTTGAAATCAGACCAGAGACCCTGCATCTTATAGAAGAAAAAGTAGGTCCAAATCTTCACCTTGTTGGCTTAGGATCAGACTTCCTTAACAGGACTCCCATAGCACAGGAAATAAAAGCAAGAATCAATAACTGGGATAGATTCAAACTAAATAGCTTTCTCTCAGCAAAGAAAACTACCAGCAATGCAAAGAGAGAGCCTACAGAGTGGGAGAATATCTTTGCCACTCATACTTCAGATAGAGCACTAATTTCCAGAATATATAAAGAACTCAAAACACTCTACACGAAGAATACAAATAACCCAATCAACAAATGGGCTAAGGATATGAACAGATGTTTCACAGAAGATATACAAGCAATCAACAAACATATGAAAAAATGTTCACCATCTTTAGTAACAAGAGAAATGTAAATCAAAACTACACTAAGATTCCATCTTACCCCAATTAGAATGGCAATTATCAAGAATACAAGCAACAATAGGTGTTGGAGAGGATGTGGGGAGAAAGGTACACTCATACATTGCTGGTGGGGCTGCAAATTGGTGCAGCCACTCTGGAAAGCAGTGTGGAGATTCCTCAGAAACTTGGAATGGAGCCACCATTTGACCCAGCTATCCCACTCCTTGGCCTATACCCAAAGGACTTAAAATCAGCATACTACAGAGATACAGCCACATCAATGTTCATAGCTGCTCAATTCACAATAGCCAGACTGTGGAACCAACCTAGATGTCCTTCAATTGATGAATGGATAAAGAAACTGTGGTATATATATATATATATATATATATATATATATATATATACACACATACATACATACAATGGAATATTACTCAGCTATGAAGAATAATAAAATTATGGCATTTGCAGGCAAATGGATGAAATTGGAGAATATCATGCTAAGTGAGATAAGCCAATCTCAAAAAACCAAAGGACAAATGATCTCACTGATAAGCGGATGATGACACATAATGGGGGGTGGGAGGGGGGCAAGAATGGAAGAAGGAGAGACTGTATAGAGGGAAAAGAGGGGTGGGAGGGGTGGGGGGAAGGAAAAAATAACAGAATGAATCAAACATCATTACCCTATATAAATGTATGATTATGCAAATGGTATGCTGTTATTCCATGTACAAACAGAAACAACATGTATCCCATTTGTTTACAATAAAAATAAAAAATAAAAATAAAAAAATTAAATAAAAATTAAAAAATCCCAAAATTCTTTCAAAAAAAATAAAAATAAAAATAAAATTGTGTGTAATTGAATTGATAAATATTTCAGCATGTGAGACAAAAAGGAATGAGGGAGAAAAAAAATAACCTTCCTAAACTGTAGTTCTTTCTTATAAAAACTGGGGGTAATTATGTGTAACTTATGTATTGTATGAATTGAAAGAAACAGTTTGCATAAAGCCCCCTTCGATATTTGGCACATAAGATTTAGTAAATTGTAGCTGCTATAAGAGTATCTTATAGATGAAATAAATGCTTTAAGTAATATCTATTAGATAAAAGGGGACAGAGGAGGCTGGGCTAGTGAGAAACGGGATATCAGATTCCAAATCAAATGTCTTCTAGACTAATAATAAAATTGGACCAAGGGCGAGACCATCAATCACAGCAACAAAAGATGCCCGTTGGTTAACATCAGAGTTCAAATAGTGATGCCCACGGCAAGTCACATGTGGGGTGCTGGGAGTGGAATTTGTGTTCAGGTTCCTCTTCTCTCAAGTTTCCTTCCCCTTCCCACTCCCTAAATATTTGAGCTAACTAAACACATTGAGAATTGATATTAGCAACAGAACATTTTGTAGAATGTAGTTGGTGTGATGGTCACAGTAGTCTGAGGAAGCCTGGGAGAGCCAGTGAGGGAGGCAGCCGTGGGCTCTATGAAGCTTGGGCAGCTTCCGGGAGGCTGGTCGACTTGCATCTGCCCTGTATCATGGGCACATGATAACTAGGAAGCAAAGTGTTATCAATTACACCTTTAATATTTTCTGTTGCAAAACCCAGTGCTTTCCAAAGTATCTGAAGGATCCATCAGTTTTCCCCAATCCATCACAAGCCAGGACATGGTCCTGCTGCATGTGATCCATATATGCACTGAGCCACACGGAACTCACATAGTGACTTTGAAATTCTGAACTGACTCTGTTCAATGAGATGAATTCATTGATCACTGACTTGGATATCACAGCAGTGTTGTTTTGCTTTGAAAGTTTTGAAATAATTATTCTCATTTCTATACTTGTCTGATAACATATTTTGAGCTTTCCTGCCTTACCCTATCATAATACCACCCCTAAACAAAAAGAAGGAAAAAAAAAAAAAAACAGCAAAAATTAATGAAGACAAAATTTCAATCACAAAAGCCCTGTGTTCTATATAAAAATCTTGGCATCATAGAAAGAGTGTGAATATTGCTATCAGGTACACCTGTTGGTGTATTTGATTGCCACCACAGCTGCTTGGCAACTGTGAATCTGTTGACACCTTTTTCCTTCTAAAGCCTTTGTTTCTTCATCTGTAACATGTGTGTCTTTACACTTACAAGAGAATAATTATGATGGCACAGTGCCAAGGTAGGAGCTAGGAAGGAAGTTTGTTTCATATTGCATATTTGGGGATTTAGTTTAAACACTGCAATTTTTAGTTGGCCTTGGTGCATGCTGTGGTTTGGATATGGCTTCAGCATTCTCCAAGTCTTTGTGTATTAAAATTTAATGCCCATCATGAGATGTTAAGAGGGTGGAAACTTAATCAGACCATGATGTTTAGAGGTGGGACCTTTGGAAAGTGGTTAGAATTTGATAAGGTCATCAGAATGGGGCCTCCTTGATTCAATACTGGTGCTTTTGTAAAAAGAGGGCAGAGAGAGAGACCAAGACTCAAGTACCCTCTCTGTCTCTTGTCATGTGATGCACCGTGCCACATTGGGAATCCGTCAGCAAGAAGGTTATCACCAGGTGTGAGTCCTTGAACTGCCAGAACCATGAACAAAAATAAACCTATTTTCTTCCTAGGTAACATACCTTGACCATTTCATTATAGTGACAAAATGCTGGCTAATACAATGCAGCTATCCATATTGCTTTTCTCCAAAATAGATTTTCCCTTTGATCTTGGACTAGGTTCATTATATTTCAATGTAACAATTTAAATAGTACCTTATTTCATAGTTCTGGAATATCTTTAGACCTGGTTTTAAGTAAAATGTGCACTACAGACACGATGCTGAAACATGACAAAGGTTCTCAAAACACACAATATAAGTAAAATTCTTTGGCAGTTTGATTCCATGCAGACTCCTAGGCCCAGTCTTCAACATTTCTGACTCAGTTTTCTAGAATGAGGCCCTGCAGTTTATGAGCAACACCAAGTCCTCACCTCTGGATTTTGAGGCAGGTGGTTCTTTAATCACACCTTAAGAAGACCACTGTGGCTATAAAAGGGAAGTGCAAGAGGTCTTTGTAATGGACCCACTCTGTGTCTTGACTGTGGTGGTAAGATATAAACCTATACCTGCCCATTGCACAGAACTAAACACACACAGACGCGCACACACACACACACACACACGCATACAATCTTCTTCTTGTGGAAGCAATTTCAGCATTCTGTATTTTCACCTTCCATAGTTTATATTTCTAATTTTCCTACCCTGTGAATGGAACAACTCAAGACAGTTTTCTTGAATTAACCAACTGCTAGCTTGGTCAAATTGACTTTATTAGGTTTCTATGATATTTCTTGGTCAGATACAGAGTTCTACAACTCGAACCTAAAAATAAAAGCTTTCAATTTTCCATGTGTGGGCACTCCATCACTTTTAGTTAAGTGGATGGATTAAATGTGCTGTTTAAGTACACTGGGGAAAGAAAATGCTCCTAAAAGTGGATCACTTTCTTTACCAAAATAGACTTTTGTTCTTGAAGCCTATGCTAGACACTCTTCTCTATCAATAATTTAAGTCTAACTAACAACGTTCAGAGATTTTGCATCTCTAATTGTGGCAGCTCTTGTTTTCATGCGAATGTGTTAGTTTACAATTAATTTGTGTATAATTATGCAAAAGGTAGCCAGAGTGGGGTGTTTAATCACACCAAGGAATCCCTGTGGATGTTTCCAGGTGACATGATAGTATTGTGGTTAGATTTAAAAATAGAATTCTGATCTTTTAAGATATCAGCTGAAATATTCATGGATAAAGTAATAAAATGAAGTGGGATTTGTCAAAATAATTCAGAGGAAATACATAGGGAGGTGGTTAGATGGAGCAAGATAGTCTTACAGATCTTTCTATGGTCACTTCCCATTTGACCACCTTATTCTTTAACATTTTTATATGAAACATTTCAAAAGGGATACAAAAGGGAAAAAGTTGTATCAACCAACTTCAGTGATGTGCAACCTGTGGCCAAGGTCCAATCTTTGACTTGTGCTTTTTGGAAATGCATGTTAAATCAGGAGGAACTTCACATTTTTACTCAAGACTATAAAACCCTCCAGAATTTATCACCGAGGAAAATGCGTAGTCTCTCTTTAGCAGGTGTCTGATGGCATGGTGTCCGGCCGTCAGCACAGTAAGCACTGGCCATTGCTGCTTCTCAGTTTTATGTCTTAAGGTTTGTTTATGTGTGTCACAAACAGGTCCTTTGTTCTCAGATAACCTTCAAAAGAATAAGATGAATATTTTAGGGGACCATCATTATTACTCGCACATTTATTTCCTTTATGTTCTGTTTAATTCCCCAAGACTGAATATCCTAATAGAATAGATAACATATGTAGTTTAAAATCTCAGACCATCTCAAAAGCTGCCATGCTTAGGATTTCTTCCAGGTTCCTTTCCCTGTATGGGGCAGGAGATGTTAGGTAGGTGACCAGACTGTCCCCAGGTGAGCAGCCGCAGAGCTCTCAGAAATGGGCTAGAACCCAGACACAGCCCACACACTCCTGACAGCGTGAATCCTTCACCCCTTCAGAACAACTCTCCTGTCTTCTAGAAACACATTTTCTCCATCCTTGCATTTCTGGATAATAAATGGTGCTTGCAAATAGCTATCCCTTGGGTCATTTTGAAACTGCACAAAGCTTTAGAAGACAAAAACAACCAATCAATCACAACACACACACACACACACACACACACACACACACACACACACCCCAAACAAACAAAATACTGGAATCACTAAGCCTTATCTTTCTTCTAGCAAGCATTCTTGAGGATTTCCTATGGGAAAAGTTGTTTAGTCAGCTTAAGGGTTTTCAGCCTATTTGAAGACAAAATATGCATGCCATTGGTAAAATAGAAAAACAACAATTAAGTAACTAACCCAGAGTCCTGAAATAAAATGGCCCAAATTATGTCAGGGAATGCTTGGAAAATGAAACATATGACCAGTGATCATAAGTGGGTTTTTAAAAACCTCTTAAAAATAGAGTTCTGTGGCTTTTTATAAGTTATCCCAAATAGATACAGTAATCTCCCAAGAGTCAGGTCATCATTGCCTTACATTTTAAATTAAAAATAACAATTAGCTACCTTTTACTAAGAGCCTGCTCAGTGTAAGGTATACCACATTGATCATCTTTTCTTCTCACACTCACTTGTCAGATAGGAATTATTACCTCTGATGTTTAGATGGTGAAACTCAGCAAGGTTAAGGAATACAGTATACAGCATGAGGAGGTTTAATCAGGTCTGAACTGAGATCCCACACTGTCTACTCCTAAATCTCACTCCCCAAGTATCCCTGCTGAGCCCATTCAGCAACACATCCCACTAGGGGAGGTAGTTCAGCCCTGGAGTGAGTGACTTTGGATTCCAGCTTTTTATTTACCAAGAAAAAATATGCTTTTGATACTATCCATTCTTGTTGCTTGTGGAAAATTCGTGCTTCCCAGTTAAAACAAGCAACCATGTAGTTGAGAACAAGTAATTCCCCAAACAATGCTGTGTTATTTCACTTGACCACCCAAAGACACCTCCCAGTGGTGAAAGAATGGGAGAGAGAAGAGTAATAAGCAAAGCTAAACCCTGAGGGTCTGGGTTCTTCTGCTCCCTGGGTCCCTAAGAACCTGGAAATGGAATGTCTCTAGAACTCTGGTGCATGTTGAAGGGGTGCCTCAGGGAAATTTTACAACACCTGGAAATCTAAATGACTCCATTTAGGAAGACTTTGTGTCAGCCCTGTATTCCTGGTCCTGTCTCAGAAGCCAGAAGCACCCGCTCTGGGCAGGGTGCAGAAGTCCTGGATGTTGGCAGGACAATCTTTGGTAAGACAAGTTATACCGATACACATGCAAAGCCTTCCCACCATTGGTGAACTGATTATAAAAGAAACATTTTTATAAAATGCAAAGAGAGATGAAAACTTGCTTCCCTGTATTCAGTCTGGAGGAAAGCTACAGCCAGAGAGGACTACTCTGTCCCAACTCCAAGATGGTATGTATGTATCTATAAAAAATTAAACACTTATGAAATAACATCTGCCTGTGGGAACTAATCAATTTGCAATGGTGAATTGGGTGGAATGAGGAAGACTTCCAATGATTTTTAAGAAATGAATAACAGTTAATTGGGCTGAAAGTTAGGTTGAATAAGTCTGCCTGCTCATTTTTTTTTCTTCTTTAAGCAACTCTGCATATAATAATTTATACCAGAACATGGGCAGCTGTGGGAACATGCTATGGTTTGGACCTGAGGTGCCCCCCACAAGCTCATGCATCAAACAATGCAAGGACGTTCAGAGGTGAAGTGATTAGATTATGAGAGTTATAACCTAATCAGTGGATTAATCAACTAATGTGGATTAACTGGGTGGTAACTGTAGGCAGGTAGGGTGTAGTTGGAGGAAGTAGATCACTAGGGGCATGACTTTGGGATTTATATTTTGTCCTTGGTGAGTGGACCTCTTTCTCTCTGCTTCCTGTTTGCCAGTCCTGAGCTGCTTTTCTCTGCCATGCCCTTCCCCCTTTGCTTCAGGCCCAGAACTATGGAGTTGGCTGACCATGGACTAAATCTCTGAAACTGTGAGCCAAGTAAACTTCCTCCTCTAAGTTGTTTCTGTCAGGTCTTTTGGTCACAGCAACAAAAAAGCTGACTAAAACAGAAATCTAAACAGTGTGTCAGTTGGGCAAGCAGAGTAAGGTAGACTTGCTTTAAGGAAAGGTTGTCTTAGCAACTTCTCTTCCTAGGACAGAGGCAACTGTGCTTGCTATCTGGATTTACAGTTCCTGTGATATTGAGATGAATGTGGACCATAAAAACAGGCACAGATTTTGTGGAATCAATAAATGGTGCAAGTAAGGTAACACCCCACAGGAATCAAATAGAACATAAATGATCTCCAAGGTGGGACGGACCAGCATTTCTGGAGTGGGAAATGAGTTTCATAGATTACTGAACCTTCATTTGCAGACTAATTAGGACACCTCTCAAAATTTTTTAATATGGAATTAGTTTTTATCCTTGCTCAAACTTAGACATGTTTTAATCCTTAATACAGTTTCTTTTTTGAGCTACCTCTGGTACTTGTTGAGCTTCCCCCAATTATGAATACTGTAATCTAATAAGCCTTATCTCTATTTACTTTGGAATGGAAGATCCAATTAGTTGCATTTGGAAAAAGATTAATTTAACCACTCTGCCCTTGGAGGCAGCGGGTGCCAAACTTCTGCTCATCTGTGGTTTTGTTCCAATTGTTCTGCTACATTCTGCTGGAACTGTTAGCATTTCATCACTCTTTGAGAAAACCCAATGTAGCATAGCTTACAGTAATAAAATGTGCATTATATACTATGGGAGAGTTTAGAGAGAGAATAATACATTAAAATCTGAGATCTGGCTAAAACTGGAGGCTTCAGCAAGTACTGCTATCTACAGCTTGTGCATTTAACCTCTGACAACTGAACTGTTTTACCATTGCTGAGCTCTCACTGTCTACTCCTTTCGAGCTTCCTGCTCACTGTTTTGGATATTGTACATTCTTTAAGTGCCACAATTCACAGTCAAGAGTCAAAAGATGATGACAGAGTTTATATCCTTTGAAATTGACAAATGTATGTCATCAATTAACCCCAGAAAGGGAGGCAGAAAATGAAGTGAGGAATCTGGATAGGTGAGGAACTGGGAGTAAATTGGAAGAAAAGAGATGTGCAGTTGTGATATATCATTTTCAAGTATACCAAATTTCTGATTGTAATCAGTTTGGAAGATCTGCAACCAAATGAACATATATTGGGAAATATAGGGGCATATATTGCTTTGGGTATTATGTGGAATTTTTCCTGGAGGGATTCCTTATATAGATTTAGCCTTCCCAACACACACACACACACTCAAAAAGAATGTTGCTTTTCTTTTATTAGATCGAAACATGAATTTAACAAAAACCCTGAGTAAACATCTGACCCTTTGAAAAATATTTCATAATTTTTTGTTTTGTGTGTGGAGGTATTGGGGATTGAACCCAGGGCCTCACGCATGCTAGATAAGCATTCTACCACTGAGCTACATCTCCAATGCCCCCCATAAAATCTTTTAAAAAGTTATTGATCATCAATTTAAAGAAAAAATATGTACAGCAGTTTGCTTTATCATTTACTTCAGTAACCATGGAATGAAATTTTAGCTCCCAGTCCTTTACAATAACTTGATGACTGTATTTTTCCAAATGACATATGTTAAAATATAGGGTGTTTTCATTTATACTCCAATCCCTTAATGTGTTCCACCGATTAGCAGTAGCCCTAATGTTGGAAAATTTGTGCTCTGATATTCCACTGAGTAGTTTTATCTTATCAGAGACATCTGAAATGCTTTCTGTGTGTCCTGTGGGCAATTGCAATATTGCCACACAGAGACAGATACAGGAGCAGGTTCAGGGTTATATAACAACTTGACAAAACAGTAGAGGTCAGAACTCCAGCTTTCTGAGTGCCAGTCTAAGCATGAGCCACCCACCTGCTGCTGTTCAGCTGCCTCTTGACTTGTCAGTGCCTGTTGATGTGTGAAGAAGCTGCTTTGTGCTCATTCTGACATCATTGGAGGTGCTCATATGGTGACTGTGCCCTCCCAACTAAGTTCTTCATGGGTGGATTTTCAGGAGTACTGCATGGATCCTCCAAATACAACAGCTACTGGTGTTGTAAGTCACTACTAGTTTTTCACATTCATCTTCTAACTCGAAAAAAAAAAATCTTACTTTAAACACACACACACACACACACACACACCCTTTTTTTTTCTTTTCCTTTCCCAAACTTGTACTTGAGATAGGGATAAAAGGATTGTTGATGCAGCCCAAACACTGAGAGATATGATACAATGCTAAGGAAAGGCTTAGATTCTGATTCCTAGGAGACCATAGCCAGAGGCATTTTGCTGTGCTTGGGTTTCAGAGAGAGAGCAAGTTAGTTCTGCCAAGGCCCTTAATTAATACTATTATTTTAAATCCTAGATTGTTTTCCAAGATAACTTTAAGATTCCCTCTCCAAGTCATTTTGCAGCCTGATAGTCATTCCTCCCATTGAAAGGTATAGTCTATTTCCCAATTTCTTAAAAGGTCTTGCACTTTTTGCTATGGAACATTAGGAATATAGAAAATATAGAATATATAGAAAAGGGATTCTAGCATATTTGATGACATGTGGCCAAATAGTGGAGAACTGAGGCACCCCAGGTGGTGGCTGGCATCAATTATGAGACATTGAGACTGTCTTGAACTGGTACCCTGTTCCTGGCAACTCTTCAGCTGAATACAGAGGCATGAGTGAGCTCAGCTGAAACCAGCAGAGGAATAGCCCAGCCAAGCTGCAGATTCATGAGACATAATAAAACATTGTCATTTTAAACCAACGAGTTTGGGGATGATTTGTTATGCAGCATTGGTGTGCTAATCAGTTTTTCATCACTATGAACAAAGTACCCGACAAGAACAACTTAGAGGAGGAAGTTTATTTTGGCTTACAGTTCAAGAGACTTAGAATGTGGTCGACTGAGTCCATTGCTCTGGGCCTAAGTGAGGCAGAACATCATGGTAGAAAGGCATGTTGGAGGAACCCTCCTTCATGGCAGCCTAGAAGGAGAAAGAGGGAAACGGGAAGGGAACACAGGGAAAATGAACCCTTCCAGAGTACCCCAGTGAATCACCTCCTCCAGCCATGCCCTACCAGCCTACCATTACTACCCAGTTAGTCTATTTAAACTGTGATGGACTGTATGTTACAACTGTCACAATCCAATCATTTCACTTCTGAATTTACTGTAATAATGAAGGAAACTTTGAGGGCCACCTCATATCAAACCACAACATTCTGCCCTTGACCCCCAAAAGCTCATGTCCATCTCACAATGCAAAATCCATTTATTCCATCTCCAGGAATCTCATAGTCTTAACAGTTCCAGCACAGCCCCAAAGTTCAAGTCCAAAGTCTCACCTGAGACTCAAGACAAACACTTGGCTATGAGCCCCTGTAAAGATCAAAACAAGTTACATATATTCAATATACAGTGGCATGGAGTAAACATTCCTATTCCAAAAGGGAGTAATAAGGATGTAGAAAGAAGAGTAGAAATGGGGTCAAAGCAAGACTGAAGCCCACCATGCAAACTGGTTTTGTAACTCTTCCTGAAAGTCCTTCTATAGCACCTAGAACATGGTGGTGTGTAGGGAACATTCCTCAAGCTTATTTGACAGCAGTTGCTGACACCATGGTTTAAATAAACCCAAAAGTCTGGGTGGAGAAACTGAGGAAATGGTAAAGACTCGCCATGGATTGTAGGCCTTTGCAGTTACTGAGGCTGAGCTACCAGCTGAGGGAAAGCCTCGCTCAACAGGCATCACAGCAAGCTGTGGTGTGAGTTCACCCGTGCTGCCTCGCCTCATGCTGTGTGCTGGAGCTTGCCCTTCCCCTAGTCCTTTGTCTCAGCTTGTTGCTGGACAGAATCACGTAGGGATACTTGGTTTGTTTACATTAGTATGACGTATACCTTACCTATAGGTTGGTTCTGTTATGTTTTAACAAGTGTCTTAACCTGATTGGAAAATGTGCCTATATATGTCTTATACAATCACAGGTAAAATTAGATCTGTGCCTTCTGAGCCTGGTCTCTGATGTCTGTGTTTATTGGGAGACATCACCATCCTCACTCTCAGTGGGACATCCATCCCAAATACCAATATGGTGAGGTACTACTTCTAAAGGGCTTGGGCAGCTCCGCCTACTTATTCTTTCCAGTTGAAGTGCACATGGGCTGTCCTTCAGCTTGGGTCTCTTCACAGTCAACTGCTTTTCTCACCAAACCACAAGCAGCTTTCCTCAGTATACAGCCCATGTTACTAGGATCTCTTAATTCCTTGGGTCTCCTTTCCAGCTTCACTTCCCCTTCACATCTTCATACATCCCATGCAGGGGAAGACTGCAGGAATTCTGACCCTGCTACCCTTGTCTAGTATCCCAGTTCTTCCTTTGAAATCTCAGTGGAAGCCTCCATGACCTCTTAACTCTAGCATCCTATGTTTCTGCAGAATCAGTACCATGTGGATGATACTAAGGAATGCCATAAGCTAGAGCAGTAACTGAGTCCCCTGAAATCATAGTTGCAGCAACATCTTAGTGTTTGGGTGGTTTAGCACAATGAAACAATTTTCTAGTACTCCCTGTGAAAGCAGGGTGTCCCCATGAGCTCCTCTCAAAAGATTTTTCCTGTCTATAACCTGGAGCCTGCAATGGGTGTGGTTTGCAAATTTCTGAAATGCCCTGAAACCATCTTTTCCTGGTTTCTCTGTGCACTATACTTAGCATTTCTATAGGGGCTGTGATCTCTTCAGCAACTATGCCTTTCTTGGTCCCAGTTTTACATGTACTTTTCTGGTCAAACTGAAAGTTTTCAAAACCCTTCAACTCTGATTTCTGCTCCCAGTTTTCATAATACACTTGACTGAAAGCTGATAGTGATATCCATGCTACTTCCTGAATGCTGTGTTGCTTTGAAATTTCCTCTGCTTGATTAATTAGTCCATCACCTTTAAATTCAGTCCCACACAAATTCTCAGAACATGGGCAAAATGTAGTCAAGTTCTTTTCTAGAATATATCATGAGTGTCCTCTAGTCCATTTCCCAATACAGTTCTCATTTCCCTTTGAAGGCTCAGAAGCACTATCTGCTTATCAGTATTCTGATCTTCTGGGCTCCCATCTGAATTATCCATTAAACTCTACTTACAACATTCCAAGACTTCTTTGGCTCCATTTCCAAACTTTTTCAAACTCTTCCTGCGAACCAGTTCAAAAGGCATCTGAGTTCCATGGTCAGGTTAGTCATAGCAATGACCCCACTTTTTGGTACCAATTTCTGTGTTGGTCAGTTTTTCCTATTGCTCTGACAAAAATATCCAACAATTTAGAGAAGGAAAGATCTATTTTGGCTCATGGTTTCAGAAGCTTAGTCCTTGACTGGCTAAGTCCATCACTCTGGGCTCAAGGTGAGGAAGAACATCATGGCAGAAGGCACGATGGGAAAGTGTTGTTTCATTCATTGCAGCCTGGAAACAGAGAAAGGGAAACAGAAACAGAGAAAGGGAAAGGTGGGCTGTAGAGAAGATGAAACCTTTCAGGACATACCCCCAGTGACCCACCTCTTCCAGTCTTGCGCTATCTACCTAATCACCCAGTTCATTCAAACTGGGGTAGACTGAGTCAGTTATAGCTCTCACAATCCAATAATTTCACCTCCAAACATTTCTGCATTAACATGGGAACTTTGGGGGGGATATTAAATAACTTTAATATTTTAGCTTTAAAAATAGAACCATCTCTCTGATGTGTGTAGGACATCTATATAAAGAAGGAAAGCAGAGCACAATGTTAAAAATATGCAACAAAGTCACCAAAGTATTGTGCATTGTACATGAGAAATAAAATCCAGGGAGATTCTTAAATGCCTCAGTATTTTGTATTGCATATGCCACAGATGTCAATATTTGTCATGTGGCAGGTATTTCTAGGAGGAGTTTGTTTTTCAAACTGTTGGGTCCATATAGAATAATAAGGAAGCTTCATGTAGCTGCTAGAAATTTCCCACTTTGAGAGTGACCACTGAAATCAGAGAGAGCTAGCCATTCCTCAGAGACATGCTGATCACAGGCACAAAGCTGCTTGGGGATTTACTATACACTGTATATTCACAGAAGTTACTAATTTGAAACCTTGAACCACTGTGCCTGGGTACTAAGCTAGTGAGGAAAAAGGTTGGTTATGAGTTTTAGCTACTTAAGAAATTTTTCCATTTTATTTTCATGGAATTCTCTTCCTTTCATCAAAAGCATTTTCTTTTTCTAAATCTGTTATTTTCTTCGTGAGAAAGTAACTGAAAGAAAAAATGACTTTGTATTTATTGCTATAAATCTCTGGAGTGATTTTCCCAGTGTTATCTCAGCTTAGTACGCAGATATGAATACACTATATTCTCTGATTCTTTTTACATGTGAATTGTATATGGAAAAGTCAGCCATAGGAAAAACTCTACAATTTAATATTTCATTGGATGCCTTCCCATAAGACAGTAACTGAAAAATTATACATGTATGTGACTTCATTTCATAAAATATTTTTATATATTTCTGTATGTGCTTTCTCAATCACTATGGGAAATTTATTTTGTGGGGAAGGAACATGAAAGAAAGCCGTGTCTACTAAGCATCTCTTATTTGTTAGACATTTTATTTATGTTATTTAATTGGATCCTAATTGTAACTCTGTGATGGAAGAGCTGAGACTCAGAAAGGAGACACAACTACCAAGTGGAAAAGCTGGGACTCAAGCTCTCCCCTATATGTCTTCCCAGCACACATTCTTCAGATGATATTAAATGTTCACTGAATCCAAGCCTTTATCTCAATGTTTTCAGGGGCACCTGTCCCCCATCTTTAATGATTCTTCTTATTTCTAAAAAGCTTTTTCTTACACTATCTGGAGAGCTTGTGCAGGGGAGTTGCGCTGAGTGGGATGTGGTTGATTAGCTGATAATTCCTGAGGTCCCTCCAACCTGCTTTTTTTATTCTTAAAATAGCAACACTATATTCATATTTTAAAAATAGTAGCTATGTTTTAAAATTTAAGTGGTAGCCATGAAATAGAATAGAGCTAGACCATTCTCTTGGAAACTAAGTACCGTCCTTTATAAGATGTTGAGCTTGCTGACCACATTATTCTATCATGCTTAAGTCACAAATGGAGAATCACTAAAGCTAGTTATAAAGTACGTGGTGGTGCATTATACTATCCTCTATATGTTTGAAATTTTCCATAATTAAAATGTCAAAAATATTATAAATTCAGCATTTGCTTTATTATAATAAGAAAAAAATTTCTCCTTGATGTTATCCATATGTCAATGAAAAAAAGTATATCATATTTTTCAAAACATGCCAATCTTCAAAATGTAAAATGCCTGTTTTTGTTTTTTGTTTTTTTGTTTTTTTCAATCAACATGTGCCTTTTCCTTTGCATCAATCTTGTTTCCTTTGTATTTTCAGGGATGAGAAAAGTTTAGCTGGATATATCCAAACTTTTGGATTGAACATTTGTACTTAACTTTGTATTAACTGTTTTCTAGAAATCATGGCTAGTTTTTTTTTTCCTTAAAGAAAATGGATATTCTTTATAGCAGAAATATGTTTTAAAATCCATACTCAAATTTCTGTCTTGATTTCAGAATATAAAACTTTATTTTTAAAGTACACACTTTCCAAATGAGTAGGCTGAAGAGCTACTGTTTCTGACATTGCCTACACAAACCTACCGTGTGATATGGCCGTTGGACCAAGGCCCAGGCTACACAGCAGCAAAGCCAAAGCAGCACAGCACCTGATGTCAGCAATCTCTGATGATAAATTCTCTATGTTCTAGGAATCTGGGGGATGTTTTTTATTTCATATTTACATATTTATACACCAATCACTGACCTTCCGTCACTTTGGTTCAGAAGCTCCATTCATATCCTCTTCTTAAAACTTTAGCACCTTTCATATAAACAACAGATGGTTTTTTTTAAAAGGCAATGTAGATTTTGAAGTAAAAAAATTTATTTTCCATACAGTCTTTGAAATGTTTTAAAGTTTAAAAATTCATGTTGACTTCTATCTGCTTATATGAATGGTGAATGGTTTGATGTATGATATTCTGAATTATTTTGCAGATAGGCTACCCTTCCAACTGAGATAAGAGGATTCCTTATTGTATCTCATAACCCAATTTCATTTGATCTGAGTTTTTCTCATCCTGTCTTGTAAGTCCTTCACGATGGGTTCCACCTGCTTTTTCAACGGGACTCTTTATTTGTAGTGCAGTCTGCCTACAAATAAGGGCTTGACTTCTGGTTTCCAAAAAGTCATTGACTCAACATGTTGATTTATAAATCTTCAGTTGAAGAATTGATACATAGAGAGTGCGCCTCTGTCGCCTCCGCAGTAGCCATGAACAGCGTCAGGGAGGCATGCACCGACATGAAGCGCGAGTACCACCAGTGCTTCAATCGCTGGTTTGCCGAGAAGTTCCTCAAAGAGACAGCTCCGGGACCCGTGCAACGATCTCTTCAAGCACTACTAGCAGTGCTTTCAGAAAGCAGTAAAGAGAAAAGATTCCTATTGAAGGACTGGAGTTCATGGGTCATGGCAAAGAAGCCTGAAAACTCTTCTTGATATTGCCTGTCACCATGAAAATGGATTCCTGTATCAGGAAATTGAGGACTCTGGATTTTTTCAACCAAAGCTGTGAAGATAGCTGTGGGATTCAATGAATTTAGGAGGGAGTTCTTTTATTTCTTCTCTATTGATGTTTTCCTCTCACTTGTAAAAGATGATGAACCACTGCTCTGCTTTGAGATGATTTCTCACTTGATCTGGCATCTTCCAGAACCTCAGTGGGCTAAAACTGAACAGTTTCTCGGGATTATGGTTGCAATACATGATCTAGAATCAGCTTTAAATATACCTTGTATATAAATTATTGATGAACTAGTCAAGATGATCAGGGTTGCCTGACTTCTTGGTTTTCACTGCAAAAGATATTAGGTACATTGTACTGGGGTCATTGATCAATCAGTTAGGACCTCTTTTTTCTCTCAGGTAGCTAATGCTTTAAAGGGGGATCCAGGCACAACAGTCTCATCTAATTTATTTTTATATAGTAACTCACAAAGATTGTTGGTGGCCTGGGTTAGCAAAGAGGAAGACATTTTTTAACAGACAATTTCCTGCCTTCTTGTCCAATTAAGACATGAAGCTTCAAGAATGTTAAAATGAACACCATTTCAGAACTCACAGCATAGTTCTGGAATTACGTTACTTGGAGTTGCTGTGGCAAAAGATCCCAAACCACAAAAGTTTGCTATTGCCAATTGTCATCTCAAGTTAATAAATTAAGTCAACCTGCATATAATAAAAAAGTCAAAATGCTGCATCTGGTTAAATGGAGGGGAAAGGTGCTGGCTTCATTTGCCTTCTTTGCCCACCCTGCCCTATAATGCCTATAATCATGATGGAATAAATTTTAACATTTAATTTTTATAAAAAAAAAAAAGAATTGATACATAGAGCAATATGATTAAACATTTAGCTTGTCTTAATTACCACCTTCCAGAACTTTTGCCCCACAGCATTTTGGAACTAAAAAGCTTGTCTTATAATATGAAAAACATTTTCCTAATTACATACAAATCATGACTTTACTGTCCTATTTTTCTTTTTTTTTTTTTTACTTCAGTTGTAAGTTCAGTTTTTCAAAACGTTTGTCGAAGAAATGAAACCCATATTTAGAGTATGTCACCACAGGGAGGTGATCATGCCTCAGTCATAAACATAATAAGGACTAAGCCATATAGGTGACATTTTACCTGAGGTAGACTTTTCTTACCCATTTTACCATTTGGTTTTTCATTCTCTGTTATTTTTCAACAGATAAAACTCAAGACAGAAAATGCAATTGTATGAAGCAAACCCTGAATTTAAATAAATGCAGAGAAAACTTTAATAATAATGTATAGCCATAGATAATGCCCGTCACATTGATCTTACTTGTTATCTCTTAAACTTTAATCTGGTCCTAGCTAGACTGTGTGCATTGCTTCTTTTTAACTCATCTTAAATTTTATCTTGGAATTGAAATTTTATTCTTCTAAAAAAACCCTAGGTTCAGTGATTTTTTTAACCTCAAGGACTAGCATGACATCAAAACATCATCCGCTGCTTATGCCCAAATCTCAGTCAACCTGTCATTTTTCTGTCCCATTGTCACCAAGTAGGAATGTTTAATTGAAGGGCTGCCTTCAAGGTATCTGCTTTCCCAGTTATTAGAATATCACTGTTCTATTGATTTCTGCATTCTTTTCCTCTATGAATTTTCGGGTTGTAAGTAACAAAAATGAGCTCCAACTCTCACTTAAAATAAATGAGATTGCTTGCAACTATGTAGTTCAATTCAAATGCTTGAATTGAAAGCAGTAAAACACAGGTACCAAGTCTCAAGAGCAGGAACCGACCCTTAGCAGTGTGGCTGGGGTCTGCTGCTGGAGCTGATGATCACAGTGATGCGTCCACCTCGGGTCACTGTGGAGTGGAGGAAAAGGCTCTGGCACAAGAAACTTCAGTACGCTTTAGCTTCCCCAGCATAAGGGCAGGTGTCTGGATTGACCCTCCAACTAAGACCTCTCCCAGCAAGGGAGAGCTGACTCCATAAAATGAATCAGAGTACGTTAGGAAATAAATAATGCTTGGTGGTCACAAAATGGCAATGATAGTTCGTGCTGTGTTTGGTGGAAACTCCCTCTCCATGTTATCTTTAATGTGAAGGTGACTCTGTACCCACTGATTAAAGAGGAGACTGGGTAAAGCAGAGCAGCAACCCCTCCTCTGGGTGTCTGGGTTCCAGGGTCTCACCTGGGCTCTGCGGTGGGCCTTGGAATAAACCAAGAATTCTGGATTGTTTTCCATTCTTCAAAGAAAATGAAGAGTTTGTCTTACATGATCCTTTTTGTCTTGTCAAGGTCTCCTCTCTGTGGATCTAAGTGAGAAAATGTACCCTTCCCAAGGGGTATTTCCCACTAATACTTTAGTTCAAAATAATGCTTTCCCTTAGCAACACCCCCCTGGCAACTGTCACCACTGCCCCTAACAAGCTGTGTTCTGAAAAGCTTTGTGTCTTTCACCATGCAACATGACATTGTGATCTGAAACTTAAAATCCTTTTAAAAGTGCACTGGTCTCTTTGTATCTGTTGACTAAGCCCACACTGCACCTGCAGTGGTTTTTGACAGACTTATGAGATAAATATAGGTACCTGTCGCCACAGAAGCATGTGAATCTAAATAATGAAACAGGGAGAAATAAAATAATGTGCACTGTATTGCTACCATTTTTCAGAAACTCTCCTAGATCAAGCAGTGATATTTTTTATTAAGTTTAGGATGTTCACATAGAGGAATTCCTCACAGGAACAAACCAAAATAAAAGTCACCTCTTTTATTTCTACCTAATGGGTGAGCTGGGTTGCAATGTTTCCAATATCTTGTTTGATATTTAGACTGGGTTGACCCAAAGAAAAATCTTAACACTACAGCAGAGAGCTAATGGGATGAGCATTTGGAATCCTTGGCCTGAGCGCCACCACCTGATTCAGCCCTCGAAGATGCAAATGTCTGAGGCAGTAGAGGATGGACAAGGCATCTTAAGGTGAGATTTTTACATGTGTCCCAGACCTCCCAGTAACTAGGACAGGGGTGACATGTCCTCTTTCAAGGAAATGGGATCAAAGGTGGATTTTCTCCAACCCTTTTCCTGGTAGCTCTAGGGATTTTTACAGTCTCTCCCTTTTCCTCCTAAGTCCACAGGCTCCAGAAGTCTTTTATTGTTCAGCCTCCACCCCACCCTATGCTATGATTAAAGGCAAAAGAGCTCAGGCATTTTCACATTATCCCAAAAATATTGAATTTGTTCAGATTATTCTACTTGAGTTGAAACATTTTGAACCTCACCTTCCTTGTATTTGGTCATAATAACTTAATTTTCAATTTTAAAGGATAAACATTTTGAGACTATTGAGTATATTGTATATTTTCAGGGAGTCCAGAACAATTATGGGTGGTTATTTATTGAGTTCAGTCTCTATGTTCCCCATAGGAGGGAAGAGACGTGTTAGAACAAGCTGTGACTTTCTCCCCAGAAGACTGAAACAATTGCTGTTCAGGATACCTATGTATGAAGTGGAAATGATTTATTTATAATCATCAGTCATTTTTTTCTAGAAGTTGTTAATAATAACATAAAGTAACATAATTAATGGTTTTGACCAGGAAAATTAAAGCAATGAAGTTTTTGTTTCATTATACCATCCCTTCAAGGGACAGGTTAGGATTGTACAAGAAAATGAAAATGATACAAGACATATTACCTGGTTCCCTTAAACTTGCTGACAGGATTGGACTTCGGTTTCTGGATCCTTTTTGCCCATAGTAAGAGGTACTTGCATGGAGACTGGGCCCACAGCCTCTTCCCTCATGGAAGCTTTGGTGCCTTCAGGAGATGGTGTGGGAGCCCTTACATGGTGGTCTCATTGTTCTTCTCTGCTGGGGACAATTCTTCTTCAGTTCTCACTGTAGAATCCTCTCCTTCTCCCATATCCCCCAAAATACTTCCCATGCCTGATCATTGCTCTTCTTTTAAAAGCATGGCTTTACATTGCATCTCAGACACACATCTATACCTTCTTGAACCCCTACTCACTTCTGCTTCTCCTGGCCAACCCCCAGGTTGTCTGTAACATGGGGACCTGATTCATATGATCACTTCCTACTCAGGCTCCTGACAGATTGTTAAGCATCTACTGACCATCTAAGTGCCAGATTCTTATGTCAATGGTCATGTGAATGACTCGTCTGACCATTGAGCTCCTTATTTCCTGGGCTACCTTAACTTCAGGACTTCATCTTCATGCCATCTCAGCCACTTACTCCTGGGACCACACTATCTATCTTGTCATTTTCAGGAACCCCTCCATTTTTACCTCCTATATTACACCCTGACCACAGCACCTTATCACTCAGATCTCATAGAGACCCATTCTTTATTATTTTTCCAAGACCATCATCAGGGGGCCCTTATAATTTATTGTCCAATAGGCTATTCCTTTGCAAATCAAAGGGGAGGCTTTAACAATTGCACCAGGATGCTCTAGGAAAACCAGGATCAATGGTCATACTAGCTGTCAAATGCCACTGAGTAATCTTTCTTTCCTGTCCAACCTCTGGTTGGCTATCTGAGCCAGTTTCTTCCCAGCATCCTTGATTTGTGTGCACTCTTCTACAGTGTGGGTCTACAAAGCCCTGGCCTGGAAAACTGGGCTGCCATTTGCCTTTTCCTCCCCTGGAACCCTGCATCGGGGCTTATTTACAGTCCTTTCAAACAGGAACATCCCTCAATGTCTTCCTTATCTTTAATCACCTCCTTTTCCTATCCCCCCCAAAATAGTTACTACTCCTAGAAAAAAAAAAAAAATCCATCTACTCAATTCTTGACACATTTCTCTCCCAGCAGAAGAGACAGGAACCTCTTCCATCCAGAGAACTGAAACTCCTTCATTTTCCCATTCTTCATCTTTTGCTACAAAGTTATTTCTAACATACCTACCCTTGGTCCCTTAAATCTTAAAAATGGGTGCTTGTCCTTTTGCTCAGTCCCCTGTGGTTTAGATATTCCTCTTCTTTGCTCACACCAAACCCTGTGATGGTCCTACAATGACCTGATTAGGTGTCAACGCCCCCCTGAGCTGGGAACCTCTTGAAGGACTATGAATTATTCATCTCAGTAGTGTAGGGTCTACCCAGGGCTTTCACTAGGTGTCGCTGAATGGGTACATGCTGGCAGGCAGGCAACATCCTTTGTATTCTCTCTTTTGGTGGTCTGGTTTATAAAGAGTAAGAAAAACAAATATTTCAGGGCAATTTATATTCTTGGTTAATTAAACAAAACAAAGGCTGTATGGTTTCACTTGTAGGCAAAGTCAACAAATGAAATGCTTTTGTTTTTAAAGGAGGCTGAATTTGCAGACTTCCTAAGTTTGAAATTTATTTTTAAGACTCTCAATGGAGAAATACATTTTAGCTGACCTTCATGAACATCTAAAAGAGTAAATAATAAATTAAAACCTTGCTCAGGCCTTGAGTTTTTATCATGTTTTGATGTACTTCAATTTCTAGCTTAACAGGTGGATGCATTCTCGTCAGGTCTATGACCTGACAATTTTGGAGGAACCCCCCTTCTTTTGAAGTAGATGAAAAATAGTGATATATTTTTACAAAATAATCTAGTTTTAGTACAAATAAAGGAGGCCAGTTACCTCTTGATTCAAAGCAGGAATTTCTTCTTTCCAGTGTTGATATCTACGAATGTCAGATCTTATAAATAAAGAAGCTGTTACTATCCCTCTGTTGGGTTTATTATGTGAAAAAAAAATTTATCTCTAGATGATACATTTGTGCCTGTCTATCATTTGTAGAAATATGTGTAGATTAGGAAATATGTGTAGATTAATATGTGTGGCTTTTGAGTACAGAACCAAAGATAGGGGTTGCGTGGGCCGTGATAACAACATGGGGTGACATTTTACAATTTTTTTTATGTGTCTGAAGAAATTTTTTATATTCCACAACAAAATAATTTTTATTAATTTAATTTTTTTAAGATCAGCAAATTCCATTTAACCCCTCATGCATCTATTCATTGAGCAAATATCATAGGTCAGAAATTATACTAGGTTTTGTTAGTCAGCTTTGTGTCACTGTGACCAAAATATGTGACTAGAATAATTTAGAGAAAGGAAGGTTTACTTTGGCTCACAATTTCAGAGGTTTAGTCCATGGTTGGCCACCACCATTGCTCTGACCCAAGATGAGGCAGAACATCATGGTGGAAGGGCATAGCAGAGGGAAGCTGCTCAGGACATGGCAGCCAGGAAACAGAGAGAGGGCAGGGGAAAACAGGTCACAGGAAAGATGAACCTTTCCAGGATATGCCTCCAGTGACTCACCTCCTTCTGCTATGACCCATTTGCTTCCAGTTACCACTAGTCCTTTCAAAGTAGGAAGGACTGATTAGGTTATAGCTCTTGTGATCCGATCATTTTGCCACTGAACAGTCCTGAATGAACACAGGAGCTTTTAGAGGACACCTCATATCCAAACCATAATGCTGGACATTGGCAAAGGTAAAATGAATAAGAAAACCTCCCTGCTCTTTTTGTGTTGTGCTACGGAAGGCAGCTGTTGAAGCAGAACTATCGTATAGTGTGATAAATGCAAAAATAGATATTTTGACCCACTTTGGTCCTGGCACAAGGTGGGGAAATCGACTTGGCAGAGGCAGTTTCTCTGCAGAGGGAAAAAAGATGTGAACCAGTGTGGTGGGCATTTGGGAACCTGCAAGTAACTGGCTACGGTTGGGGTAGAAGTGTTGGGATGGGGAATGAGGAACAAGGCTGGAGAGGGAAAAGCTATGAGATGGAAGGTCTTTCTCAGGCTATTGAACTTATTCTTTGGGCAGGGAAGAGCCACACAGGGTTTTAAGGGGCAGGAAGTGACCAGATCTGTTTTGGTAAGGTCACACTGACTCAGTGCCGGGTAGGATTGTTGGAATGGGGGAAGTAATTTAAAGCAGGAGCCCTGGCAATTTCAGGGTTATAAATATGGATTGTTTTCTTGAGAGAAATGAATGTCAGGTAAATTCAAAATAATTTTTTCTACTTAAAAAAATATATCTGTTAAAACTGATAAGAAATAAAAATAAACAGAAGGTAACTAAATATGGGGTATAAATTTCCTCCTGGGATTGGAGTGAGTGAAGAAAATAACCACATTGAACCAAACCTGGTAATGAGACTTCACATGGAAAATGCTGTGTGTGAGAAATCAACTTGTTAATATTAATACCTTGAAAAACTCTAGGTTAATATTTAATTGGGCTAGCGACTAACATATTGAATCTTGTAAATACGTAAATTTAACTTTCACTAGCAGCCCATGTTAATCACGAGTAATGTACTCAGTCCAGACAGAAGCAAAGTGCAGTGAATCCCTAATTTGAAGTGACCTTCAGGAAAAGACTGTGGGCAGTGAAAACAATCTCACATTTTGTAAGCAATTGGTGCTACCCCATGTTAGAGTTGTGATTAAGCTTCAAGATAAATAGGCTCAGAACCTTGGGACTCATAGCAGAGGACACAGCCTGGCGAGGTGGCATATTCCTCTTAGAAAGTGCAGTGAGGGATGCCAGGTCTTGGTGGGACCTTATTGCCCTTTGGGGAGCTCTTTGCACTCTATCTATAAAAGAAGAGCTGCAACCTTTCAACATGCAATAGAGAAAACTGACAGCAATCCCAGATCTAGGATGGCACCTCCTTATGTTGTGCTGGGTACCTGTTTCCCTAAGTAATTTACAGACTGAGAAACCTGCCTCCTTGTTTAAAATTAGAAACAAACACAGTATGTGTCTTGCATGCTCTTCCTGGTATTATGGTAAATAAGTGCGAACCGGTTTTTAAACTCTAACTTCACTGCAGGCTGTAAATTAATTAGATAAGTGTTTTCCAATAGTCCTAAAATAACTCTGGGGTATATTGGATTTATTTGATTTTAGAGCAGTAGTGCTTACAGCTAAATTTTCTTCACTTGGGCTTGATGAGTTTGTGCCTTTCCATATCTCGATTTAAGCCTCCTCGTGCACATGGGTGCCTGTGTCTCTGCACATACTTCCTGTGGTTTCCTGCTGATGGTGACTACAGGAAAATCTCATGGGGCATCATAATAAAACACTGGTTATTTAAACATGTTAATCCCACCCAGAAAAGAGGCTTCGATGCATTACTGTTGCTATTAGGTTGAACCAAATTAAATTTCCATTATTTTACATCAGTATTACACATCAATAATCTAATATTGGCAATTTCATGATTTAACTCAGTGCTTCTTTTAAAATTTTTTAAAATTTGTTCTAATTAGTTGTACATGACAGTAGAATGCATTTATGCATTTTGATAAATCATACATAAATGGAGTATAATTTCTCATTTTTCTGATTGTGTGTGTTGTAGGATCACATCAGTCATGCAGTTTTTTATGTACATGAGGTAATAATCTGTTTCACTCTACAAACTTTCCTACCCCTGTACCTCTTCCCCTCCCTTCACTCCCTTCTACCTAATCTAAAATAACTCTATTTTTCCCTAGCGCCTCCCTCCACCATTGTGAATTAGCATCTGCATGTCAGAGAAAACATTTGGCCTTTGGTTTTTAGGGATTGGCTTATTTCACTTAGCATGATATTCTCCAACTCCATCCATTTACCAGCAAATGCCATAATTTCATTCTTCTCTAAAGCTGAGTAATATTTCCTTGTGTGTGTGTGTGTGTGTGTGTATGTGTGTGACATTTTCTTTATCCATTCATCTATTGAAGGATTGGTTCCACAGTTTAGCTATTGTGAGTTGAACTGCTATAAACATTGATGTGGCTTTGTCACTAGTATGCTGATTTTCAGGTCTTTGAGTATAAAACAAGTGGGATAGCTGGATCACAAGGTGGTTCCATTCCAAATTTTCTGAAGAATCTCCATACTGATTTTCATAGTGGTTGCACCAATTTTCATAACTCAGTGCTTCTTAACCATTTTTTTTTTTTTTTTTTTGGTCATCTAACCCAATGGTAAGTGTTCCCATGCCCCAGCCCTGTCTTTATTCCATGTTCCTGTTTTCAGGAAGTAGTATGCTCATCTGTCCAGCTACCCAAGCCAGGTAATGAGGAGATGGCAAAATTTCACCTTCTCCTTCATTTTCCACATCCCCCCAATTTCCAAGTCCTATGGATTCTTTTTCTCAATACCTTTGAATCCAACTACCTCACTCCATTGTCATATTCTCTTGGTTTAAATGACATCATCTTTTGCATGGACTAAATGCAGCTGACTGCAAACCAGTCTCCCACATCCACATCTGTCCTCATTGATCCAACCTTTCCACTGCAGTCAGAGAGAGCTTCTCAAAATCTGGTGATAACTTCCTTTCTGAAAGGCTTCCAATAACTTCCAGTTGGCCTTGAAATAAAACCCACATTCTAACCTTGGTTAAAATTCCTACATTATCTGGCTCACTTCTCCAGCCTCCTCTTGTTCTCTTTCTACTATAGTCATATTGGTCTACTTCAGCTCCTTGAACATATGATCTCTTTTCCCATCTCCTGGTCTTTGCACATGCTGTTCTGTCTTTCTCTTGCCCACTCCACCCCCTCTACTCATCCAGCCAATGCCATTCTTCTGGGGATCAGTTTAAACTTTGCTTCTTCAAAGAAACTTCCTTGGCTACCTTGGCAAGTTGGGTCCCCTATCAGGTCCTCAGCCAACATCTGAATTACTTCTTCATGGCGTGCATAATAGTCCCTGTCCTCTTGACCTGAACACACTGCAAGATCCTTGAAGGTGGAGACCATTTCTGTCTAGTTAATTGCTGTATCCTCTGTGGTTGGCACAGGACCTGTCACATGGCAGAAAATAAGTGACAAGTAAAGGAATAAATAACACTATCTGGAACATGTTTGGCTTGTGAAGAAAGATTGTCAGCTTTTTTGGTGAAATTCCTCATACCCTATTGGTAATTCCATTCTTCTTTCTCTTGTTTTAAAGAGAAGACTAGAATTTAAGTTAAGGCAGCGATGTTATTCTTGAAAAAAAAAAAAATACCTACAATCTTCCCTAAAGTTTCTATTATTTAAAGTATAACAGATAGCTATGGACATAGATAGTATAGCTAGATATAAGTATAAATAAAATATCTACTGCATAGGTTGAGTATTTCTTAATCTGAAATTCTTAGTACTGAAGTATTTTGGATTCTGAAATTTTTTTGGATTTGGGATTTATTTGCATATAATAATGAGATACCTTGGAGATGAGACCTAAGTCTAAACACCTAAGTCTGGTAAATACCTTATATGCATAGCCTAAAGATAATTTTATGAAATTTTAAAAATAATTTTATATATGAAATAAAGTATGTTTACATGAGAATTTTCTACTTAAGACGTCATATTGGTGTTCAAAATTTTTGCATTTTGAAACATTTTGGATTTCAGATTTTCAAATTAGGGATGTTAAACCTATATTCTTGTTATTAGTAACTATTATTGTGACAGAGTTCACAGTTGGTCCAAGCATTGTATTGAGGCTGACATTAAGAATGGTTTAATCTGTCTCAAACAGCTCAGTCACAGTACAAAGACCCTGCAACAGTCATTTTAATGCTTTCTTAGTCAATGACTTCATGTGGGGGTGGGGAGGTGGGAGGATCATAGGACTAGACGGTGTGTTAGGTACATTAGCTAAATCTTGTGCCCTGAGGACCTTGTTCTTTGTGTTTAAATTGGAAGAGGGGACTGAAGTAGAAGAGATGAAACATAAAAAGAGTTAAAGTCATCTCTTCTAACCTCTAGGTAGGGAGAAAGATTGACTTCAAGAAAATGTCTAGAGGTTGGCATTGTGGTGCACATTTGTAATACTAGCAGCTTGGGAGGCTAGGCAGGAGGATTACAAGTTCAAAGCCAGCCTCAGCAATTTAGTGAGGTCCTAAGCAACTTTGTGAGACCCTCTCTCAAAACAAAACATAAAAAATGGCCGGTGATGTTGCTCAGTGGTTAAGAGCCCCTGGGTTCAATACCTGGTATAAAAATAAATAAATAAATAAGGAAATGTCTAGAAAAGAAAGTAAGACAGCATGTCAGTTGGTGTCCTAACAGAAAACAGATGATGTAGTCAAAAGACTTTAACAAAAGAGAATGTTAAAAACTATTTTTAGAGTTGTAGATGAGGTTAAGTGGGTCATCAAGCATTGGTGAAATATCCAGAGTCTGATCATTGAGGATAACTGTTGCAACTCCTTGACTTAGGAGCAAAAGGAGGGAACAGTGTTATCTAGACCCTGAAAGGGCTGGGATCATGGAACTGGGGCCACCAAGCAGGAGCCATGGCCTTGGAGGAAGCAGCTGCTTCCATCTCTTGTTGGTCTTTCCCACTGTCCAGACCTGGTAAGAGTGGATGATGAGGGTGCCCCCATGGTAAGAGTCTGTGGAGGTCAGCTGACATTCCGAGCGTGGCTGGGAAAGGGACATTCTCTAAAGTACCTAGGTGGGTGGGGCTAAACAGAGAGCCAGCACAATTCTTGTATAACTGATGCTAGATTTTATGATAATAACTGTATGTGTATTACAATCAGCATTTTAATTGCTCTAAATAAACAAAGAATTTAACTATATTGTTTATCTCCTGGTCTTTTTATTTGATTTTTGAATAAAAGATCATTTATTACATATGTAGACCTTATCTACTGAAGAGTTGAATTCCAGTAGTTTTTTCTAGAGTGCTTGTTTGGCTTTTTGATAAATTTATTTTAGGCACTAACAGTTTACATTTATTAGTGCCTTAGTGCCACCTTTGTACCAGACCCTGCTTAAAGCCCTTTACATGTATTAATTCACTTAGTTCTCAGAATGATTTAATGGGCTGGGTATAATATTGCCAATAATAGCCAACCTATATATATTTCATTATCTTTATTCTTTGTTCATGGAGGCACTCCTGATATTCTATTATTAGCACAGAATCCACTGCTATCCATCTTTCAAAAGAATTATTCTAATTAGTTATACATGACAGTAGAAAGCACTTTGACATATCATACATAAATGGAGTACAACTTCTCATTCTTCTGGTTGTACATGATGTAGAATCACACCTATCCAGCTTTAATTGGAAAAAAGTCAATGACTAAACAGCCATTATGATTTAGATACTAGGTGTCAACAAAAAGCTCATGTGTGAGACAAAGACTTTGGGAAAGTGGATTAATCCACTGATATGGGTTAACTGGGTGGAACTATAGGCAGGTAGGATGTGGCTAGAGGAGATAAGTCACTGGGGGTGTGCCTTTGGGGTTTATATTTTTCCCCTGATGAGCAGAGCTCTTATTCTCTGCTTTCTGGTGTCACCTTCTGAGCTGCTTTCTTCTGACATGCCCTTCCATCATGATATCTGCCTCACCTAGGCCCAGT
The DNA here is from genome assembly GCF_902686445.1 of Sciurus carolinensis. Lineage (NCBI taxonomy): Eukaryota > Metazoa > Chordata > Mammalia > Rodentia > Sciuridae > Sciurus > Sciurus carolinensis. The sequence goes on along the minus strand of NC_062214.1, from coordinate 157,702,309 downwards.
AGCTATGGAGTTGGTTGACTGTGAACTGAATCTCAGAAACCCTGAGCCAGAATAAACTTTTCTTCTTAATTGAGCTTGTCGGGTCTTTTGGTCACAGAGATGAAAAGTTGACTAAAATAGGAGCATTTCTCACTTCTACTCTGCTGCAAGAAGCCCTGATGGGCAATTTGTATGCAGAGTGAGCTTCTGCCTGAGTATTCCCAGGTTGGGAGTGACTACGGGCAAGCACTCCTTCTCTCTCTCAAACATATAACATCAAAAATAAATGAGGCACTTTGGATGACTTGCTGTGTAAATGCACACAGGGCTACAGTAGTGAACCCTTTCTTTGCACAAGGCCTAAGTTTATGTGTGGGGAGAGTCTATCTTAACTACTGATGTAGTGGTCACATATCACCTCAGCCCCCTCAGGCTTCTTTCTCCTTAATCCATTTTCTTCTCCAGTCACCACAGCAATAGGAATCAATATGTCAGGAGACACCTCTTCTTGTCAGGGTGGCATTTCATATTATAAATTGTCAGAACATATGAGAACAGTAACTCAAGTCCTCAAAGGGGTTGGAGCGTCTCCTGACATTTTATGCAAATCTTTGTGACTAAGAATGCTTTTGTGGGGAAAAAGGCCAACTTTCATCATAAGCAGTTTAAAGGCAAGAATCATTTTCTGGTCATTGATTCTTTCTGTAAAAATGGAGAAGCTGAAACCATAGTAGTCAAGGTCCCATGCAAATGTTATCACAGCAAGGACAAGAACTGGCTTTTCAACTCCTAGTCTAGTTTCCATCACACCAGCCTTGCACACTTAAGAAGCATAGTGGTCTAGATGCCAAGCCTGCTATCAGTCCATTTGCAGGCCTGAGAAGTTAAAACACTTACTCCAGGTCATGCAATGAGATTTTTGGTCTCAACATTTTTCACACCAAACTAAAATAGTTTTGAATCTTCCAGTTATAAGCCCTATCTAGAGAAATCATTCTTTGTTGTAGAAAAGATGAGGAAAAATATGTTGGGCTAAAGGTCTTAGTTTTTGGATCTGGTAGGGAGCAAGGGGAAAGTCCAGTAGGGAACCCCAAGTTTCCTTTGGGGGTCCATGGCCTACTATCTGATGCCTATGGCCCCTTTTCTGAAGAATAAGAAGGAGCCCTTTGAAGCACTTGTGTTCAAACTAGCAGAGTATAACAATAACCATAGAAAGTACTGAAACAGTGTGAAAGCAATTTGAAAAGATATCTGTTCAGCTTCCCAGAGTGATTCTCTTTAGAATGAATGACAAAGAGTCTAATGCTGAAAAGTAAAAAGGAACTTGAAAATAGTTTGCTTATATTGAGTTTAACATCCAAGAGAAGGAACAGTGTTTAAAGAGGAAGTCTCTGTATGTAGATTCAACCCCTGATTCTATGGGGAATAATCATCTGGGTATTGGCTTAGCCCTGGCCACAACAGATCACCTCTCCCATTGCCTGTTTTTTGGCAGTTGTCACCATCAGCCTTTTGGACAGAGTAGGTGATGACAAGGACAAGGGGATCACTCACATTTGTCCATTGGCCACTTATGAGCATCTTATCTGAGGAATTGTACATCCAACTTAGCCCTGCCTGTTATTTGAAAGCCATGCCCTGCAAACTTGCAAATTGTCATTTGTTCAGGGTAAACAGTAAGAATGCTGATTTAATCTCATTTGCCACCTCCTATATTTTTCTAATGAGACAGAGGAAAGAAGGGGTCAGATATCCAAGCTTGTGCCATGTGCCATGTTCCAATGACTATGCTCACACTTGCTCAGCTATCTCATTACTGCTTGGTGACAATGATGCTGTGAGCCCCATTCCAGAGATGAGGAAAATGGCACTCAGCTGGTAGGTTACAAGCCCAAGATTTGAACTTGTCTGCTTGTCTCCAGAGTTCTCATTTCCTATTACTCTGCTGTGCCTCAACAGAACAGCTGGTAGTTCCTTTTATATCAGTGTATGCAAGGTCAGTCTAAATTCCCATTTGATCTAAAGAACATGGGAGTATTTTTTTTTAATAAAGATGACGGTACCCCAACAATCTGCAGGGAAAAAGTAGGTTTAGGACTCAGAACATGCTCACCCTCACTGGTTGTGGCCTCTGTCCACTGCCTTTGTTTAATAGCTGACCACAGATTACTGTCTTCTCATACCCCCAAATGAACCATACGTAAAATGGGAATTAGACTAAACCAGCCCATGGAACCCTGTGCCAATAAAGTGATTAATAATGAGAAAGCACTTTGAGAGGAAAAGGTGTTTTGCTAGAACTGTACTTTGCTGGTCTCAAACAAATTAGCTTTGAATTCCCTCTGTGTCTTAAAATGTTTGAATTAGATTAGGAGTTGACATGTTTTTGACTGTTTCTGTTAATATACACTCTTCTGACAGAGGTACAGAGCAAACATTTTGATAAACTATCATTACCTGCTTGTAAAATGAGATTTTTTTATTCAACTAAATTAAAGAAAAAGATACAAGTATCTTTGACACAAATACCTGTCATATGGAAGAATATATCCAGCCACAACTGGTAACAGAATATTACTTAAAATATAAGAAAGTAAAATGAATAGAACAGGCTCAGTTTTGCTATCTGTTTTCATTGAAGTGTTCTGTTTCTGAACAGACCAGCTTCTGGTCAAGGTCACCAACACATTTGGTCTCACATGGAAGTCTCCTCCACATTCCTGTCACCTGTTTGTCTCTCTCACATTCCTGGGATATTGAACATACAGTAAACTCATTATTCTGTGTGATCAGATTTTTAATTTTCCACAGAAATTCTAGAGTTTGTACTCAAAGAAAAGTTAACATTGGGGTTTAGATTATACTTAAGAGTTTGTAACCCCTTTAAAAGAAGAATATTTTAAATGGACACAATATTGTGCTCTGCATTTTTCTAGTTCCCTGAGTCACTGGGTAAAGTTGGCTTATGCTCCACCAGTTGGTTTGTTTACTACAAGGAAATAGAATTTCTTCAATTCTTTACTCAAAAGAGGACTGCTATAGTTTTTCTTAAAGTCAGATGGTGTCCCTGAAGTGGTGTCTCTTTTGGTATGATTAAATTTATCATATGGCAAATCTTGATTTGCAAGAAGAATGGCTCATTAAATATGTAGAATGCCTGGCTTGGTTCCACGAGCCACACTTTTGTGACCAGAAATCCTGGTCCTTATAAGATGCTTGGGTTGGGTTGTATTTTCTTACTGACCAGTTTTTTGAACACTCACTCTTCATGTGGGGGAAGTGGGGTCTATTGTGGAAGACTGTGAAGATAAAAGCTCGAAGGCTTCTTCATGATATATTCATCAGCTTCCTAAACACTGCCACTTGAGATGTCAGGGTGTGTTAGTCAACTTTTCATAACCATGACCAAAATACCTGACAGTCAGCAATGTAGAGGAGGACAGATTAGTTTTGGCTTCTGGTTTCTGAGGTTTCAGTCCACGGTCAGCTGGTTCTCCCTCTTTGGGTCTAAGGTGATGTCGAATATCATGGTAAAAGTGGAGAGCAGAGGGAAACTTCTCAGCTCATGGCAGCCAGGCACCATGGAGAGGTTAAGTCAGAACCTCATGATTCAATCACTTTCCCAAAGTCTCAATTCTGAATATTGCCGCGTTGGGGACCAAGACTTCAATCCATGAGCTTTAGGGGAATATTCCAGATCCAAGCTGTGAATTAACAAGGTGGACAGAGGTTGTCCTCAAATCCTGTATATTTTTGTTTTTATGAGTCAAGCACAATTTTGTATCAATTCAGCAAGCTAAATAGCCATGGTTGAAAACAATGTCCCTCTTAATAAAATTTATATTTCCAGGCACTCAGCATGCTATTAAATATTTTTCTTTACTTAAAAGGTCTACATGATCTACATCCACAGAAAGGGGATCAATTTTCCTTAAAGGACTATAAATGCCCAAAGGGAAATTTTCCTTGATTACTTCATTAATTTATATTAGTTTACAGGTTAATTAATACATTAAAAACTAGATTAATGGAAGAATATATTCTCCCTTGTATTTTTGGTTGACATCTGCTGTCATCCTTCTGGGATTCAATTTGTAAATATAACATGTTCAGGCTCTGCAGTCTTGGAAAGGAATCCTTTCTTAGGGTAACTCTTTGAAACTTACCCTGTTAATTAAGTTAAATGTTCTAATTTTATTATCTACTTAAACCTCAATAAGAAGATATCTTGGCAGATTTTAAAAATGGTCTCTAAAATGACATGTTATTATACTTTGTTAAACAATGGTGGGTTGGTAAATGAATTAAAAACAAAAACCTTCTATGAGGACTTGGATGGAAGCATAAAAATATGCCCATTCTTCCAAATAGCAATTGCATTTCTTCAGTGAATTCATCCAAAGGAACAATATCATCATGAATATGCCCTAACAGAGCTCTTTATCACAGTGTTTATATCAGTGAATATTGAAAATAATCTATGTTCATAACTAGGGTATGAGCTAAATAAATCATGGTATATCAGAAGAAAGCTATACTTGAAAATAGCAGGCACTTACATAATGCTAACAAGATGCCAGGTGCTGTTCTCAGTAGTTTACTTATATTAATTAAAACAGTTTTTATGGGAACCTCTATGATATATGTACTGTTATCATCCCCACTTCACCTGTGAAGAACTGAGGCACAAAGAAGTTGAGGACATTTCCCAGGTCAGGACACTGGTAAATAATATCTGGATTTGGGCCCAAGTAGTATGGTTTCAGAGCTCACGTCTTAGACACTGATTTGTCCTACTTTACAGATAATTAAGTAGATTACAAAGCATTGGTACAGCATGACTCTCCATTGATAAATGTGTGCACATACACACGTCTCTATATATAAATATATTATAGTTGGATGTGATATGTCCCCAAAAGCTTATGTATGAGACAATGCAAGAAGGTACAGAGGAGAAATGATTGGGTTTTGAGACCCTTAACCCAATCAGTGAATTAATCCCCTGGTGGGGATCAGCTGAGTGGTTACCAAAGGCAGGTAGGGTGTGGCTGGAGGAGGTGGATCACAGAGGCGTCCTTTGTGGTATATATCTTGGATCTGGTGGGTGAAGTGTCTCTCTCTATGCTTCCTGATCATCATGTAAGTTGCTTCCCTCTGCCACACTCTTCCACCATGATGTTCTGCCTCACCTGGAGCCTCGAGGAATGGAGCCAGCTGCCTATGAACTGAGACCTCTGAAACCATGAGCCCCCCAAATAAACTTTTCCTCCTCTAAAATTTTTCTTGTCAGATCTTTTAGTCACAGCAGCAAAAAAACTAACTAAAACAACATATATACATATGAATGTTTATTCAGGACTGTAGTGAACAGAAGTAAAAGCACATGTCAAACTTAACTCTTTGCAATAGTTTTAAAAAAAATTTAATATAATTTTCTAGATGTTCTATAATGACCACATTCTGGGCCACTAATCAAACCCTAGCACATTTTAAAAAATTAAAATCATGCCGGGTATGATGGTGCATGCCTATAATCCAAACAACTTGGTAGGCTGAGGTAGGAGGATAGCAAGTTTAAAACCAGCCTCAGCAACAGCAAGGCACTAAGCAACTCAGTGAGACCCTGTCACTAAATAGGGCTGGGGATGTGACTCAGTGGTCCAGTACGCCTAAGTTCAGTCACCAGTAAAAACAAAAAATAAAAAACAAAAAACCTAAAATCATGCTGTGTGTGTTTTTCACCATATATGAAATGAAAACTCATAACAGAAAGACATCTTAAAAATCTCAAAATATTTGAAATTAAACAACACACTTCTAAATGATCAATGGGTTGAAGAAGTCACAAGAGAAATTAGAGATATTTTGAAAGGAATGAAAATAAAAACACATATCAAAATTTGTGGAATGAATCCAAACCGTTCTTAGAAAGCAATGTATATCATAAAATATTTATCTTAGCCAGGAGTGGTGGTATACATCTGTAATTCCAGCAGCTCAGGAACCCAAGGCAGGAAGATCACAAGTCCAAAGCCAGCCTTAGCAATTTAGCAAGGCTCTGTCTCAAAATAAAAAATAAAAAGGGCTGGAGACTCAGTGATTGAGTACCATGGGTTCAATCCCCAGGAACACACACATACACACATACACACACACACACACAATTATATCAGAAAATGATAAATGTCTGAAATCAATGATCAAAATTTGTCTTGATAAACTAAAAAAATAATGACAAAAATAAAAACAAAGCAAATTAAACCCCAAATCAAACATAAAACAGGTAATAAACATAAGAAATGAAATTGGAAAATAGTAGAAGACATCGATGAAACAACAATAACAACAATAAAACAGAAAATAAACCAATATCTTTTAATAGGTAATGGATTAAGGAATCATAGTGCATCAAATGGTAGAATTCTGATCACAATAAAGAAGAATGAACTACACATGCAAGAGTGTGGATAATTTTCAAATGTATTAGGATGACTGAAAGAAGCCAGACTGAAAGCACTAAATGCTTTATGATTTCATTTGTATGACTTTAGAAAAGCAGAAATTACAAAAAGCAAATCAGTGGTTTCCAGGCACTAGAGTTGGGTGAAGAGTTGGCCACAAAATGGTCTAAGGGAATTTAATTTGTTCCTTATTTTTATTGCAACAAAATAATATTATTTTTAAAATTTAATCTTATAGCCAGAAATTTTGCTGAATTATCATTAACTTTAGTTATTTATAGATTTCTCTGGAATATTCTATTGCACTCAGCAATCTGTAAATTTTGTTTTGTTTTCCAAATCTTATTCTTCTCATTTCTTTTTCTGGTCTTATTTCATTGAACAGGATCAATAACATATTGTTAAAAAAAAGTAGGGTGGAGACCATCCTTACCTTATTTCTGGCTTCAATGGGAATGTTTCTAAAATTTTACCAGCAAACTGATGATTTCTTTTTTCAGTCTTTGATACAAACCCTTACTCAATTAAGGTAGTTCTTTTTGTTCCTTGTTTAAAATTTTTAAAATTATTATTACAAATGAGAAATGTATTTCATTGAATACTTTTTTCTGCATCTACTGGTTACTACTTATATTAAGTATATAATGGACTTTTCAGTTTTTATAATTATATTTAAAACTTTTATATACATGTCTTAAAAAATGATGTTGGTGTTTACTTTTCTCATGCTATCCTTGATTGGTTTTGGTATCATGGTTGCACAAGTACAAAAAACAGATGTTTCTTGACCCACGACAGAGTTGTGTTCCAATAACCTCATCGTGGGTTGAAAGTATCATTTAATAATAGTGACCAAATGCACTCAGTACACCCAGCATACTGACCATTGTAGCTTAGCAACACAGTACTGTGTGTTGCTTCCCTTTGTGATTGTGTGGCTCACCGCCACTGCCCAGCATCACAAGAGAAAGGATTGTATGACATATCACTAGCCTAAGAAAAGATAAAAATTTAAAATTTGAAGTATGATTTCTACTGAACTTATATCACTTTCACAATATCCTAAAGTTGAAAAATCATAAATTGCACCATTGTAAGTCTTGTAAGTCTGAAACTCTCTGCATGTTGGCTAGTTTTCCTTTTTTTTTTTTTTCTGATTTTCTAAATAGCTCTCCTAAGACAGGGAGTACCAGTTTTCTTAGAGAGTTCATAAAATTCACCAGAGAATTGCCTAGTCCTGTATTTTTCTGGAAGAGTAAAAGTACCAAGAGAAACCTTTTACTACCAATTTAGTTTATTAGATGAAATTCAATATCCATTCATGATTTTTAAAAAATAACCAGTTATTGAAATAGAAAGTAAAAGGTTCATAATCTACTAAATATTGTACATGAAAAACCTACAGCAATATCACAGTAATAATTTAAATGTTTAAAGCTTTCTCCCTACCCTGGGACTGAGAATTAGGCAAAGATGTCTCTGTTATCACTCCTATTGTACTGAAGGCCTTATCTAAAGCGGCTAGAAAGGGGCATAAAAGATCATGTTAAGTAACTTTCCATCACTATAGTAAATGCCTCAAATAATCAACTTATAAAGAAAAAAGGTTGGTTTTGGTTCCCTTTTGGAGGTTTCAGTCCATGATCGGGTGACCCTATTGCTTTGGGTAAGACAGAACATCATGGTGGCAGCACAGGGTGGAGCAAAACCACTCACCTCATGGCTAGAAAGCAAAAGAGGCCCCACCTCTTAAAGATTCCATTGCCACCTTCCAATAGTGCCAGGGGCTAGGGTGTAAGCCTTTACCATGTGGCCATTTGGGGAACATTTAAGATCCAAACTCTAACAAAGATAAGAATTGAAAAGGAAAAAATAAGTTTTCATTGTTTCTGCATGATATTTTTTTTTGTATCTAGAGAACCCAAAAGAAACACAGTGGAATTTTAAACTAATATGAGAATTTAGTAAGGTTGTTATATTACAAGTATACAGTTAGTTGCAAGTCTATACATCAGGAATAAAGAGAAGATGAAAGTTGAAAATACCATCTTTAATAGCATCAAAAAATCAAATACCTAAGAATAAATCTAACAAATTATGGGTAAGACCTCTCTGCAGAAAGCTATGTAATATTGATAGAAATAAAACAAGAAGAAATAAATGAAGAGAGACACTACAATGCATCGGTTGAAAAACTCAATAGTGGAAAAATGTCAAATTCCCCCTAAAATGATTGACAGATTCTGTGAAATACTTATCAAACTCCCAACATTACTTCTAATAGTTCCAAGTTAGTAAAAACTAAATGTCCATTCATACTAGAATATATAATTAGATTCATACAGTAGAATGCAATACTGCAATGAAAATGAATTAACTAGAGCTATGCAAAATATTTATATGAATCTCACAGACCTCATGTAGAAGGAAGAAAGCAAGACACATTCAAAAAACACCGTATGGTCCCATTTATACCAAGTTCAGGAAACAATAAGGCAAAATGAATTCATAGCATGTAGGGATACATACTTTGGAAACCAAGGATGTAGCTATATTTGGAGTCAAAAGATGGGATTGGGAGAGGGCCTAGAGAGAGCTTTTCAGGTGCTACCAGTGTTCCGTTTTTTGGCCTGGGAAGTAGTTGTGTACTATTATTCACTTTTTTTTTTTTTTACAAATTATTGAGTTTTATGTCTTTAGCGTGTTCATATTATAAGTCAATGTTATATTCTACAGTTTAAAAAAGGAACTTAAAAATGGAAGAGTGAACTGAATGCAAGTTTTTCAATTCTGAAGTTTGACTCTAAGTCCAAGCTGCATAAATATACCAGATAAAATTCTTAGGAAAGGATCCTTGTCTGGTCTGTGCACAGATCCTGATTAGAATCCTAATCCACACTGCTAAGTAGGCATAGCACTTCACAGACTGCAGAGAAAGTGCTGGAGAAAAAAGTGATATTGAAAATATTGTCCTTACATAAACCTGGTCTTCCTGCCCAACTTGCTTGGGAAATCCAGCTTTTTGCAGAGAAGTATACATTTTTTAAAAATAGAGTTGTATAGAAAAAGAAAGCTCCGTAGAACTGTCTACGTTTATTATTTCCTTTGAATAGTCAGCTTTTCGAGAATCTTAACCTGCTTCCACCCTCACTGTTGAAAAAACTTACTAATCAAATAGACTTTAGAATAATGAAATGCATAATATTTTCTTATTTTTGACATGTTTAGAGTATTCTAATAGGTACTACCAAAAATCGTGCAATGGAGTTGTGCAGATGATGGGTCTTTCTGGAAGCATTTATCTCAGCTGACTTGTCTGCATTTCAGCAACTCCGTAAACACTGGCTCCCCCTGGAGATGGAGACTTGCATACAGAAAATATGAGAAATGAGTAACTGCAGCACTCTGCAGGCCAGTTAATTTAGCCTTTCACATGGTAAGCCAAGGCTTTTCAGTTAGATTGTATCTCCCTGTTGGTGTTCCGGTATGAGCAAAAAGAGACTCTGATCCCTCACCACGAGAGGGCGTAAGCAATCACTTGAAAGAGGAAGTGAAGTAATTTAACTCCAGAGAACTGTCAAAATAAATGTTGACAAGCAAAACTGATTTTCCAAATGGCAAATGAGAAGTGTCTCAAAAGCTTTTTTGGAAGATGAAAATATTATGTACTAAGAGTCCATAGGCAATCAGATGTAAGCAATAAATGTATGAAAATTCTGAAGTGGTTCTACCATCCATATAAAACACAAATTGGTAAGCATGTGATGTTATCAAAGGGCTGAGTGGCAGCTACTTAGTGAGAACTAAATGGATTTGTCATGTATGGGCTGCACTTTAGGAATTATTCCATGTTGGAATTTTCTATTTTAGGGTGGGGCCTTTGAGAATAACTATTTGACTTGCTATAAAAAGTCCAAATGTCGCCTGTTGAACCAGCTTTTCTGGAAATGTATAAGAAGAAAATAAAATGCAGTCTTTTTTACTTAAAACTGTCATGCTCTCATCCCAATTCACATTTCCAGGGTTACTTCCTATTTCATTGTTTACATGATATTTTTCTGTTCCACTGAACTCTTTATAGTTTCCTGAACACACACCAGATTGTTCCATGCATGAACTATGTTCACTCTGGAATATTCTGTCTTTGCACCCTTTTGTCTGTCTGAATCCTATATCAGGTTTTCCAGACCATTCTGTAGTGAGAACTCCTTCGTTGGGTCCTCCACTCCTTTAGCATTGTTTATCTCATAATGAGTCAGTCACATTTGACATCCTACTATGCAGTATCTTGTCTGCCCCATTAGACTGTACCCTGTTAAGGGAAAGGACCCATTCCCTGAATATATCCACCAACAGAGCCCAGCCAGATGTCTTTAACATGACAACTGGATAAGTAAATAACAAAGGTAATCTTAAAAATTAAATATGTGAATAAATCATCTTGTGCTGCAAAATTATTACTATGGTTTGAGTATGGGTAATGTCCTTACCTTTCTTATCTGATACTGCATTCCCAGCACTTGACACACAATGAGTGCTGAATAGTTATTGCAAATGAATAACTTACCATGGGTTTTTGTATGGTGTTAGGGCTACTGACAGGAAGGAGAAATTATCTCCTTCCAAGAGACCTTGACTTAGCCAGGGGGGTAACTTGTGATTTTAGGCTCAAGGGTTAAAGTAGAGAAGGAGTTTAGAACTGGTGTCAGAGTGCTGACAGATATTTTAGAAAAACGATGTAAGGTGTGCAAAGATTTAGAGGTGGGAGAGACCATGGCTTGTTTGAAAAGAAAATGGGATTGTCCTGTTTGGGATGAGAGGAAGTGGTTAGAATGCTAAGAAATCTGAGCTTTAACTGTAAAGCAATAGGTCACTATCAAAAGATCTTGGCAAAGGAATGATAGGCTCACTATTTTTATCATTTATGGAAAATGACTTGGAGGGCAGGGGTGGGATGCTGAGGTGGGAGTAGGGAGTTTTTCACACTTGCAGCTGTTGGTTGTTGCTGTTATTTTAATAGCTGCCTCATTCCTGAACGTGTCTGAGAATAGGAGACGGTGCGGTTCTCCATTAGGAGCCTCCTGCGTTTCTCTAGGCAAGAGAATGTCAGTAAGCCAGTGGCAGCAGGTTGCAGAGTAGTGGGACAGACTCCTGGGGAAGTCAGGAGGTGGCATTGGCAGGAAAGGACGGAAGGGGTAACGGAGGGGAGTTGAGGATGGCGTGGGGATTTCTAATTTGATTGGAAGATGATACTGTTAACTGAGATCAAGAACTTCGGAAGAGCCAGCAGGTTTTAGAGTAAGGGGAAACTAGTTCATTTTGAAGAATGCTGAATTTGAAGCTCTTGCAGGATATTTGGCAGAGAAAGAGGGGACAGAGAAAAGCTCTGGTTCTCTTGATGATGTGTCTTTGTACTATCTTTATAAAGAGATTCCTTATGGCAGTTGACAAACAGGCACACTGTAACTCCGGCAGCGTCTCAACCACCTTCCCCACGCAGGGTGACAGTTCCCCAGTGCCGCAGTGCAGTTTTACCCAGGTTCTTCTCCTTGCCTGTGAGGGTTGTGAAGGAAAGAACAAAATCAATTTTCAATGGTAAATAAAGAGGAGCCCTTCATAATAACTCACAATCCTACTTGACTTTTCAAGTATTTGTCACTTGAGGAACTCGACAAGATCATCCGATGAGTATTATCCAGCAGGAAGAACAGCAGGGAAACTGGGCTGCAGAGTGTGCCACTGGGTACTTCTTGGTGGAATGTCGCTCACCTTGATGCCTAAAGATGGTTGCTCAGATTGACATGGTACAGACTTCACCATGAACACACATGCCTGGGAGATGCCACCATCATTAATTTCATCCTGATCATCCTTAAAGCTTTTTCAACAGAAACTATAAACATACGTGATTGTATTCTGTTATTATCCCTGTCTGAGTAAGCAATATAAAGAACCCAGAATCTCATCAAAATAACCCATCGTACCCTGTAATTTATAAAGCTGTTTCATGGTGAGGCCACAGTTAGAGATAACATCCCTTCGTCAATGCAACAATTTGAGTTGTTTTTCCAAGGCCTTAATATGATGCTCTTAGCTGCAATCAAACCTAATTTATTCCAAATTTTGCTCTCAAAGGAAACATTGGGTCCTACATGTCTCTACATAGTAGTTAAGAACAAAAAAAAAAAAAAAAAAAAAGAGAGAGAGAAAAGAAAAGAAAATAGAAAAAAGAAAGAAAGAAAGAAAGAGAAAAAATAAACCAATGGCTTTTTTCCTCCATCTGTCTCTCAACCTCTGCCTCAAGACATCTCTGTCTCCTTTTCACTAACATTTCCTCTGAGTCTCTCTCCTTTATTAATGATCTATTATTTGAACTGCTAATGTATTTTAGAAATTCCAGGGAATACACCTTACCCCACACCAATGAACTCAAGCTGTGAATGGGAGCCATTAGAATTCTCCAAAGATTTCTCAGGAAACACGAATGTGCAGCTGGAGCTGACCACCATCCTTCCCATGGAGCAAGCGCATATGGATGATTCTGAAATCATGGAGCATGATAATTCACCTTTTATGGCCATGATGTAACAGGAGCTGCACAGCTGTGGTGGGCGAGACCCAGGGCCCAGGGTTACGCCACATGCATCCAAGATGGCGACTGGCAGAGTGCCAAAGGGTGTGCTGAATGCGCCTTGAGAGAAACAGGAAGCGTTTGCCATTGGCTGTATGATAATTGGTTCAGCCGCCTAGGGCGTGGACAGATATATCTTACATGTGTGCTTGAGCTCGTGATCGCTTGACCTTTAATAGGATTGGATGGACATATCTGATTACAATTGCTTATGCATGACACTGCTTATATATTGAGGGTGTTGTCAGAATAAGGGGAAGCTGCTTCATGAACTTCTGAAGAGTACGTGTCCTTTGTCCCGCTGGTGGGTGGCAAGCGGCACACAGCTGCCTCTGTCTTCATATGATATTGAAAATATCTTATTTCTCAAACTAAATGTCTCTACTTTATGTTCTTCAGAAATCCCATCTTAGTGCATTGAAGAATTTTATTCTTCTTGCAAGTAAAGGATTCGATCATTAATTGCTGGTTCATTCTTAATAGACTAACTTAGGGCAGGTAAGAGATAAACCAGGAGGGACTGAAAGGCAGCACCTGCTGTACTGTACATCTCTTGTTACCTGTTAGAATTGTGAATGAAAAAATGAAATTAACTTACAATGGTGAATAAAGAGGAGCTCTGTTCAAGGGTCTCCCCCTTTGGCTAAAGGATAAAGACATACGGGAGATGGTAGGTGGGCTCAGCTGCTACTGTGGAGGGGGTGTGATTGCTCTGCTGACACACACAGTGTGAAGGAGGCGCTGAGGACATGGAGCCTGGAATGTAAAAGAGCTCATCAGGATCTCGAAGGTGAGAAAGGTGCTCAGAGCCAGGAAGATGTTTTATGCCTGAAATAGAACAAAGGGCACCTTTGTGTAAAGAGTAGCTCTTTATTGGAGATCAGTGATGGGTGGCTCCAAATTCTACACATATTTAAACCCAACTGGTCCAATTGTAGAGCAAACATGTACTTTCAAATTATAACCCCAATACTGTGCTTGGTAGCACTGTGCTGTGTATAGTTACGAGTTTTCTTGTAACTCTTTGTTTGATGGTAGAGATTTTTAAGTAGTGAAACCTAGTGTAAGTTTGCTGGGGCTGCCCTTGCAAAGTACCATAGACTGGATAGCTTAGACAACAGAAATTTATTTTCTCACAGTTTTGGAAGCTGGAAGTTCAAGGTGTTGGCAGGATTAATTCCTTCTAAGGCCTCTCTCCTCGGCCTGCAGATAGCCATTTTCTCCCTGGGTCTTCACATGGTCTTCCCTCTGTGTCTGTCCCAATCTCCTCTTCTTAGAAGGATACCCCTTGCACTGGATTAGGGTCTGCCCTGATGACCTCATTTTTACTTAATTACCTCCGCAAAGATCCTATCTAAATGCAATCACATTCTGAGATACTGAGGATTAGGATTTCAACATAATGACTTTGGAGGAGGGGATATAATTCAGTCATAACAAACCTAGACAGAAAATAATTTTTAACAAATCTGAAAACATACATGATAAAGACTTCAGTGACCATTGTTATTATCATGGGGTCTACATTTTAACATTGATATGAGGTTATTAAAAGACCCCAGAATAAGTGTATATCCTTGACATGGGTCAGAAGAAAAGATCTTTTGCCAAAATGGAACTGTCCTTCTGATTTTTGGAGCCAAGATGAACGTTGTCATATAACTTTGATTCTGGATGAGTTTCTGACTGCATGCTTGGCTGCCTTCAGCCTGTGCCAAAAGCAATTCAGAAAAAAGGCTCTCATGCCGAACATCCGTGGTTCCAAGGCAGGAAGAGTGCAGGAGAGGGGGAGCTGTTATGAGAGAGCCGAAGTCTTCTAATGGCTTTTGGTAATCGGCCCAGCTGTACTAATTTGATTTTTTTGAACTGAAAACCCCAGGATACTGCCCTGAACGACTGAGCTCATGCTGGAAATAGCATCCTTTAAAGTGTGACTCCAGGGACAGCCAGGGTGGTATAAATAGCTTTAGGAATTAATTTCAAGATATGAGCCAAGTAAGTAACTGACTCGTTGGTAACATTAAGACATTTTCAAAAGCTGCACCAACTATTTTCAACTCTGGACAGATTTTTATTGAAATAATGACCCATTGATATGAGAAATAATACTTCTTCTCTAGCTTTTATCTAGAAGCTAAGGTTAAATATCGCTTCCTTGGAACTCAGGAATCTTATAACCTTGCCCATCCCAAACACAACCAAGAACCAAAAACTAATTGCACATGGCCCCAGGGCAGCAAACACAGATGTCACATATATGTAGATGACACACTTGATTTCTTGGAGATCTACCCAGAACCTCTCTTGTGGCTTATTTACTTTTGGTTTTCATGAAGTTCTAATGAATGTAGTTGTCTAGTCTCCAAGTCCAAAGACCAGGGCATCAGATTATAAGGACTTCTAATGATCAGAATGCAGAAGTGAGAAGAGTACCTGATCACTTTTAAGGAAAATTTCAGAAAAGTCTCTAATGAGCAAATAATTTAAAAAGCAGTGAATTGAGGGGTCGTTTAGTGTATGGGCAAAGGGCCTGCTCATGTCAAATGGCCTTTGAGTATGTCATTATATTATATCCTTGAACACTAAATGGGATTTGTAATGATGACTTCAAATAATTAAGGAGAGCTTGCTATGATCTGTGTTCACTGTTTAGAACTGTAGAGAAGTATGTAATTGCTCTGGAAAGACCCATCATTGTCAGTGATGCTCAAAGTCAAAGATTTATTTTAATTGTTCATTTCTAACCAAAGGACATTCTCTACTCTCTTCAAATTCCCTCCAGAGAGTTGCTAAATAATTTGGAAGTCTAATGTCTGATGGTCAGGTCAAGTGAAGGCCTTGCCCCTTCTCTATGGCCATACCTGACTGCACTTGATTTCTATGTGACCTTGACTTTTTAATCTGCTGGGTCATACAAATGCAGCAATTGATGCCGCCAGAGGTGGGAGACCTAAGGTTCAATATCTTTACCTGTACTCAGAGAAAATAATAACTGCTTACCCTGACTTGCATAAAGATAGAATTCACCTACCTCTCATACAGAATTTTGAGTATCTGGTTCTTCTCACAGACAAAAGAATACATACTGATCCATTTATACTCTTTCATCCAAATTTCTGGAAGAAAGATACTTGTCACATGTTAATATAAAATGGGCTGTTTCACAGGATTCTGATTTACAGGTAAACCTTGAAGTTCAAGACAAAAAGTGGCAATTATCCTATGAGCCACCCGGGACTGGTGCTGTATCCTCTCCAGGCAACTAAGGAAGGAGCTATAAAATCTGCCTACCAAACCTCTTCCCCTGGAGAAACTCTAGAGAGAAGACAGAGGGAGCTAAGTGAGGTGAGGAGAGTCCTGGAGAATCACTAGAGATCTAGTGCCTTCTAGAAGGGAAGACTGAAATGTGTATTTTTTTTAAAAAAAATCAATCTTCAGGTGCATTTTAGGCCAGGAAGAGCTCTTTAGGAGTGCTGGGCATGGGAGATGTGGACATAAATACTGGTGCTCACTTCTGGATCACGGAGGCCTGTGGAGGCAGCCTGCGTCCCCAGAGCTGTGAAATGCTGGGAAGAAGAGAACCATCCTACCCCACCTTATGCAGTTATCCAGGGTGCATAACTGCATAACTGGGAGAGTGTTCAAAAAGCTGCTGTGATTCTCATGGCTCCCACAGGAGGACAGAAAATAGTGGAAGGGAGGAGTTTCAGGAAGGTGGATGGGGAGTCTTTCTCAGGATGAAGGGATCAGAAGGAAAACCATGCAGACCTCCTACCAGCAGCAGATGGTACCCAAGTGAACCAGAACAGAGAGCGGACTCCTCCCACTACCAACCAGCCCCCACAGCAGAAGAACTCTGTCCTATCTTTTTACCTCCTACCCTGACCCTGGAGGTGCTGAGCTGGGCTGGGCTGGGGTGAGAAGAGGAATCTCAGACTTCACCCAGGCCTCTTGCTGCTAGGAGTGCTGAGAGCCCCTGTTAGTCTGTGATACCGGAAAGGGCTGAATCAACTCAGACTGACAGTTTTTAAACTGGAGTGGACTTATTTTAAAAATCACGAGTGGCAGCAAGTTATGTTACTGAAGTGTGGGAAAAAAAGAAAATGCAGTTGAAATCGGAGTTTAAAAAACGTCAAGCTGGCCGGGCATGGTGGCACATGCCTGTAATCCCAGCTACTCAGGAGGCTGACGCAGGAGGATTGCGAGTTCAAGGCCAGTCTCAGCAACTTATCGAGGCACTTAGCAATTTAGCAAAACTCTGTTTCTAAATAAAAATACGAAAAAGGGTGGGGATGACCCAATGGTTAAGTGCCCCGGGTTCAATCCTCAGTACCAAAAAAAAAAAAAAAAAAAAAAAGTCAAGCTGAGTGAGGTGGCGCACGCCTCTAGTCCCAGTGACTCGGCAGGCTGAAGCGGGAGGATGGTGAGTTCAAAGCCAGCCTCAGCAACTTGGCGAGGCACTTAGAAACTCAGCGAGATTCTGTCTCAAAATAAAAATAAAAACGGGTTGTGGATGTGGTTCAGTGGTTAAGTGCCCCTGGGTTCAATCTCTGGTACCAAAAATTAATTAGTTAATTAAAAATGTCAAGACATTTGCAGGGAAGGGAGATGTCTGTGCTCCTAACTACCAGCGGATGCTCGGGGTCTCTGTTCAGGTCCTCATACAACCCTGAGAGATGGCCCTCAAACCCAGATAGCAACGATCCCAGAGCAACCGTGTCTGAAGGGAAAAGGGCATCCTGGAAAAGGCCCCAGGTTGCTCCAGGTCTGAGTTGTTGCCAAATTTAAAACTTTTAAAAAAACCCAGCTTTTAAAGTGTCTTTTCCTGCTGTTTCATCATATTTTTTAAAAACTTGCCACAAAGGTAGAAAAACCCTTTTTTGAGATAATTTTAATGATTTTTTTTCTATCTTGTTGAAAGGATAAAAGAAACAAAAATTCAGTCCGGACTTTGTGAATCTTTCTTTAAGATATGCATTTCTTTCTGCTAGTTCAAGTAAATGTTCCACTTTTTGAGAAAAATAATAATAATGTAAGTTTTATACTTAGAGCCCTCAAAAAAAATGTTAGCTGTATGTTTATCTATAGAAAATCAGGTACTCTTCTTATAAAATAAGTTATATATTTGTTTAAAGAATGCATAAGGATTTCTTTTGCACCACAGAGCAGTCTCCCTCCCTATGATTGATTTCAGGATTGAGACCTGTTGGTATTATGCTCCAACGGGCCCCCAAAATTACCTACTGGCATCTTTGGGAGGATGAGATGGGGGATTTGGACTATTGCCATATACACCATTTAAAAGTAGTAGATATTAGATATTATTATTTTTCCAATATTGTAGAAGAGGACATTGAGCCACAGAGAGGTTAAGTACTCTGCCCAAGATCACGCAGCTTAAGTGGAAGAACTGGGATTCAAATTCATGCAATCTAACCAGTTGAATCAGCTTCACATCAGCAACTGGGTATGATCATTTAAAATTTCTTTGCCAAGTACCTAAGCAAAAATGGCATCTTCCTGATGTTTTAGTCTGCATCTGTTTGATTACTAGCAATGCTGCACGTTTTGTTAGTTTGTCTCAAAGGCACACAGCTCCCCAGTGTTGGAGCTGAGAATCAAACTTGCCGTTCCTGATTCTGAAACTGTGATCACAGCATTCCACTAACTAGCACAACACTGTTCGACTTTCATGCTAACCGCTCCACAGTCAGAGCCCAGCTTGGCCTTGGGTGTATTCAGTTAGCTTGGAATAATCCTCCAATGACTCCCAGTTGTATCGTTCATGTTTCTTAATTGGTTTGTCTTACATAATAAGGTGACATATTGAAATATGACTCTTTAATAGTTATGAATTATATTAAAATTAACAGCATTCATGCAATAAATTGCTGACTTAGATTTGAAATACTTTGTTGCCTTTTCTTAAAGGACTATTTATTTAAGAAATTTTTTATTTTATTTTTTCCTTAAGGAAAATGTTAAATTAGCACAGTGAAATTATGAGGACTGCTTGGTGGGAGGGGCAGTGTGGCAAAGTCCGTTCACATGAGACGGTTCAGCCTGTACCAGTGGCCGCTTCTCTGTCCTAATGCAGCTGTCATATTCCAACTCTGCAGAAGAAAAACTAAAACATTCCTTTGGCGCTTTCTTACCGTGCTGGCTAAGCATCCAACTAAGGACCTATGTTATTCATTCATTTATTTTGCTCTCCTTGAAATTAAAAAATTTCTGGCAAGTTCTCTGTTAAGTAGATTAAAGCATGAATGAATACTACATATATGTGTAATATTGGGAAGAGTTTTCACTTTTTAGGAGAAAGTTACTCTACAATTATACATAATACTGTTGATACTGTCCTGATATTGTCCTGATTGAGCATCCTACCCAGGGTCCAGGGGTGTATCTTGATGAGCTTAGAAGGGAGAGGTGCCAGGGACCTGAATCTCCCCTCCATAATGCACAGTTAACTTGTGGGCCATGATGCATGCCTTTTGGCATGAGTTTGGGGTTAGGGTCAAGATCATTGTTACTAATGGATGGAATTGAAGAATATCATGCTAAGTGAAATAAGTCAATCCCAAAACCCAAAAGCCGAATGTTTTCCCTTATAAGTGGATGATGATATATAATGGGAGTGGGGGGGAGTGAGAGAAGAACGGAGGAACTTTAGATTACGTAGAGGGAAATGAGAGGGAGTGGGGTATGAAAAATGGTGGAATGAGACAGACATCATTACCCCGTGTGCATGTATGATTACACGAATGGTGTGAATCTACATCGTGCACAACCATAGAAACAAAAGACGTACCCCATTTGTGAACAATGAATCAAAATGCAGTCTGTAAAAAATAAAAATAAATAAATAATTTTTTAAAAATCACTGTTACTATTCTAGTTCTTATCATGGTCCCTGTTCATTTTAATTCTTGGTTTTTCATTTTTTGTTTTGTACTGTTGATGGGGATTCCACTTTGTTGCCCAGGCTGACCTTGGGCTTGGGATCCTCCTGCCTCAGTTTCCTGGGTGGCTGACCTGGCTCTCACTCTTAAGTTAGGGTGTCAGAGCTGGGCTACAGAGTCCCCTGCCCAGGGCAAAGTGGCCGTTTTGCAGGATCTTTACCCACAGTGTCCTGGCTGAGCCCGCAGCACCAAAAGATTGTGGCAAGAGGGTACAGCAAACCAGTAGAGGAGCCCTTAGGAGGGAAGGTGTGGCCTCAGGACATGATCATGATGCTGTGATTCAACTCAGTTTAGGGAGAGTTCTGGAGGTGATCTATGGGTAAAGTAGATCACAGAGCTATAAAACGCAGCCAAATGCCACATGTCTGAAGCCATGCCGTGTCTTCATTTCTGTATTCTCTTAAGTTGGGTTCTCTTAGAAAGATACTGACCTAAGAGATTCATTCAGGAGATGCTCTTAGAAGCAAAAGTAGCCCTGGGGAGGAGTGGAAACTCAGACAGGATGTGGTTTCAAGGGATGTCACACTCAGTCGGATTCTGAGAAGGGCTCTGGAGGCTAACTATGCGGGGCTGTCCTCTTCGTGGGCCATCACACTTCCACAGCAGCCCACCACATCGCCGCCTGCTCGCTGGGGCCTGGGAGGGAGGGAGGTACTCACCCAGGTGAAGCGGCTCCTCGCTCAAGAGCTAAAGTCAGAGGTGCTGGGGATGGGCACGCAGAACCCGTAAAAGCTGTCTGCTGCAGCTTCTGTAGCTTCACAGTCTTCTTGAGATTAGAAAATATGAAGTATGAATTAAAAGAAGGGGAGACCACATAGGGTGGCCTACGAGACCCTGGGTCTCATGGCTGTTCTTCACCAAAGAAAAGCAGATCCTGGTCTGTTTCCTTTAACAATGTGAAGTTAAATACTTTGTAAGATGCTCCCAGTTTTGACATTCACTCGCTTTAAAAACATTTGGGCAGTGTATACAGTATGGTTCAGCAATAATCCTCTTCCCTCTGCCCTGCCCCAATAACGCATATTCACATGAACATGAGGGAGTGGTCATGTTATGGGTGAATTTAATGTTTAATTTGCTCTATTCTGCTGTCTGCCTAGGTTACACCTTCTCTTCCTGAAAGATCTAAGTCAAAAGTAATCCCCACCCGATGCCTTTGCCCCTGTTTCCTCCCACTTGAATTCTTTTTAACTCAGGGGCACTGGTCCACTAAGTCACATCCCCAGCCCTATTTTTGCATTTTATTTAGAGACAGGGTCTCACTGAGTTCCTTAGCACCTCCCTGTTGCTCAGGCTGGCTTTGAACTTGGGATCCTCCTGTCTCAGCCTCCTGAGCTGCTGGGATTACAGGAGTGTGCCACAGTGCCCAGCCTCCCACTTGAGTTCTAGTCCCACATCACTCCACAAATTCAATCTTTCTAGAACCCTGCACATTGTAGCTCCCTGTTCGTAGTCTGTTTCCCTAGGCATGGAGACCATTATGGGTGTTTCTGTACCCACTAGCAAGCCCTGCCTCCGCTAGGCAGAATGCCACACACATAGTAGGTACCAGGAACATTTGTTAAATCAAATTAAATGAAGCATTTAGAAACTATTTCAATATCCTTCTTGCTTCTACTATCAGTTCAAAGAAAAATTAGGCATCCATATTTTGGGGCCATAATTCCTGTATTAGCATATTAGTTCCCCATCAAAGTAGTAAATCAATAATAGCATTTATTATCCCATGGTTTCTGAGTACAGCTTAACTGGGTCCTCTGCTCAGAGATCCCAAAGTTGTAATCAAAGTTCAACTGGAAAGTATCTGCTTCCCAGTTCATCCAGTTCATTGACTGGGTTCATTTCCCTGTGGCTGTCAACCCCAGGGCCTGGGTTTTTTTTTTTTGACTGGAGGCAACAAAAAGGTCCGAAGGTCCTGGAAGCCTAAGGTCATTGATTAGTAGATATACCCAGAGTGAAGCTTGCATATTTGCTCAAATTAGGAAAATAAAGTTGCATAGAATTTGATTGTTTAAAACTTTGGAACCACCCAAGTTCAAGTTCTAAGTCTCTAGATTCACACATACTCACATAGAGCCTGTTGGATGTTAAAGGAATTGGTTACCTTCTTTGACCTCATTTTCTTTCTCTTATTTGTTCTTTTTAGTTATACATAACATTAGAATTCACTATGACATAATTATGTACATGTAAGATTACACAAATGGTGTGATTCTACATGGTGTACAACCAGAGAAATGAAAAGATGTACTCCAATTGTGTACAATGAATCAAAATGCATTCTGCTGTCATGTATAATAAATAGAACAAACAAATAAAATAAAATAAAATAATGGTGCTTGCCTCATAGAACTGTGAGGAGAATTAAATGAAGATGTTTGAATTAAGTGAGACGCACATACCTGGCTCATGATTACATGCCTCACATGGTATTAGCTGCCTTTATTGCTCTTTAAAATTTGAGATCATGGTGCATGACCATTAGATAATCGGATGATGAGATGAGTCTGGGTAGACTCGCTGGGAGGCTGGAGTTGAGGAATGGAATGGAATGGTATGTTTTCTCTGCTTTCCCCCAGTCTTTATGGTGGTGGTGGTGGTGGTGTGTGTGTACAAAATATAAGGAATGGATAAAAAAGGGGAGAGAGGGAAAAGATGAATGGGGAGCATGTAACCCCTGACCACCCACCTTCTTAGCCCACATCATTTCTTACTTTCCTTGCTGGATTAAGCTGTTTTCAAGCCTGGGGGGTTATTTCACTGTAGCTTCATACCTTTAGGTCAGTGGGACCTCAAGATAGGCCCGGAGATCAGAAAGCCTGGTTTTCCTCCCACAGGAAGGAAGCATGGTGTCCATTCTGCATTCTATGTAATCTCTTGTTAAGAATTGGGCTGCCTAGCATTCTACCCCCACGCTGCCTGCTAAGTGGATGTCTCTCATGGCAAGAGAAAGGTTAATACCCTGGATAGAGTCATTCCTTAGCAATTTTAAGCCATTAATAATGTGCTTACTGAGCTTCAGGCTAACCTAAACGTGTATTCTCTATACATTTATCTCTAGTAGTTGAATAGCCATCAATAGATACTTGACTATTAGTAAATGTCTCCCCAGGTGTTTTAGTCAGGTATTTCATGCTGTGACCAAAAGACCTGACAAGAACAATTTTAGGGAAGAAAAGTTTATTTGGCATTCATGGTTTCAGAGGTCTCCATCCATAGACAGCCGGCTCTATTGCTTTGGGCCCAAGATGAGGCAGAATATCATAGTGGAAGAATGCGGTGGAAGAAAGCAACTGAGAACATCACACCAGGAAGCAGAGAAGGAGAGACAGAGAGAAAGAGAGAGAGACAGAGACAGAGACAGGGCCACGACAGGAAAGAGAGAGGAGACTCCACTCTCTAGGGACAAAATATATACCCCAAAGTCACACCCCCAATGACCTACCTCCTCCAGGCACGCCCTACCTGCCTTTAGTAACCACTCAGGAGATTAATGCATTGTTTGGGTAAAGGGTCTCATAATCCTATCATTCCACCTCTAAACCTACTTGCACTATCTCACACACGAGCTTTAGGGGGACACCTCACATCTAAACCATTACACTAGGTAATGGGCAGCATGATTATTGTCATTCTCTAAGTTTATAGCCTTTAGTATTTCCATCACGGTTTGTCAAATGTTCTACTTTATGTACAGCATTGTATTTCTATGAGAAAGTTGTTTTTTTAAACAAAACTGAGCATTCAAATTTTTTACATTAAATCTTCCAAATGTTGAATGTTGGCAACCTATTCAAAAAAACATAAACACTGTTGGGACCAACTGGAACACATGCGTAGGTTATGAAATGCCTGCAAGTTGCTGCTTTGTAATCTCTCAATTATGGTTTTGCTTGGTGGCCCAAGATGGTTTGCATTTTCTTTTACAGACTAAGAAATGGTACTGACCTGTCACTCCCAGCAAGGGCTCCACAGCCTGATTTCACCAGCAGACCTATGAGGGGAGATTATCCAACTCTGTTGGTAGTTACCTGTGGCATTTTCCACTGACAGAAACCCATGGAATTGAAGGGTTGATGCTTGTCCCAAATGTGTCACTGACACACTAGAGAAACCTGAACAATCTTGTAGAAAGGTTGAGTGTGTGCAACTTTGTCCCGGTTCTGCTCCCTGCACTATCAGGACAAATCTCTTGCTCAGTGGCTCCCAGTGGTGCTTTCCAAGACTGCTGAGCCAAGTCCCTGGGTAACAAGAGCAAATAATTACAAGGCTTCACAGGAGAATGGTTCCAGGCGGAGTCACTGCTGTGCTCCTCTGTTTTCCCTTTCAATAACTGAGAACCTGGGCTCCAGAACTGGAACGCTGATCAGCATTTGTATAAAAATGTTAATTCTGCAACTAAGGCAACATTTAGCATTTGGTTTTTACCAAAGGACAAATGTCCGCTCTTCAGCTATATGTCTTGTTGCTGTTAAGTCGACTTATGTAACTTTGATACTGATGAGATATATTCTGCCTGTTGAATAGTAAAACTGTGGATCAGGCGGAGTCCAGGTAGGGAACACAGGACACACTCCAAAGGGGTGATTGAATAGAATGTAACAAAGGGACTAACTACCAAGTTTGGTCAGGAAACCACAAGGAATAGTGAAGCAGGGAGCTTCTACCCTTAGACACGAAGTGATCAGTCTTCTAGGAAAAAGTAGCAATAATCTCAGGAAGCAGCTCCAGTCACCAATGGGAGTCGTGGCCTCAGGAACACAATCCTGTGGGGTGACTTCCCTTTCTTCTTGCCTCCAGTCTTTTATCTTTCTCATGTTGGCCAATCCCAGTCAGAATCTAAAAGGCAAGGTGGACCAGTGCATTCAGTCCCTTATATAAGTCACCCTCTGGGAGCACAGCAGGTTGAGGAAGGATGGAGAGAGAGGCTGGAGAGGCAAATGGGGACTATCCAGCATACCTGGAAAACTCTAGAAGATACTTGAACCATTTCTTATATGGCAATGTCACCTTGTTTCCAAAAGACATTAGGGAATAAAATTACATAATTATCTATACCTTCTCTGAAAAGGGAACTAGGAAGAAAAAGACTGAATCCCAGTTGTAGAACTCTAACATGATATGAGTTTATATGTCTTAGTTTTTTTAAGAGTGTACTTGCAGCTGAACAGTAGTTGCAAAGGCCTGAGCCAGGATGCCAGATATTTGCTTTCCTGCACTGTTTAAAATAATTGTTAGGGTTTAGATGTGTCCCCCTACAGCTCACATGAGACTATGTAAGAAGGTTTGGAGGAGAAATGATTGGGTTACAGCCTTAATATAATCAGCAAATTAACCTGTGATGGGATTAACTGAGTGGAAACTGGAGGCAGGTGGGGTGTGACTGGAGGAAGTGGTTCAGTGGGAGCGTGGCTATGGGGTATATATTTTGTATCTGGAGAGTGGAGTCTTTATCTCTCTCTCTCTGCTTTCTGATTACCATATGAACTGCTTCCCTCCACCACACTCTTCCACCATGATGTTCAGCCTCACCTTGAGCCCTAAGGAATGGAGCTGTCCTTCTATGGACTAAGACTTCTGAAACTGTGAGCCCTGAATAAACCTTTCCTCCTCTACAGTTGTTCTGGTTGAGTCCTTTTAGTCACAACAGCATAAAAATCTGACTAAAACAGAAATTGGTGCCAGGAATGTGGTTGTTGCTGTGACTAACCTGACCATGTGGTTCAGAATTTTTCTGGAGCTTTTTGGAATTGGTGGGAGGAATTTTGAGATGTGCAGCAGTGCAAGCTGGAAATGCTTTAGATTGTTGTAAGTGGAGATTAATGGCCCATTCTAATGGGAGCTCAGAAGACCAGAAAGTCAATAGGTCAGTCCAGACCAGGCTCAAAAGGGTTCAGAAAAGAAGGACTCTACTGGAATTTGTTGCCGTGGCCATTTGGGTTATGTTCTGGCTGAGAAATTGTCTGCATTTTGCCCATGTCCTGAGACTTTCTGTGAAGCTGATTTTAAAAGTGATGGACTTCTTAATCTGGCAGAAGAAATGTGTAGGCAGCAGAGCATTCAGGCAGTGGCATGGATATTGCTGGAGGCTTTTAGCCAAATTCATTGTGATATTCAGGACTAAAAAGCAGAGCAGAAAAATTTGGAAAACTTGAACTTGAAAGGTGGGGAATAAAACTGGAGCTAAGAAAGTCATAGGTGTTAAAGACATTACTGCCACTAGAGAAATTCTTTGCCCAAAGACAATAAGAAAGATGACTTGAGTGCATCTCAGGAACTGGCAAGACCACACCCATCTCAAGCTCAAGGGAGTAAAGGTGAAAATTCTCTTGAGAAGAGACCAGTGGGGCACCCTTCTTGCACAAGAGGACCTAGGAATTTTTTCAACATGTTCAGCAAACCAGACACTCAGAGGCTGCTGCAGCCAGGGTCCTTGGAGCCTTGGCTACTGCTCAAGATGGTGGCAGACCTTAGTGTCAACCACGTGGTGCTGGTTCTGCAGGAATGCAAGATGCTAGAGTTAGGGGTTCATGGCTTCCATAAAGATTTCAAAGGAAGGCCTTGGATACCAGGCAAGGTGCAACAGGATCTGAGTCCCTGCAGGCACCCCCTGGGAAGGTGAAGTGTGGAGATTTGAGGAGGGAACCAAAGCCGCAGTGGAGATCCCTAAGATTAGGAAATGCCAGTAATAGGGACATCGTCCTAGGAAAGTTGCAGGAATTGAACAGAGACAAGCCAACAGAGGCCATTTGGGATGAAACCAACAAGGCCACAGAGGCAGAGCTACACAAACCCTTTGGAGAAGACATCATGATCATGCCATGTGCTCCAGATGCTGAATACAGTACCATAGGACCTATTTTCCCAGCTGGATTTCAGTCTTCCTTTGTTCCTCTCCCTTCTTTCTATGACCCTAATTTTGTGAATGGAAATGTTTACTCTGTACCATTATATATTGCATACTTGTAAATTGCTTTTAATTTTAGAGAAGTTCACAATGTGAGATTGCCTTGAGCCTCAGAGAAGACTTTGGACTTGAACTTTGCGCAATCTTGGAACTGTTGAGACAATGGGGACTCTTGGGAATGGACTAAATGTATTTTGCATTGTCAGATGAGTGTGAGCTTTTGGGGGCCAGGGGCAAAATGTTATGGTTAGGATGTGGTGGCCCCCAAAATTCACACATGAGACAATGAAAGATTTGGAGGAGAAAGGTTTAAGTTATAACCTTACCCTAATCAGCTAATTAATCCCTAAGAGGATTAACTGAGTGGTAACTGGAGGCAGGCAGGGTGTGGCTGGAGGAAGTTGTTCATTGGGGGTGTGGCTTTGGGGTATGTATTTTGTATCTGGAGAGTGGACATTCTCTCTCTCACTCTCCTCTCTCTCTCTCTCTCTGCTTTCTGATCACCATGTGAACTGCTTCCCTCCACCACACCCTTCCACCATGATGTTCGGCCTCACCTCGAGCCCCAAGGAATGAAACTGGCCTTCTGTGGCCTAAGACCTCTGAAACTGTGAGCCCCAAATAAACTTTCTTCCTCTACCATTGTTCTGATTGGGTCCTTTTAGTCACAGCAGCAAAAAGCTGACTAAAACTTTATGCTTTTGTTTTTAGTAGTTTTAAAATCGAGGATACGTTTCAAGGTATGCCACAGGTCTCCCGCTCCCTCGCATGACACCTGTTATTCATGTGACAGTCTGACTGTGGAATGCACTTGAGTTTGTGACTCTAAACCTCAGAAAAGGGTTCCCAATGAGTGCTCATTCTTACCTGGAAACCTATTAGAACACAGGTTATCAGACCCTATTCTGGATACACTGAATCAAGAACTTAGAGGGTGGGGCCAAGCAAATCATTTTAACACACCATCCAGGACATTCTGACGCTTGCTGAAATTTGAGCATCACAGCTTTAGAGTTTAGTGCTCTTACTATCCTGTCATATAGGGCACATCTGTAACCCCATGATTCTTCATGCACAGCTGCTACCAGCAGGAGGTCCTGACTCATGTCCTTTAGGAGTTGACCTCTATCATCAGTAGGATTGGCATTGATTCTTATTCATTTATTATTGCCACAGTTATTTACTGGATTAAGGTCACTGCATTGCCAAAGCCACATTAACAAGTTCATAAAAGATAGAACTGGAACCAAAAAGTCAATAATGCTGGGTTGTATGTCTGACCTCCTTAGGTTGAGTTGCAAAAATACTCTAATAATATATGTCCAGAAAACTCAAGAGCATGATCCATGAGGCATGAGGCATACACAGGACCAGTACCTCATAGGCAGTAAGCAATAAGGCCATTCAGTTCCTGTTCAATGCTGCCCCTCACTTAACCTGTGATTCCAATGATTCATTCTGCACCATGTAAGCCCTTGATTGATTCTTGCCTAAAAGAGCAAGAATTGTGACACTGACTAGGTGAGTATGAATAAATCACTTCATCCTGTAGATTCGAGTCTGTAAAAACAAAAAGGCCAAAGCAACTGCTCCAATATTGTGTAATTCCATTCACCGGGCAATAGGATTGGTCTGCCCAGTTCAGCATTGAATGAAACTACTGTCTGAGCTCATCTACAGTATAAAAGAAATGGAACAGTCCAAACTGGCAAGATCAGTGTTATGGTTTGGAGGTGAGGTTCTCCAAAAGCTCACATGTGAGACATGCAAGAAGATTTGGAGGAGAAATGATTGGGTTGCAGCCTTAACATAATCAGCTAATTAATCCCTGATGGGATTAATTGAGTGGGAACTGGAGGCAGGTGGGGTGTGGCTGGAGGGGGGGCATTGGGGGTGTGGCTATGAGATTTATATTTTGTATCTAGAAGGTGAATTCTCTCTCTCTCTCTGCTTTCTGATCACCATGTGAGCTGCTTCCCTCTGCCACTCTTCCACCATGATGTTCAATTTCACCTTGAGCCCCAAGGAATGGAGTCTGCTTTATATAGATTGAGACCTCTGAAACTGTGAGCCCCCAAATAAATTTTTCCTCTTCTACAGTTATTCTGGTTGGGTCCTTTTAGTCCGAGCAGTGAAAAAACTGACTAAAACAATCAGTCAAATAAATGAATGTACTAGTTTTCCAGTGCTGCATAGCCAATTCTCCCCAAATGTACAGCTTGCAACCCACAATTAGTTATGGTTTCACATAGTTTCTGAGAGACAGGAGTCTGGGAGTGGCTTAACTGGGTGGTTCTGGCTCCAGGTCTCTCATGAGGTTGCAGTTGAAGTGTTTGAAGGCTCGATCTGCTGGCGGATCTCCTTTCATACTCACACAGCTTGGTTGGTGGCCTCTGTGTTTGCCCACAGGGACCTCTCCTTGGGGCTACTCACAATATGGCAACTGCCCTCTGCCAGAGCAAATTCTCTAATAAAAAGCAAAAGCAACACAAGAGAATGTCTTTTATAACCTAATCTCAAACAGGACACGCGATCCTGTCTACCAGGCTCCGTTGATCACGGGCGTGGGAAACGACCACAGGAGGGTGTGCATGCCAGCAGACAGGGATCACTGGGGGCCATCTTGGAGGCTGGTTGCCACAGGGAGCCACACAGTGGCTGAGGGATTGCTTCAAAACACAGGAGTGGTGCAGGTGGCAGAACAGCTGCGAATTGTAAATGGAGACTCAGCAGGAGCCCGGCAAGAGCCAAAGTTTTGCTGCTAATTGTGATGCTTTCAAGTCTATTCCAGATACTACTTTTTGTTGTTTTGTTTGTGTAGTACTGAAACAGTATGCATCAGTTCTGCATGCATGCACGTGCGTGCCTGAAGATAGTGGCTTGCAAATGCTCACCAGTCAAGAGAGCTTTGCAAATCATGCTTCATCTATTCTTTTTAGCTGTGCCTGTTCCCTCTACTTGAGAACTGCGTCTCATTTTTCTGGGATGCTCAACCATATTTGTTAACCTCTCACAAATAGATGTATCTTTCCAAGCATTTGGATGTTAACACAACTGAGCAGACACAGAGTCCCTCATGATGCTGTGGATCTGTATTTTGGTTGATTTAGAGTAAGGGGGCAAAATTTATCAAGCTAAGAAACTGATTACAATTTGTTGTTGAATTTTTTATTTTTCTTGAGTTTATGTAAATAAGAATGATAAAAGCTGAGGTCCAACCCTCAGCTATATACTCTATAATTTACAGGGGAAGAATTAATACAGTGGTTAAATGCCCAGACTCTGGTTTAATGTTTCAGTCAGATTTTTCACTGCTGTTGATACCGCTCTTTACCTGCTTCCTCAGGTGTTGAAGTATAACGCCGGAGAAGCACGCTGAGGCAAATGTAGAGTGGAAATTAAACTTTATTAAAGAAAAGTAAAAGCAGACTTCTCCCAGGTGGAAGAAGGGGACCCAAAGGCGGAATCCATGGGATGAGCAAATCTTGTCCTTTTCATGGGCTTTATTCTCCCATTCTTTCCCCCTTATCTCTTTCCTTCCTGCCTAAGGGATTAGGCCCGGTTTTGCAGGTGAGCTGTAAGAAGTAAAAAGCAGATGGGGCAGGGGAAGGGCCAAAGTGACTCAGACAGGTAAGGACCCAGGGGGCATTAATCAGCACCTTCCTGCCTGTAGTCTCTGACAAGGGCAGGTAAATTTGGTTATCAATGGACTCTGCAGGTCCTTGACATTCCATTCTCCCAGGGCAGTCTCCAACTTCCAGAGGTAGATGGCTTTCATGGCCTCCATTTCCTCGATCTGACCTGATCCCCTATTTCTACACTAACTGCCTGACCCCAATTCTGGCTTCAATGTGACCAAAAGACCTGACAAGAATAACTTTAGAGGAGGAAAAGTTCATTTGGGGGCTTACAGTTTTAAGCTCTCAGCCCATAGACGGTTGACTCCGTTCCTCTGGACCTGAGGGGAGACAGAACATCATGGCAGAAGAGTTTGGTGGAGGAAAGCAGCTGGAGATATGGCACACCAGGAAACAGGGAGCCGGGTGGGGGTGAAGGTGGGGGGGGGGAGAAAGACAAAATATAAACACCAAGGGCACATCCCCAGGGACCCACTTCCTCCAGCCACATCCTACCTGCCCACAGTTACCACCTGGTTAATCCCTATCAGGTGATTAATGCACTAGGAGGTTAAGGCTCTCATAACCCAATCATCATTTCATCTCTGAACCTTCTTGAATTGTCTTACACATAAACTTTTGGGGGATACCTCACATATAAACCACCACAACAGACAAAGTCATCCAGGATCAAATTCCAACTGCCACTTGGGACCTTGGACAAGATACTTAACCTGTCTGTGCCTTAGTTTCCTCATCTGTAGAGTGGGAAGGTTAATAATACATTTCCCACAAACAGCACTTGTCACGTGGGGAGCTCTTTGTAAACATTAGTCACTGTCATTATTTAACACTACTACTTCCTTTGAGGTCTCTGTGTGGCACAGAGGTAGCCACTGTAGGAAATTACATGTTCTGATTGAGACCTCAGGGACCCTTCCCAGGTCTGGGCTATCTGCATGTGTTGTTGTTTGTTTTGTTTTTTCCCCCTTGCTCTAGACTCCTCCAGAGACTCAGCCTGCTTTCTTTTCTTTAATTACTGTCACCAACCTCCTTATTCCCTGGGACTCCTTTTTACTTGTGACCAACTAAAGACTGAGAAGTCATTGCTCTGTGGGAGACCACTATCCTTCCACATTTAAATATTTTTCCTGCTAATTAAAGGAGAGAAATAGTCCCACACCTTAGAAAGTAGAAAACCAAAGAAATCTTCCTGAACTCTTAAGTTTTAAGACTCTTCTTTACGGTTTCCTGGCTTCCCTGGATGATGATGCCTAGGATCCTGGCCATTCCTGTCTTCTTTCTTTCCCAAGGATAAATATGGAACCCTCTCCTCTTCATCTCCTTTTCTTTCTCTCTGGGTCTTTCTGACCTTTTCTCACCTGAAGGCTCTACTTCTAAATCCATGCCCTAAAATTGAAAATGTGGAAACAGACCAGAAATGAGTTTATTCATCTAATACAGAGAAAGAGACAAAAAATGAGGGAGGGAAAGAGAAAAAAAGAGAGAAGGTGAGGAGGTGTGTGTCTTGTTTATGCGCTAGGCAATGTTCTAGGCTTTTTATTTTTGTTCGTTTTTATTTTTGGACTACCATCTTTGCAGCTGGGGCTACGGGGCTCAGGGTTTATTAGCATGTTGCCCACTGAGTCTACTTCAAGATACTTAGCATTTCTCCAATGGACCTTGGTAGCCAGAGCTGCATCTGGTTTTAAACACTAGTTCAGGCTCTGGTGTTCAAGTTGGGGATTGGTGAAGTGACGTGCCCTTACAGTTTTTACAGAAACTCCCCTGGAACCCGATTAACAAGGCTCCTTTTTTTTCTGTTTGCTATTTCATTTTTACTAAAGGAGATTCTTCCCTCTCTAATTAATTGTTGAGCATCTCAAATATATGCAAACATGGAAAGAAATTTATTGTAGGCCCAACAAACCCTACCATCACTGTGGCAAGCACTGCATCAAAGTTGTTTCAACACAGATGTTTCCATTTGATAAAGAGGCACTTAAAATAATGAAACATTTGAAAGCTTACACATTTGGCACCAGTTTTATTAATAAAGTATTAGGAAGACAAATATTTTGCATTAAATCATAGCTGTTTCTCTGAAAAATAGCATAAAATTTTCCCTCCATAGAGAGGCTTTCATCTGAGACCCTTGGAAGATGGGGATTAAGTTATCCAACATTCCTGTCAGATAACACTAGATGACAACTGTGATCTCTATTTTGAAGAGGAAAAACGGAATTTACCAAAGAGAAAGGCAACTTAACCTGAGTTTCCATAATCCAGATCATAATGGGTACTTAGTGGGCACTGTTGACATGTTTTATGAACATTCTCATTTGATTCTCAAAATAATTCTGTGTATAGATACAAAAATTGAGACTCAGAGAGATTAAGTAACTTCTTCAAAGTGACTCAGTAACTTACCCAGCTCATAATACTCTGCTAAATGTAGTAAACCCGAGACAAACACTGAACTAAAATCTTTCTCTTGAGGCATCTCGTCCCCATCCTTAGGTTTCTTCAGCTATTTTAGAATGCTTAAAAAACTCAAATCCCTCAGAATAATGAATCATCCACCAGTATTATTGTGCTAAATAAGTCACAGTCAGGGCCTGATTCCTGAGTTGGGGCTGCCGCCCCGCCCATGTGGGGAAGCCAGCCTCAGCTGGCTGTATGAACTTCTGCAACCACACAGAATCTCACATGGAGAGACTGTTTTTGGCAAGTGGAGAACAGCAAGGCCAAGGGGAATTTTTAAGGAAATGATGCATGCATGCTGTCGTGACCATCTTTCCAACCGTCCTTAGTCTAAGAGGTAGTAGGGTACATTTTATCACACCCAAAGAAAGAAAAACCACTCATGACAATGTGTTGGGTTCCTATGGAGAGTTTGTAAAGAGAAGACACAGACCCGTAGTCTGAGCTGGACTTCAGTTGGACTTACCTCTTAAAGGGGTGTAACAAAAGCCTCCATGGTGGAAAATCGGGCTGGACACATTCTTACAGGGACAGCATTCTAATAAGATCCAAGAGCAGGAAAGAAGATTGAGAAGTCACAGTGGGAGTCTCATCCCACTTCCTCCTCCATCCTCTTCACTCCCTCCAAAGAAATGTAGAGGGCAAAACACACACTTGGAAGGTGGCTTGTGGGACTGACCTGCGCAGAGGGGAAGTCAAGGAGAGCAAACAAAAGAGACCCAGAGGACACTCAAGCTCCTGCTTTCCAGTACAGCTTTGTGTCTCATTTAGACTGAAGCTTATGTAGGGCTCTGCCATGTGCAAGAGGCTCTGCTCAGTGCTTGGAGGAAACAGGCATGCACAACCCTCACAGACCATGCTGTCCAGTAACAAGAGGTGAGATGCACATGTGAATGCAGTCACATGAGTGATAACTGTGCTGAGTCATTTATACTAAGAACGTTACAGGAGCAGAGAACAGGGAGGAGAAATGCTCCAGAGCGGAAATGGGTAAGATTCAGCTCATGTCACTGGGAGAAGGATAACAAACAGAAAGAACAATGATAATACAGACATTCATACGGAAAGTTAAAAACGAAGCCAGTAGTTTGATTTGGCTATAACGCAAGAAGACAAAGAGGAGGAGTAGGAGAGAAGTTCAGCAAAGCAGATGGGCAGAGATGGAGCAAAATCTGGTCTATAGGTACTGAGGATCTGGGAAGAAGTAGGGAACAATGCCTCTTCCTCCATTCCTCAGCGGAGCTCCTTGTGCATTTTAAGATTAGAGACTGTTATGTACAAGAACTAATACGGGGTGATGGGAGCAGGCGGACAGTGGCAGGAGCATAGTTTTGGATGAGGTAGCACTAGAAGAGCTAGAAGGTGAAGGGGTGGCAAGCTCGGAGCCAAAGCATCTTCCTCATCAGTGTGTTGCACAAGGCTCCTGGAAGTGGTGGCATTGGACTCTATCACTCTGAGGACACTGAAGCCCTAATTTCAGTACCTTAGACCACTTGGATAAGAACATCCTGATGTCTCGTTGCTATATGTAGGGATTCAGCTTCACATGACTGCAGCCATTTTTAGTCAAAACTGCCATGATTTCCCTGAGTAACCCTGGTCTGTTTTCCACACATAATTTCCCAGCTCACTATAAATAGACAAAACCGTTAGAGAAGTATGTGGAGCTTTAGAACCGTACCCAGGCATCAGAAGTGTGCCTGACTCTTTGATACTAACTTCAGATGAAATCAGGTACACTTTGGCTTGGATGAAGTCACTTTTGTCCTCACCACTATAAGCCTCTTCCTTGTGACCCAAAGTGTGGGATCCACTCGTTTTGCTGCCATCCAAGGTCATGATTCTGTCAGTAAGTGCTCAGTAAATTGTACTCTGTACTATCCTAGGTCTCTCTGACTCTTTCCTCAATCTCACACAGCCCTTTGGGGCTGGTTCTCATATACTGGGACTGGACTTTTTTTTTCTACAACACTCTTTTTCAGCAGTCTACCCCACCGTAAGCTTGATGAGGGCAGACATGTCTATCTTTTTCTGGCTCCTCAGCACTTGGCACAGTGCCCTCCCTAACAGACACCCAGCTGTTTGTTGAATGACATGCAATTCTAGGAAGGGGTTACTTTTAATTTGTTTGCTTATCATTTTATTTTATTTTTATGTTTTAAAGAGGAATAGAGAAGGGAGACAGTTTAGCACAAACTTTCAAATGCACACTAAAGAACACATGGACTCGACAGGTTGGCTCTAGACAATGGAAGGAAACCTTTCCAGAACAGGTCAAATGAAGATCTGAGGAATCACACCTGCCTTGGCTTTAATGGTCGGCCCACCAAGGAGTACAGAATCAAGGAGTATGATACACAGTACCTCTGGTTTGGAAACATTTGGCATCATTTGTGTATGGCATAAGTTTAAATAAGCTATCATCCTGGAAGCCCAGAATCCTTCCCTTTTTTACCAGCTTCTTATTACAAGTTGAATTATGTCCCCCAAATATTCATATGTTGAAATCTTATCTCCCAGTACCTAAGAATGTGACCTTACTTGGAAACAGGGTCATCACAGATAAAATCAGTTAAGATGAGGCCATGCTGGATGGACTAGAGTAAGTGTCTAATTCAGTCTCACATGTGTCCACATAAAAAGGTGAAATCTGAACTCAGACACAGATAGAATGCCTTATGAAGATGAAGGCAGAGATTAGGGTATTGGTTGTATAAATCCCAGAGATGCTTTTAGGAAAATGTCAAAGTTTGCCAACAAACCACCAGAAGCTGGGGGAAATTCACAGGACAGATTCTTCTTCACAGCCCTTGGAAGGAATCAATTATATTGGCACCTAGGTCTTGGACATCTAGCCTACAGTATTGTAAAATAGCATATCCTATCCTTTAAGCTCCTCAGTTTGTGGTGCTTTGTTACAGTAACCCTAGCAAATTCATACACTCATCAAGGGTGACCTTGACCCTGATAAGGTGTCAAGGTCATCTCTTCAGGGCCTCTCTTCTGCATGTGGGGAAGCCAATACCACCTACTTCTTGCTGTTTATTACTTTAGAAGAACATTTTCAACACCTTATCCAGTTCTTGATTAGGAAGATACATCCTCTTATGTTCTCCAAAATATTTTAAGAAAATCTAAATTTGTGGTAATGAAAGTAAATCAAAAAGACCCAGAGTGGAATGGTTCTTACTATAAGGTTGGACACTGAGTCCAACAGGTCAGGTGAGGGTCAGGTCGGGTTTCTCTCCTGCTCGGTGATTCTCTCTCCATTAAGGTCAGATGCAAAGTGAGCAATTCCATGGACCCTTCTTTGCAGATCCTCAGTTCTTTAGCAGTGGGAATAGTTTTGGTTTTACTGAGTCTTCTGAAATAGTCTTCCTTGTGAATTTTTACCCCAATGAGACTTGACTGTCCTTGTTACACTTAAAGTTGTCTTTTATGCCTCATTTTATTGGGCCTAGCAGGGTATTGCAAGCACTTGAAGGCAAGGATTCTACATTTATTTCTTCTCTGATGCTCCAGTACACTGAACATATAATTTATTTAACAGTAACCATAAAAGGCCTTTTAAAGTAATCCTTGTAAATGGCCTTGTGACTTTGGTGATATTGAATTTCCAAAGGAATATGTACTTAAGGATTTTTAATATATCGGAGCTAAAGTCTTCTAACAGTCTGAAGGGGTTACCTGAAATCTAAAGGGAAATTACTCAATGGAAAGGAAAATATCTAGAGGAAAAGAGTTCAGCAGAATCTTACATGACACAAAATACAGTCCTAAGTACAAAATGAAATTAGTGCTTAAACTGTTCTGGATTAGAATTATTTGCAAGATGAACGATGAACCAACCAGTTCAATAGCATGGGGCATTTCCTTTCTTCTCACATTCAGGATTAGAGCCAGAGCACAAAAGACATTTAGGCACATTTTAGTATAAATCAGGATTTCTCAAACTCTGCACTATTGACATTTTGTTCAGGATAATTCTTTGCGTGGGGATTTTTGTCCTGTGCATTGTAGAATATTTAGCTGCATCTCTGACTTTACCAGCTACTTGCCAGTAGCACCCATCCCACACAGTTGCATTAACCAAAAGGCACCTCCAAACATGGGCTAAATGTCCCTGAGAACCGAGGTCACTCTCTCTTGAGAACTACTGATCTAAATAAGGGAAGAAATGCACTTCAAAAAGCATTGATTTCCTTTGACCAAATTATGCTATGTTCATGAACAAAAATATCACAACCAATCCCAATTTTATGTATAATTATAATGTACCAGTTAAAAATATAAATAGAAGGAAGACCAATAGTGTAGAGGAAGGGGTTCGTGGGGAGAAAGGAGGGGAGGGGAAGTACCGGGGAATGAAATTGAGCAAATTATGCTGTGTGCATGTATGAATTTGTCACAATGAATCTCACTGTTATGTATAATTATAATGCACCAATAAAAACAAACAAAAGCATAGATTTCTTAATCTTCCTGAGAAGGAATGAGGACCCTTCATGGTTGGATATTAGTTACCACAAGCAGGCACCTGCCTTAAATGTTGCTGAGGAAACTGGGGGGCCAGAAGAACCTGGAATGCCAGCATCCCCATCCATGGGGTTTCTTATCTTTATTTCCTGCCTCTGTTTTACTGACAGTCAGTAAAATGTTATCCCTGTGGAATTCATAATCAAGCTTTGCAAAAAGCTTCTGAAAAATTCCAGCCTTTCTATGTTTAGCTTATGTACCTGATTTTACTCATGTGGGATATGACGTTAGCATCTCATGGAAGATTCATGTCAGAGGCTCAGCATTCCCTGCTGCCTGTGGCCAATCATCTTTGTCTCCTCTTGAAGCTTTCTTCCAGGGTCCTCCAGGAACTCTACCATACAATACTGTCTGGTGGGTCGCCATGTTTATTTTTCCCTCAAGTGGAAGAAGGCTGCTCTACCTGCTGAGGGTTCCCTACTTTGGGGCAAGTGTCATTGTGGAGCCACGTAGAGCAGTCCTGTGTGGTGGGCAGGGGTCCCATTTGACAGAGGAAGATAAGATAAAATTTCCCCTGTATTTGACTCACCTGGCCTCAGATCTCTTGGGCCTGGGTTTCAGAACTACAGAATTGGAGGTAAACAGAGGTCTCTGCTTACACACACACAGAGGAACATTTCCCAAGTCACAGCCTGGAGTTGAAAGACTGGTCTAGAAAGTGCCACATCATCTACACGTGGTGCCCGGTCCCAGCCCTCCCTTGTACTCTGAGGAGGTATACTGTTCTCATAGTGCAAAGGGTCAGTCCTGGCTCCCTTGTGTTGCCTGTGTGTGGGGCTGCTCCTGAGGAAACTGAGGAGGCAGTTTCTGCTATATCTGTGTTAGCCATGATAGCTCACCTGTTACCAGCACTGAGGAAAGGGACATCACTAGTGCCATGTGTACAGGCTGAGCTTCATGACACTGGAGGCTGTTCACCTGCTACCACTGTCCCAGTTTTCTTCCCAGGACAACTCTTCTCTCAGAAATTTTGGTAATCAGAATACTTCAAGGAGACTGTCTCCAGTAGGTCACTGCCAAAGTAGATAGTTTGCTGTTCATATATTTGGCAAGCTCTGAGTATTTAGTCTTATCAAACCATTTGTTCATTAATCAGTCAGTCAGAGGGCATTATTTGAGTACCTACTAAGTGTTAGGCTGAGCTAGCTTCCTGTCTTCATAAGCTTCTATCCTAATGGCCAGTGAACACATAGGTGAACATGATTTGGGGTTGTGGTGTGAGCCTGAGGGAAATGTGTGGGGGTTGCCATGGAGCGTGATCAGAGGGGTGGCTATATTGGACAGGAGCCTTAGGAAAGTCCTCTCTGAAGGGACAACATTTGCTCTGAGACCTGAAGGAGTGCAAGTTCCCAACCTGCAAGGTGCTTGTGGAAGAGTTCTGGGGACTGGGAACAGCATATGCTAAGGCTCTGACTCCAACTTGGCCAGTTGAAGAACACTACAAGGAGCCAGTGAGTGACAGAAGGAGCCCCATGAGATTGGCCTGGAGGGGTGGGATGGGGACAACCAGGGAGGGTCTTGTAAGCCAGAGAAAATAGGCTGCTTCTAAGTACAGGGGAAGCCACTGAAAGGTTTAGGCAGGGGAGTGACATGATCTCACTGACATTCCAAAAGACCACACTGACAGCTGGGTGGAGAAGGGAGGGCTGGAAGCAGATGGTGATGGTGGGCTGGGCTAGACAGGTGGAAGCGTGGATTAGATGGTGGACATAGAGATGCTGGCAAGTAGATGCACTTGAGGTGAGTTTTTAGCAAAATCAATAGAACTTGCAAATGAGAAGCTGGAGCAGTAGGAGAGGGATGTGAACTGGTTGGCTGGTGCTTGCGGCCATTTGCTGAGAAGTGGATGTCTAAGGGGGAAAGTGTATTTGGGGAAAAAAGGGAGGAGACATTCCAAGTTTGAGATCATATTAGACATTCAGGAAAGGCTCCCGAGGAGGAAGCTACACATGTGATTTTTGGAGCTTTGGGAGAAGTCACAGCTAGAGACAATTTGGAATCTCAGGCAGTGTTAAAGCCACAGGTCCAGATGAGCTCACACAGGGAAATGAGCAAAGCTAGAGATGAGAAGTGGCCCCGAACAAGCCCTCTGCACTTGGAGAAATTGTGCCAGGAAAGCAAACTAAAAAGAACTGTTGCAGAGGCAGGAGGAAATCCAGGAGAACTGGTATCCTGGAGACCGAGATGAGTTTTGAAGAATGAAGGAAGGGTCAAATACGTCCAGTGCTTCTTAGGTGGAAACAGATGAAGGAAAGTATAGAAATGCTGGGGGCACATTCAAGGTCACCTGTTGTCTCTCACCCATCTGCCTCAGGAAATGCCTCTGAAATATCACTTGAACTGAGCATTCAAATTCATCAGCTATAATTGGTAAATTATGCAGAGATTTTGCTATTTGCTTTAAGTAGAGCAACCTAAGATATATACACTCGTTTCACCAGCACTGATCTAATGGCTATTATATGCCAGCCACTGACAAGACAGTGGGGAAAATACATGTGGTCCATCTCCATAGCCTATGAGATGCTGTGGTAGACAGAACAATGATCCTTCCAAGATGCCCATGTTCTAATCCCTCCAACCTGTGAACATATTACCTTACATGGCAGAAGGAACTCAGCAAAAATGAGTAAATGAAGGATCTTGAAGTGAAGAGATTATCCTGAATTATTTGGGTGAGCCCAATTGAATCACAAAATTCCTTATATGAGG
Organism: Sciurus carolinensis; assembly: GCF_902686445.1. Classification (NCBI taxonomy): domain Eukaryota; kingdom Metazoa; phylum Chordata; class Mammalia; order Rodentia; family Sciuridae; genus Sciurus; species Sciurus carolinensis. The sequence continues at coordinate 157,662,017 of NC_062214.1, read as the reverse complement.
AAGGCAGGAAGGCCAGAGGAGTGATATGGGGTTATGAGTCAAAAATGCAGGCAACTTCTAGAAACTGGAAAAGTCAAGAAGACAATTCTCCCCTGGAGCCTCCAGAAGCAGCAGAGCCCTGCTAAACAATTTGAGACTTCTAACCACTATCATTATAATGTGTAGTTTTAAGTCATTATGTTTTGGTAACTTGTTACAGCAACAAGAGGAAACTAATACAGGTGCTAATCACATGTGCACATAAAGGGAGTCTTGTTAAAGAAGTCAGATCCTAGACCAACATGGTGAAGATTTGGGCCTACTTTTTCTTCTAGTAGGTGCAGGGTCTCTGTTCTAATGCCTAAGTCTTTGATCCACTTTGAGTTGTGTTTCATGCAGGGTGAGAGATAAAGGTTTAATTTCGTTTTGTAACATGTGATTTTCCATTTTTCCCAGCACCATTTGTTGAATAGGCTATCTTTTCTCCACTGAATGTTTTTGGCACCTTTGTCTAGTATGAGATAACTGTATTTAGGTGGGCTTATCTCTGTGTCTTCTATTCTGTACCATCGGTCTACATATCTGTTTTGGTGCCAATAGCATGCTGTTTTTATTACTATAGCTCTGTAGTATAGTTTGAAGTCTGATATTGTGATGCCACCTGCTTCACTTTTCTTGCTAAGGATTGCTTTGGCTATTCTGGGTCTCTTATTTTTCCAAATGAATTTTGTGATTGCTTCTTCTAGTTCTATGAAGAATGTCATTGGGATTTTAATAGAATTGCATTAAATTTGAGTAACACTTTTGGTAGTATGGCCATTTTGACAATATTAATTCTGCCTATCTAGGAGCATGGGAAGTCTTTCCATCTTCTAAGGTCTTCTGCAATTTATTTCTTTAGTGTTCTGTAATTTTCATTGTAGAGATCTTTCACTTCTTTTGTTAGATCGATTCCCAAGTTTTTTTTTGAGGCTACTGTGAATGGGGTAGTTTTCTTAATTTCTCTTTCAGTGGATTCATTACTGATATAAAGGAACATGTTTGGTTTATGGGTATTGATTTTATATCCTGCTACTTTGCTGAATTTATTTATTAGTTCTAGAGGTTTTTGGATGGCATTTTTTGACTTCTAAGTATAGAATCATATCATTGGTAAATAGTGATAGTTTGAGTTCTTCTTTACCTATTTGTGTACCTTTAATTTCTTTCTTCTCTCTAATTGCTCTGGCTAGAGTTTCAAGGACATTGTTGAATAAAAGTCGTGAAAGAAGACATCCTTGTCTTGTTCCAGTTTTTCGAGGGAATGCTTTAAATTTTTCTCCATTTAGAATTATGTTGACCTTGGGTTTAGCATATATGGCTTCTACAATGTTGAGGTATGTTCCTACTATCCTTAGTTTTCTAGTGTTTTGAACATAAAGAGGTGCTGTCTTTTGTCAGATGCTTTTTCTGCATCTATTGAGATGATCATATGATTCTTGTTTTTAAGTCTATTGATATGATAAATTGTGTTGTTTTCCATATATTGAACCAACCCTGAATCAATAAATGGAATGGATTCAAACTAAAAAAGCTTCTTCTCAGTAAAAAAAACAATCAATAATGTGAAGAGAGAGCCTACAGATTGGGAGATCTCTACCACATGCACCTCAGATAAACCATTAATCTCCAGGACATATAAAGAATTCAAAAAACTTAACACCAAAAAAAAAAAAAAAAAATACAAATAACCCAACCAAAAAATGGGCTAAGGAACTGAATAGACACTGCACAGAATAATATATACAATTGGTCAACAAATATGTGAAAAAATGTTCAACATCTCTAGCAATTAGAGAAATGCAAATCAAAACTACTCTAAGATTTCATCTCATTCCAATCAGATAGGCAATAATCAAGAATACAAGTAACAATAAATGTTGGTGAGGAGATGTGGAAAATGGTACACTTATACATTGTTGGTGGGAATGCAAATTGGTGCAAGCACTCTGGAAAGCAGTATGAAGTTTTCTTAGAAAATTTGGGATGGAACCACCATTTGACCTAGTTATTCCGCTCCTTGGTTTATGCCCAAAAGATTTAAAATCAGTATACTACAGTGATACAGTCACATCAATGTTTATGGCAGCTTAACTCGCAATAGCTTAACTATGGAACTAACCTAGGTGCCCTTCAACAGATGAATGAATAAAGAAAATGTATATATACGTACATATACATATATATATGATGGACATATATATACACAGACACATCAAAAATATATATATATATATGATGGAATATTACTCAACTTTAAAGAAGAATGAAATTATGGTGTTTGCTGGTAAATGGATGGAGTTGGAGAATATCATGCTAAGTGAAATATGCCAAACACAAAAAAACCAAAGGCCGAATATTTTCTCTGATATGCAGATGCTAATTCACAATAAGGGGGGGTGGGATAGGGAAGAATAGAGTTACTTTATATTAGGTAGAGGGGAGTGAAAGGAGGGGAAGGGGCATGGGGGTAGGAAGGATAGTAGAGTGAAACAGACATTATTACCTCATGTACATATGTGACTGCATGACTGTGATCCTACAATATATATAATCAGAAAAATGAGAAATCACACTCCATTTATGTATGATTTATTAAAATGTATAAATGCATTCTACTGTCATATACGACTAATTAGAACAAGTTAAAAAATAAAAAATAAGGGGAGTAATTGCAAATTGTGATGTGCTGTGAAAGAAAGATATGAGAAGCTTCAACAGAGCAGCTGATGGAGGTTAGAGAATCAGGAAGGTGTCTGGAAGTGAAATTTTAGCTGTGACTTGAAGTATAAGGAGGAGCAAGGCAGACAAAGGAGGACAGCAGGTGTGAAGACAGAGAGGAAAAGGTCTTGGGCATCTGAAAGATGCAGAGGAAGCCAGGGTGACTGAGGGGTAAGAGTCACAGATGAGATGTTCCATTAAAATTTTACTGATATTTACTGAGATGTTCCATTAAAATTGAATTTCATGTAAGTAATAAGTAATTTCTCGTATAAATCTATCCCATGCAATACTTTATCTGACAACGAGTGCGAGGGAGTTTGACTATGCAGCCAGAGGTCAATTCATGCAGGGCTATGCTGAAGAACGTGGAGAAATTTTGGATTTTATTTTTCAGAAAAAAAAATGCTCTGTATGCACTTTTTAAAAAGCTCAGTTCCCCCCTCCTTATTAAAGATAGGTGCATGAACCATCCACATATATATTCTTTTTCTTTTTTAGCACTGATGATTGAACCCAAAAGGGTTTAACCATGGAGCTACATCCTCAACTCTTTTATGCTTTATTTTGAAACAGGCTCTCATTAAGTTGCTCTCATTAACTTGTGATCCTCCTGCCTCCGCCTCTGGAGCCACTGGGATCACAGGTGTGCACCACCAAACCCAGTCACATTTATATTTGTAATTGAAGAATTAAGGAAAGGAGGAAGAACATTGTTTCATGAAGAAGCTTAACTGGAAGAATGGTGGTGGGGTCTAGTCCCCGGTTTTCACCGCTGACATCACTGGTCACTCCCTTTCCTTAGAGCCTGGATATCGTCCTGAAAGCACCTCTCTGGCTTGTTTTTTAAGCAGCTACTACTAATTCACTGCCTGTGGCCTTCAAGCTAAAACCCACTATATGTCATCAAATCCACAATTTTAAGATGCACTAATGTTTTATGTCGTTCTAAGAGAAAAATGGCAATGAATCATGACACACATTGTTTTGAATTTTTATTTTATGTTTACTAAAAGATCTTTGAGGACAATTTAGACACAATACTAGCCTCAATTGCTCTTACGAATATGTGAAAAACTCAATGCCTGAATTGTTCAAATCACTCACCAATTCATCGTTTTAAGTATGTATTTCCCATGCTATAGCATCCTCTGTGCTGTCGAGTGAGGGTGACATACCATTTGTTCAAAGAGTGCTCTGTTATTGTCTCCAGAACCTTTTCTCTGAGCTCTTGAAACCCATAGTACAATATACGATGTTGGTAATTTTTAAAAAATCTTGCCAGTATGTATTGACAAAGAAAAACCAGAACTGGTTAGCAGTTAAGAGAGTAAGAACAGATTCTATTCAGCACTGTGCAGTAAGGGAAAAGAGACCCCCATATAGAACCGGGCTCACTTCCGAATACAACTTGGGCAGGTGGGAATTTATAGCTAAGGAGAGGGTGAGGGTTGGTGGTGGGAAGTTACCCAGAGGAAACACCAGGGATAAGAGACATTCTGGCTAACGTAACCTTAACAGGACTTTTGCTGAAGAAAGTCCATGGTGATCAGACATGATTAGGGGGATGAGGGAGGATGAGGAACCCCATTAGATGCAGAGGATGAAGGATTCTTGCTAACCTGAGTTAGGAGGGTCCTTGCTAAACTGAATTTTGTAAAGATGGGCCTAGCAGAAGTCTCAGGAGGCTGCCTAAGATTTGATCAAGTAAAGAATCTTTGTCAGTACTAATGGCAGGTTTTTTTCTTTTTTTTATATATATATATATATTTTTTTTTATTGTAAACAAATGGGATACATGTTGTTTCTCTGTACATGGAATCAAGGCATACCATTTGTGTAATCATAAATTTACATAGGGTAATGTTGTTTGATTCATTCTGTTATTTTTTTCCCTTTCCCCCCTACCCCTCCCACCCCTCTTTTCCCTCTATACAGTTCTTCCTTCCTCCATTCTTACCACCCTCCTTAACCCTAATCCTAAACTTAACCCTAACCCTAATGCTAACCCCTCCCACCCCGCATTATATGTCCTCATCCGCTTATCAGCGAGATCATTTGTCTTTAGTTTTTTGAGATTGGCTTATCTCACTTAGCATAATATTCTCCAATTTCATCCATTTGCCTGCAAATGCCATAATTTTATCATTCTTTATGGCGGAGTAATATTCCATTGTATATATATGCCACAGTTTCTTTATCCATTCATCAATTGAAGGACATCTAAGTTGGTTCCACAATCTGGCTATGGTGAATTGAGCAGAAATGAACATTGATTTGCTGTATCTCTGTAGTATGCTGATTTTAAGTCCTTTGGGTATAGGCCAAGGAGTGGGATAGCTGGGTCAAATGGTAGTTCCATTCCAAGCTTTCTGAGGAATCTCCATACTGCTTTCGAGAGTGGCTGCACTAATTTGCAGCCCCACCAGCAATGTATGCGTGTACCTTTTTCCCCACATCCTCACCAACACCTATTGTTGCTTGTATTCTTGATAATCACCATTCTGATTGGCGTGAGATGGAATCTTAGGGTAGTTTTGATTTACATTTCTCTTATTACTAAAGATGTTGAATATTTTTTCATATATCTGTTGATTGCTTGTACATCCTCTTCTGTGAAATGTCTGTTCATTTCCTTAGCCCATTTGTTGATTGGATTATTTGTATTCTTGGTGTAGAGTTTTTTGAGTTTTTTATATATTCTGGAAATTAGCGCTCTATCTGAAGTATGAGTGGCAAAGCTATACTCTAATGGGAGGTTTTTGAACAAGAGCCAGTGTTCTTTTTTCCTTCCTCGGTCAGTCCTTCAGTAGTGCAGAGGCTGAATCCTGGATGGATTGAAGTTAGGCAGTAGTGCCAGGAATTACAATGAAGTTCACATGTTGGAGGCAAAGTCAACACCACCGCGCAAGCCTGGAGGCCAACAGTGATGGAAAGACACCATCGGCTCTAAGACCAAGGCTGATTTTGGAGGCATCAGAGTGTGAAAAATAATCTACATTTTATGAAATACGGTGACTACCATTAGAAAGATTTTTAATATTCCAAAGAGCTATAATTTTCTGAACAATGCAGCAATTTGCACAAGAGTTAATTTGTTGTTTATGTGAACTCGGCTCTGGAGCAGGGCTGTGCTTTCTCACTGGCCCTGAGTCTCAATGCAGACACCTTCACAAACAATGGTAAGCCATAAGCGTAGGAAGAAATGGTGATGGTGACAGAGGTTAATTGAACATTTGTCTGGAGGAGGTTAAAAATCACCTCCCCATTTCCCCCTAAAAATGGTCTTGTTGCTCTTTTATTATTAATGGATAACCATGGGAACAACTAATAAAATGAAATAGGTAATTAAGATCTAATGAAGCTCTAGAGCCAAGCGTTCCAGATATGTACACATCAAAGAAATAGAGACTGTTGATGTGGATGCAATGAAGATATTGTTTATATCTTTATAATACTGTGCAAACCTCAGTGTTATGTCAGAGTAGAATAACCCTTAATAATTCCCAAACAATGGCTCAAAGAAAAACTCATACTCCTCAAAGTTACTTCAATCTACCTCTTTAAAAATGCTGTATTTCTCAGTGAATCCAGATAGATGAGTGCTGCTTATCTTCATGAAACAAAGATGAATTGGTTGCCTATTAATATGAAGTAATTTGCACTATGAAAGAGCTATCGTATAAACTTTGTAGATGATTTCCTTTTTAAAAAATTAAAACATTTTACCTGTACCCTAGAATATTTGGCATCTAAAGGAACCATGGCAGGAATCATTTTCTAATATGGATAATTATTTCCTAGGTTATCTATTTTGGAAGTTTAAGGCTTACATACTGAATTTTCTTAAACTAGGACATGATTATAATGGACTAATTATAAGTCTTCAGCTAGAAAATGTATCTAGAGTTCTTCTTTGTTATTTTGGAGGGTGTTTTTGTTTTATTGGTTTTTACTGGCTGACATCTAGTCTAATACTCTTATATTAAAAATGAGGAAACTGAGATACAGTGAGATTGGGTTCACCCAGTGGGTAAGGTCTCCAGTCTCTTGTTCTGGGACCATGTCCATTGGGTTCTGTGAGATTTACAACAGAACTAAGAGACATGTTATTTATCACCAACTTGTTTTTTAAAATAATCTTTATTTTTAGATTTACTATGTCCATGATCATCTTTCCTTTGAGCAAGTAATTAAAATGCAGCAGATGCTTCTGAAATTGAACAGAAAATGGCTTAGCTTTTAGATCTTATTACCTTTGCTTTCTCTTTGAGCCTAGTTAGGATTTGTTTACTGGACGTCTGTTTCTTTATAACAATGTATTGATTTTTTGTTTTGATGATAATGCTTTCTAGCAAGAAGAATTGAATTGTTAAAGGACCAGAAAACCATTATATTGGTGTACAGAGCCAGTCCCCATTCATAACTCACATAAACTTCTATTTTCTATTCATCATATCATAAATAGAACATGTCAACGACTGCCTTCAATCAGATCTATGTCAGTTCTATTTTTGTGTTGATATCCTTTGTAAAACTTCAACTGATTCCTCCCCTGTCTCAAAAGTTTCCTTTTCAGAACTGAACCAAAAACTAAAATCCCTCTTTTCTAAGTGCTATCTTAATAGAGATAATTTGTGTGAACCCAACTTTATGGATACAAAATGATCTATGAGGGCCTGGTGTAAACAGGTTTAAACTTGCTGTTTAAACTTAGTTGCTTTACATAGCTTCTTTGCATTTCAATTTTCCCATCCACAAAACAAAGATAATGCCTTAGTAAATAAGGAGAAAATAAAATACCCTTTTCAATACTCTGACATAGAATTTAGCACATATAAAAAAAAGTATTTCTGGAATTTGTTGGGTGTAGGAGACTAATATCCAAATTAAAACAAGGCAGTTACTCTAAATCACAATTTAAGAGGTAAAAAATGCTCAAGTCTGCAACTGGTTCAAGTCCCATATGTCTGTATGTTTTCTTGGCATGAAGTTTTCTGATTTTTTTCCTCCTTTTTAAGGTTTGGGGGCAGTTAGTATTTGTTTTTTGCTCTGTGTTTTTTGTGAGTAGAGTTTACATGGATAGAGATGAAATCTTTATCTTCCCCTGATTTACTCAGTGGGATTGACAGAATTTGGGCTCCACACTGTTGGGAATATCATGAAGTTGATAATGGCAGCACATAGATCCATCTGGAGCATTTACAATACATATCGGAAGACAAGGAAACAGCAGAGACCCTTGGAGAGAACCTCACACGGAGACCTTTGGAGAAATGCTGGGGCCTCTCTTCTCTTATATCTGCCTCTCTGGGCTCAGTGATTTATTATGAGATGTCCCTTGTTGCAGTTGAGGGAAGAGGTTGTATTAAGAAAAAATTTTTAGTATAGAAGAAGGACTTGGCCTTCCTCATCTTTGAGAAAACTTTGTTTCTTCAAGCTGTATTTGAAATGGCACCTCACACACCCATGATGTTTATGGCACCATGAGTTTCCTCAGGCTCTTTGGAGTGGCCAACCTGTGTCTTTCCTTCACTATCTGAGACACCCGGAGAAACACGTTCTCAAAAGCAGGAGGTCTGCTGGTAGAAACAGTAGTCAGATGACTCATGATTAGCAGACGTGTTACTAGTAGACGAGTCGACAAGTGCCACTTATGGAATAAATTGTCCTCTGCCACATCTCCTAATAAATTATTTACCCCTCATCAAGAAAGCAATAATATTCCTGGAATTAATTTAATATGGAATTATGAGAGCTTCAATATGAAGTCATAATTCAAACTTTCCTCTGGCCCTGATGCAACAAATCATCATGTTCTTTATCTGACAAGAGAGCCTAGGGTTCTTGCATTTTGATGAACAGTAAAGGAACCAACATGAAATTTTATAGATCTTTTGCCATCTCAAGCAAAAGAAACAGCATATTCATCCACAAGCCTGGGCCCCTAATTAGAATAAGATATATTCCTTGCATGTATAATTTTATTAAAATGAACTCTACTGTCATGTATAACTAAAAAGAACCGATCGAAATATTCAACTAAAAAGCAATTTAATAAGTCAGAGCAGCCCAATCCCTATTCTAGATTAAGATCCCTACCTACAGGTTGTTGAAATAAGGGTCATCTTTATATACTATTGTTATTCTTTCCACATGTGTGTTTTCCTGACAGACTTGGATGACTGTAAGGGCAGAAGGCATGTCTGATTTACCCAGTGCTTAAGTCCTACCATATAGTAGGTCCTGATGAATAACTGTTAGTTACTTGTTTACTTTCTTTAATTAGGTAAGAACATATTCTAACACTCCTTTATGTTATTTGTCAGAATTATCACCCTTAAAGTTAATGTGATTTATAATTTTTAAATATTTTTAAAAAAGGAAACACTGTATTAACATGAAAGTGGAGGAGTTGGGGACTTCCAAATGAATCTTCTATCATTTTAGTTTACATGTATTGAAAAAGAGGCTGAGAAAATAGTTTCACAAGAGAAAATTGAAAAGTGGGATAGCTTGTGTCACTAATGAGGCAGGGTACATTTGGGAGTAAGAAACAGGCAGTGTTCTGATGTGGACCATCTCTCCTTATCGCCTGTCAAGTCAGTCTGTGTCTGAGTGACTTAATCTTCCAAAGAATAAAATTGGGTTCTTTTTCAAGTTTTTTTCTATGTGCTGCCAATAACTGATTAGGTAAAAGATCACCACTCTTCCTTCCTTAGTGCCCTTGAAATGGTGCCAACACCTTTACTTACAAGTAATAGCTCCTCTTACTCAAACTTGGTTCAAAAACAAACACGAAAAGAACACAAAACAAACACAAAATTTATTGGCTCATGAAATGAAAAGTCCAGGGAATGTTCTGGCTTCAGGTAAAACTTGACACAAGTGCCCCCAAAATGAGGACTCTGTCTCTCTCCATGTCCTTTTGTGACAAAGATGATCCCAATAGCTCTGGTCTTGCATTCTACCACCTTAAGCAACCTGGACAATTAAAGAGTTCCTTTCCCATAAGATTCCAACCCAAGTCCTAGGCCAACTTTCATTGATCTAACTGGAGTCTCCTGTGGCTGAGGCATGGAACAGACTGGTTGGCACTGGGTCATGGGCCCATCCCTGATTTAGGGACATGGGGAGGGTTGTTCAGCTTCACCTACCCCACACAGACTTAGAAGGGACAAGGGTGTTGTCATGAGAAAGCACGGCCGTTATCCAGAAAGTGTGTGGGGAATACAACATCTGCTCCTCCTGCCACCTGCCTGTCTTTGCAGTAGACTCTCAAATCAAAAAGGCTGACCCTTGCTTTCATTGCACTTGACTTTCTAAAGCACCAAACCAGCTGGCTTTATGCTGTCATTGCCTCAGGAAGTGTTTTTAATGATGTTCATGCTAAATTCCATTAAAACAGTAATTTGGAATATGTGAAATGATAGAATCTAATGGTGGTAAGTCCTTTTAGAGGTGACTTTTAGCACTTGCGTCAATTAGTGTGGAAGATTGATCCTGCTTTGAGTGCAGTGGTCCTGGGTAAAACCTTCCTCAGGGAGGATCCTGTTTTATGTATTCATACATTTGCATGTGTTTCCATATAAAATGCATAAGACTGCAGGCTTTTATAAATTAAAAATTTCACTATACCAGTTAAAGTCAAAATTGCTTTATTTTGTCTCTTCATTTCTCACTACCTACCTAGCAGCAGTGACTAAATATGAGAAGCTTGTCACTGGAGACTGCATACCCAATGTTTTTACAGTGTTCTTTATATTGTTTCATCTTCCAACATTTCTGTTGTTTGTGAAATGATCTCTAGAGCTTGTAAGAGTAAGGGACAGAGAGTATGGCCCGGGTGTTTCCATAAGTGGAAACAAAACATATTGCATCCCCTTCCTTAGGATGTGGTGGTGCAAAATCAAGAAAAGGAAAAATTAATTTTTGTGTGTGATTCTTTGACGATGTCAGAAGTTTTCTGAGAACTTTTCACCTCACAGTCTATTGATCCAGATGAAAATAAATATAAGACAATAATAGGGATGTTTTAACGTTGAATAGAATGAGGACTTGACAGAATTGGTAGAGCTTAAGAGCTTGTCTCTGAAGTTGAACTCCTTCGGTTTCCATTCCGGCTCCAACGCCTGTGTGAAGGTGGGCAGGTAATTTCACCTACACGTGTACTCAAGTTGCTTTGTTTATCAAATGGGATAATCATGGTAGTTCACAGGGCTGTGAAGACAATTAGAATCAATCTCTATGAAGTACTTCAAAAAATTCCCAACCCTGAAAAACAACAACAAAACGTTCCCAACGAATGTTTCTCCAGAGGCATGTGATCATGCCCCCAACCCTCAATTCCTGGTTTCCTGTTCTCGCTCTCTGCCAGGTCACATTGCCCCTCTTGGCAGCCATCTTGGGCAGTGTCCCTTTGAAGACCACCAGGCCAAGTCCCTCACTACCCCAGTACATATCCCCGTCATTGGAAGAAGGTCTACTTGCTCCCAGCACTGCTTTTAATTCTCTTGGTATGACGAGATCACATAAATCACAGAGTGGATCTTAGAGCAGGAGACGGAACCATCTTTATTCACCAGCTGGTGGGACAGAGGTGCAGGCTGCAAGTCTGCCCTCTTCAACCCCCTCCAAGGGTTAGAGTACACCTTTTATACCAGAAGTAAAGCATGTCAATACATTAATCATAAGTGACTGTTGCTATGACAATCAGAGAATAGTTACTAACATTTAAACAAGTGTTAGGGTGCACTGCCCAAGAAAAATGGAACCCAGAGGGACAACAATATTACATTGTATAAGAATTGCCATTTTGTGTTGCCAAACATGCTATGCTAGGCAACTGTTGATGGGTACAGAGGTGGAGATTTCTCCTGGGAGAAGCATTTCCTACATAACATGGAGTCTTAGGGTAAAATGGAGTCTGTTTGGTCATTGCCCATATAGCCTGGCCTATAACACTCTGCTGTCACACAGGGTCATCTCCAACCATACAATTCCACCTTCGAATTTCCGCTGGGGAGACTCAGGCTGCAACACTTATGAACCCTAAGCCCTAGTGGGCATGAGCCAAGTGTCCCCATGGGACCCTCTTTTTGCCCCTCCATCCTATGTGAAGGATAGAAGCACCACCCTCCACCACCTGAGAGGGAAGCTAGCAAGGATACCAAGGCTCAGCACAGCATTGGTGTTCTTGTACAGGTGGGGCTAGGTGAAACATCCTGATGTCAGGATGGAGGGGCATTTGACACCTTTTGTACTGTTCTCTGCCTTCATGGCTTCATCTAAAACTGAGGAAGGAGGAGTTTAATTTTAGGATCTTACATCAGTAGTTATTGTCGTAAGCTCCCAGAATCCTGTGGAAAAAGAATAACATGAGCTGAAAATTCACTGCCTGATTTCAGAGCCTCCTGTTTTACTGTTTATTCACAAACAAGTCACTTGACCTCATGAGCTTTGGTTTCCTCATCTGTGAGTTGGAGCTAACATCACTTTGTCTGAGGTCTAACAAGATAATACAGGTAAAAGCTCTTTGTATAAACTAAAAATAACTTTTACATATGCTGAATTAAGGGATGAACCTTTTCTTGGCTAGAGTCTTGCAATTTTTTTGGTCTGGTTAAGTGGTGGTTCATAAACACCAGTTTGTGTTTTGCTTTTTGTTGGCAGATATAATTTTTTCCTAGAAAATAAAATATTTGAGGTTAATGTGTATAATGTAAAAATAACAAGGAGGGTTCTGTTGGACTGGTGATTCATAGAAAGTCTCTAGTAACTTATAGGGTTGCCTTATTTTACAAACAATTTTAAAAAAAGAATGCACAATTAAATTTGAATCAGATAAACAACAAATAATTTTAATCTAAGTCTATCCTACATAGTGCATGAGATTTTATCTGGAAACTCCATGAATAAGTTCAGTAGACTGTGAGCAGAAATCATTATCTAACTTATTTTTATATTGTGGAATCCTAATCCAATGCCTGACCCCACAGCAAGTGCTTAATACATGATTCTGGAATAAAACAACTAGACTATTTATTTGGAAAACTATTGGTCATGTGACAAATCACTTTCATCTACCCTTTTGAGATTTAGTTTCCATATCTGCCAGGCAAAGATAATAGTAACTGTCTCAAAGATTAATGGAAAGGGAACATACAAATGGGAATGTGAGCCATCTTCCTCACGTTGTGAAAACAATCTACAAATGTGCCATAAACTCCACAAGGAGTAAGGCTGCTGAGAGTGGATTTCAGTACAAAGAGTAGAAAGTAAAATTTTAAGACATGTTAGTAAGATCTATATGTGGAGGAAATAAATCCAGTATACTAAAAGCACTTCCTGTCAGGCCCTTCCTGTTTCCACCTGAAGGAGGCAGCACTCAATGTTTAAACTTGGATTTCTGCAGGGAATTCAGCTGTGTCTGGCTCCTGCTCTCTCAATGTCTTAAGTTGCGTAATTGTGAAGGAATCTTTGAAGACTGCTGTGGCAGCTCAGGATAATGTCTTGAAGCATCCATTAAAGGATGCAAAACCTACCCGACACATCAGCAACGAGATCCTACATGGAAGTAAAGCCTGTCTTACTTTACCTGGATTAGCCAGGAAGCTCCGGCCAACCTTCCTTTGCTTTGCCAGCATTTTCACATGCTGCTGAAGTAGGGAGTGGTTTTTAGGTGCCATATGTGTTGGTGTAATTGCACACACTGACATAAATTGTTTGATGCAATTTCTCAAACTTATTTAAATTTGTTCTCAGAAATCAAAACAGCTCATTAGCTTCCAAGAATACATTTGTAATTCTTGGAAAATAATTTCTTGTGTCATTTCAAATGTGGCATATTAAGCTGCTGTCCTTGAGGCCTTCCTCAATTTTGGTTTTACAGATGCTTATTTCTTAAGAACCAGAATCTTTACTAACTCAATCTCAATCTCACTCCTAAAAGTTGCAACTTTGGGGGTTCAGTACTGGTTCCTCTTATAATTCTGTCTGGCATTCCCATATTTCTTTAACTCATTGTTAGTTTCTGAACAACAGACTCTTCAATCCAACAGCCTTCTGATCTCTCTACTCGGTTGTCTTAAATTTCCCAAACTTAAAATATTCCAGTTATGTCACCGAATCTCCCTCCCACCTCTCTGCCCATTCCTGAAAGTTCTCCCTTCTGCCATGTTTGTTCTTCCTCCATAGTTCAGTAAAGGACACCAATAGTTACCCAGTTGCCAAAGTCAGACATCTAGGAGTTACTCTTCATACTCTCATCTTCTGCTTTCTACCCATCACCTGCCTTGAATTGGATAATCTGTCACCAAATCTTGTCATGTCTGTCTCTAAAATTGTTTTGGGTCTAGCTACTTCTCCTCGTCTCCACTCCACCATGGTAACCAACGCCACACTATGGTTCACCTGAACTTTCCCCTCCATCCTAGTCCATTCTTCACACAGTTACCCCACAAGTTACTCTAGGATCTTTCTAAACCACAAATATGATCAGCAGTCTTTCCTGCTTAGTGTTTGTCTCCTCATGTCATTAGGGAAATACAAACTGAAGCAACAAGGTGATAGCTTGTTACAATGACCAAAATCCAAACCCTGAACAACACCAAATGCTGGTGAGGATGGGAGAAAGGGGGAACTCTTTTTTATTGTATGGAAACACAAAATGACATAGTGTTTTGGGAAGACAGTTTATCAATTTCTTCAAAACCCAATATGCTCTTACCATAAAATACAGCAATCATGCTCCTCAGTATTCACTCACAGGAGTTGAAAACTATGTGTACCCTAAACCTTCACATCAATGTTTATTTCAGCTTTATTCATAATTGCCAAACTTTGAAAAAAATCAAGATGTCTTCCAATATGTGAATGAATAGATTAACTGTGGTTCATCCAGACAATCCTATGTTATTCAGTGTTAAAAAGAAATGAGCTATCAAGTTATAAAACAACACAGAGGAAATAAAAATGCATATTACTAAGTGAAAGAAGTCAATCTGAAAAGGTTACATACTGTTGTGATCTCAGCTCTGTGACATTCTGGAAAAGACAGTGAAAAGATCAGTGATTGCCAGAGGTTGGGGAAAGGGAGAAAAGAATAGGCAGAACAGAGTTAGTTTGTTTTATTTTGTTTTGTTTTCTTTTGCTTTTTTACAGCAGTGAAACTTCTCTGTATGCTATTGCAGTGATAGATTCGTGTCATTACACATTTGTCAAAAAATTGTAGATTGTAGAACACTAAGAGAGAGAGTCCTAATACAAACAATGGGCTTTGGCTGGTAGTAATGTCAGTGTAGGTACATCAATTGCAACAAACATACCACTCTGTGGGGGAGGGAAGTGCAGGATAATAAGAAAAACTATGCATGATGGAAGCTGGGTTCTTATAAGAAATCTCTGTATCTTCTGATCTATTTTGCTATAAACCTAAAATTTCTCTTAAAAATACAGTCCATTAAAAAAAAAGAAAGAAAGAAAGAAAAGAAAAAGAAGCATTCTTCAGGGCTCTGTGAGAGGCCAGCTTTCATGCGTCCTGCAAGCCCACCCTGGACTCATCCATCCTGTGGCAGAGCTCTCTAGCTCTCTAGCTCTGTCCCTGTTCCTGGGCTGCAGACTTGAGTTTGCATGGGCACAGTGCCCTACAGATCTATTCTTGTTGATTGTGAGTAAATTGATGCATATATAGTGATAACTTCTGTGATCACTAAATGAGAAAATTCTGTTTCTTTTCTATTTATGGAAACATTTTAATCTTTCTCCACGGTCAGAATAAATCACCCTTCGTCAAACTTGTAATGTACACCCTGGCCTCACCGTCTCCCCGGGTGATCGATGAACTGCACTCAACAATTTTTATGGAAGTTTTCTTTTGTGCTTCCTTCTCATCACACCATGGAGACTATGGGCCTCGGTTACATGTATATGTCTTTAGAAAGGTAATGCTTAATCCAGCACCTCTGCTGATTTCTCCTTTCATTTTTCCTAGTTTCCCACTGTACTTAACAATTGATTAGTGGAGGTTAAACATTGTTAGGATGCATGGCAAATGGTTTCCCAGGGAAATAGCAAATCAGCATGTGGACTTCCAGCAGCATCTCCAGATGGGCGTCTGGACACCAGCCATAGCCCAACATCTGCTGTAGTGCAGAGGCTCAGCACCAAGACAGGGGATGCTTCAAGAACAAGGAGAACCATTTCAAAGAGTGGTGCCCTTAGCATCTTATAGTGTCCCTCATCCAAACTCACCTTTGTCCTGAGGTAAAAGCTACTGCACTGGGTATTTGCACTTCTCCACGTGGCTGGTGTTTAAGATCCTGTGCTCACTATTGACATCACCATGTTTATCCTCAGTGGAGAACCATAAAATGTAGCTGAAATAATAGCCTGTTGCCTCACCATGATTTTTATTTATTTTATTTTCATGAAAATTTCATTTATCTGAATTTTTTATTTATTTTCTCCAAACTGTTCATTTGGAGATGAGAAATATTTTAGGGGAATCTGTCAGAGTTATTAAAAGAAAAAAAAATTTTAAGTTGTTTAGGGTTGACTTAATCAGGTAACAAATTATTTGGAGCCTGAATTTTGTTATTATTACATTTTTAATTACAGAGGTTTCTGTGTTTTTTGACTTGTCTCATATTTCAGCAATTTATTTAGCAGCTCTTCCCAAACAATATGAGCAAGGAAAAGATATAAAGAAAAAAATCAGCATTTGAAGAAATAAAGGGATACAAAAGGAATGGGATAAAATGTATGTTTTCCTATATATTATATTGAGATCCTTGTCCGCTTTACAGACATTCCAAATGAAATTGAGTTGAGTCTAATTCCAAAGAACGAAGGAGCTTTATTTTGAAACCTTTAGTCCTCTGACTCAAGGATATTGACTAATTAATACTGAATCACCAAGGCTAATACACTGAAGGCATTGGATTTTTTTTAAAAAAGGAAAGGAATTAAAATTCTTTCTCTTTGATACATTATCTTTTATAGAGTAAATACAAAGTTTTGTAACTTGATAATGCCTTTATCTAATAAAAAATATTTTAGAATTACTGAGATCAGCTTTATAAATAATTTAGTTAAAAACACGTGGCAAGGAAGTTTCTTCTCTCTGGATTCATCTGAGAGACTAAAGGTTTCATTCCTATTTCTGTGATGAATAACAATACCCAATCTGGCAAAAGTGAAGCAATGTAAAGTTTTAATTAAATAATGCTCCTTTAGAAAAAAAGCAATTGAATTGCTTAAAGTAGATACAATCCTAAGAACAATTAGCTAGCAAAGTTTTTATTAGATTGTTCCTCAGGAATCAATGTTATTGCTAGATAGCATATGAGCTGCTGCTATTTAGTATTTGAAATGCAGATAAGTGTTTTTAAAGGGGTCTTGGCAGGTAAAGCATTCTTCCCTGATCTTGGTTCCCAACTCTTAAATGTATTTGCCAGATTCACTTTTGATACTATGAAGCTAAACTCCAACCTGGCTATGTCTAAATGATCTCAACATGTGAAATACTTGCATTCCAAACCATGGGGTTTTATGCCCATTCTGAAACAAGTTACAGGGCTTGAGTCTTCTACTACTTCTGTTTGGCAATGCTAGAATAATAACCATGTTGTTTTTCCAACTGCGGGTTTTACATACAAAATCATGTGTTGCATTTGCTTTTGGGTAGGCTTGTGATTTTGTTAGTATAGACAAGGAAAGGGAAAAAAGAAGCGCATTTGGATCTGCAGGGTCACAATGTCTTTTTTCTTCAACCAGGACACCCTATACAGTAGCTAACACTTCATATTTTTCTGAAGCACTTTTCAAAGAGGAAAACTTTAACAACTCCTGAGAACTATTGCTCTACTCGTGCTTATTATTCTTTATTGTTTCAAATTTCTTCCTTAAATCAACTTTATGTAAATCCAACTCTTTACTGCCACACTTTGATATCCTTGCCTGGAAAACATATTCAGTTGGAATACCACTAATTGTACCTCTGTTTCCTAATCTACAAGTAGAATAATTCATGTTTCTGTTATTTCAAACTAGACAATCTTTAAAGTTCCATCCAGCTCTAATAGTCCTTTAGGCATTTACTGTGTACTGTAGAGTGGTGATTCTTGAATTTTCAGCAGACACAGAGTCCTTGCTGAAGTATAAAATTAGAGTTGTGTCCCCAGTGATATGCGTGCATGCTTGATTTTTGGATATTATTTCATAATACTTGGGGACTTCCTTAAGTTCCTAGATGCCCCTAGACTCTAGGTAAAGAACCCTTACTAGAATCAGTGCATCTTTCCACTTGTGAATTATAAAGAATAAAGGCATTGCTGACACTTTGTACATGACTGAGCAAAAGGGAACTTGGTCTTAACAAGATGAGGATGGGGCTGTGGTGGAGGAGTGGGGAAACGCTGGGGTATGTGGGTGAGGAGACCCAGAGAAGCAAGGATGGTGCAAAGCCTAGTGAGGAGGTCAGCAAAGAGTGGCATTCAAAGTGAGCGGCCAATCATGGAAACTGGACAGTTAGTTAAGGGGCAGGGCCTTGGGAAAACACCAGACCCTGATGGAGAGAGGTACCAGCCCACCTCTCTCTTTGAGAGAGGAGTTGCCTTCTCAAGGAATTCTCCGTTTCTCATGGAAAGCAGAATCCTTTTGGTGTGCCTTTTTCCCAAGAGGTGTATGTACCTCACAGAAATCACATATTCTCTCCTTTGAGTATAGCCTGATGGGGGCTTTTAGTCTTCACAACTCTATACGTCAGCCTTGTAACACGTTTGACATTGAACTAGCTAGTTTGCAAGTTCCACTTCCCCTTCATAATTCTGCAAAATTATACCCTTACCACCACACTAATCTGGTACACACTATGACAACTCTATGGATTGACACTCTAAGCAGATAAAGAGAAACACTATTAAAATAAGCGAATAGGTATGGAGTTTCCACTTGAAATGTGAAGAAGTTCCAAGATGAACAGTGGCAATGGTTGAGCCACAACATGAATGAATGTACTTAATACCATTGGACTGAACACTTAAAAATGGTTAAACTGGTAAATTTTGTGTCACTTTTTGTTTACCACCACAAAACCATAAAAGAATAGCAATAAGACAATATGGTGAAATGATAGTTATTCCATTTTGCACATAAAAAGTCAAAAGACAAAGACAAAAGAAATATCCAGGATGAGATGTTCAGTTAGTGGTTAGACTAGGCACTAAGCTCTGGGAATTCCAACTTCTGGTATGATGTTCTTTTCAGGAAAAAAATCCTCAAATCTAAACCTATATCCATACATGAGATTCTTAAAGTCTCATAATATTTTGTAAAGCTAATCAATTTCACATCCTGCATAGATTTTTAAACTATGTTCTTTGATAAAGCCCTTAGCCAGTAAGTTTAATAAATTCATCATATATTGTATTGAATTGTCTCCCTAAAATAAACTCTTTAAAGCAGCAGTTAATTCTACAGAATATGAGTGGTTTTTATTTAAAAAAAAAAAAAAAGGTCAATCTCTGTTTCCTGTTCTTTTAGAGATTCTCATCTGTTTCCTGTTCTTTTAGAGATTCTCATTTTGATCTTTTGCTCCAGAGAAGGTTCCAAATTCCCTGATACTTCCTGAAAAGTGTACTGCCCAGTGTCTAGATACAACTCTGAAAACATCTTTCCTTAGAGGAAATCCAAGACTCATTCTCAATTGTCATGGTGATGCTTGGGAGATCCATTTATAAGGAGGTGAGGGCAAAGACTCATTTGGGGCTTTGCAAACAGACTATGATTTTTTTTTTTTTTTTTTTTTTTTGGGTGCTGGGGCAGACTATGATTTTTAACTTGTATTAAGCCAGAAACAGTGTTAGTTAGTATAAGGTCACAAAGCCTTCATGAAATTTTAGACTGGAATTTTCCACAGTGTCAAATCCTACCTTCTTATTTATGAATGAGAACACCCAAATCTAGAAAGTCAAAGTCATTTCTCAAGGTCACCCAGCCTCCTCTCCTCACGTCCTCTCACAAATTCCTCTTAAGCATGTGTTTAGATGAGAAATCAAACTCTCCTGTGGTTGATATACCATCTGAGAGTGATGACAAGGGGCCCTCTGGCCTGAAATCCCTCTTCCACCACCGTCTTTCCTTTGCAGGAGTTCATGTGACATTTTCTCTGCTGTATGAACTCAGCCCTTCAGTAAATGGTTGCCTGTGATAGAATTGTCACATGCACACCTACTTTCAAGTCCTCTACTTCTGATTCTCTTTCAGCTTGTTCTTAGTTATTCTAAAAGCTACTTTTATTTTGTCTCTCCTACTCATCCTTTCTATTAAGTTCCTATTTCTTGATAAACATTAACTCCTCCATTTATTAGCTAGAAGAAATGTTTGCCATCATTGAGGACCAAAAGATTGATGCTAATGGGACACTTGTATCAAAGAAGGCAGTCTTAGGGTTTGGTGGGAGTTAAACAGAATTAAGATGCAAGGCATCCACACCAAGAATGTTCAGGAAGTACACAAATGTTTCCCTGAGGGTCATCTTCAGTAATTACTACAACTTCTTCCTCCTCCTCAAATTAAATCTGCTTTTTCCCAACCAGTCACTTTCAAAATAAATATAAAACTATTTTATTCAATATTTCCTTATTTTGTCTAATGACTGATTTTATTTTATGCATTTCTCCATTGCAAAAAATGTAAGTATGTCAGCAATATCATGCACTAGTGGGATTTTAGTACTAAACTGCAGTCAAACCACAATTTATAGCGTTATGAAGAAATGCGTTTAGACATGGAAAAAAAAAAACCCTTTGGCTTTTAAGTTAGAAACTGCCTGTGCCTTGAGTTTGAGTACAATTCAATCAGTAAATATTATGAAAGCCACCAGACCAGGTGCTATAATGTTCTGCAAATAATAACAAGATACATGGTGACATTTAATCCTAACAGCCTCACTAGGTAAGAAATTACCTTCCACTTTGCCAATGAAGAAACAGGCTTGCAGAGCAAACCACCTGCCCAAGAACACAACATTAGTGAAAGGCAGAGATAACATTGCAGCTTGGGTCGATGGACTTGTGTCTGGGTTCTTCATCTGGTGTAGAATTGATGCTCTAAGCAGATCTCACAGAAGTCAAGCTGTACCTTCGAATCATCCATGGGAGCTATGCAGTCAGCAGCTTCTGGGCAAAGATAAGAATTTGTGCTCAGTCTCAGATGAATAAGAGTTTGTACTGCTGCCTTAGAGATACCTCTCAGTTGAATGCTAACCCAAGTGACTGAGAGACTGAGAAAAATAACTGGGACTCAGCAAGGGCAGGAGACTTGGAATTGCGAGTGGTCCATTATTGGGGAGGAAGGGAACATAGGAAAAAGTGCCAAGTGTCATCTTGTCAAGGGAGTTCTTGACAGACTCTCCTTACCAACAAAACCTCTCTATCAACATCAAGTCTCAGATATTTCACTTTCATCTAAGCCCCTGATGGAGCTAGACACAATAAATTATATAATCACACTATTAAGATTTGCCAGAAAGCCTTTAGAGCTAAATCTATTCCCTGCACCTGCTGATCGGACCAGCTCAGCATGTCTCTAATGGACTCCATCCAGAAAGGGGAAACTCGGGGATCTTCCCAAGAGAGTAAGCAGTTGCTCTCAACTCTCCCATGAGACAGAACAGATGCCAAATAACTCTGTCCTTGCTGCCCAGATCTTAAATGTGATAACTCCAAAGAGTTAATGGCAAACCGTGCTCATGCAGATCTAAAAGCAACTGTCAGGGTGGTTTTCATTTCATGTTCACATCTCTGAGATGAAAATATGAGGCAGCTCTTGCTTGCATCTGGAGCTTATTGATTTTCCTGCTAATCATCCAGTTTTGTAAGTATCTATTGAGTGTAGTGAGTGCCCAACGCTCTTTCATGGAGGCATGAGAGATTCAAAACAAGTGGAAATTGGTCCTTGTTCTTAATTCCGTATTTTCTACTTGTTTATTTAACAAACATTTCTTGAGCAAATACACATGGAAATCATTGAACACAGGAGGTATAGTTAGGAGTTAACCTTAGTTTCTTCCCCAAAGGTCAAGGTACTCAACACATGTTCATGAAAACCTACCAAGTGCCACCCAGAGATACAGAAATAACCAAGACAAAGTCCTAGGAAGAAGTTCACAGTTAGGGAGGAAAATAAGTAAATCAGAAATTATGATACAATAATTGCAATAGTATAATCAGGTAAATGCAGGATGCACAGAGGGAGCATGGAATGGTCAAGGAATACAACTTGAACTGGGTCTTGAAACCTGAATATGAGATCCCAGAATGCAGGCCCAGAGAAGAAAGCATCCTGGATGGAGAAGAAGGCTGGCACGAGACTTGGGGTAATCAGCCTGGGAAACCACAACTCCCCATTCGCCAACTGTCCCACAAATTCCAGCTCCTTCAGCTGCCCCAGACTTTGGTCCCTGCTCCTCCTCCTCTCAGTGGTACCTCAGACTTCAGCTTTCCACAGTCAATGAAAAATCATCCCAAAGCAGAGGCTGGAGATTATGGGCTGGCCTTGTGAGATCTCCCTAGGGATTACGACCTTGTGCCACCTGGTGGCTAATACCTGAGAACAGCTGTCTCCTATGGTGTGCCCTGTTTTATTTCATTTGCAGATGAAGTTACACCATCATGGTGGGAACTCTCCCCTACATCTTGACTGACCTTTCACCTGACATGGAGGCTGTCTACTTTCCAATTTCTCAAACTTCTGCCTCCATTCCTCTTCCTTCCACTCTCTTCAACCCCTCTCTGCTGAAACTAACTCTGGAAGTCACCTGTGACATCCTTATTGCTATAGACAAGGGGCATGCCATTCAGCTTCAAAGCCCTTGACCTTTCGGCAGTACAGACAGTTCCCAACTTAAGATGGTTCAATTTACCATCTTTTTTTTTTTTTTTTTTTTTGCGGTGCTGGGAATCGAACCCAGGGCCTTGTGCTTACAAGACAAGCACTCTACCTACTGAGCTATATCCCCAGCCCAATTTACCATCTTCAGTGTTAGGATGGCACGAAAGCCTTTCACATTGTCTACAAAACACACTCTGAGTTTTGAATTTTGACCTTTTGCCTGGATAGCAACATGCTCTCTGGTCCTCCCTTGTGATGCTGCACAGCACAGTGAGCTGCAGCTCCTGGTCAATGACACATCACCAGGACAAACAATGGAGATTCTCCAGGGCACTGTGTTAAGCTGCGAGGTCCCATCAACTAGGTGTATTAAAAGCTTTTTGGATTTAGGGTATTTTTCAACTTACACTGGGTTTATCATTAACCAAGAGCACTGTGAGGGGTTTTCCACATCCCATGAGGATGAGGGGAAGAGTTTCTGTCAGAGGACAATGGTGCCAGTGGTCAATTAATTTCTAATAAACTTATCTAATTAGTAAGATAAGAGCCAATACTCCTTTCGAATGGAGGGGGATGTGACGGATGAGGCCATACCAGATCTGGCCTCCAACAAGATGGATAAGCCCCACCTTCACCTTTATTTATAGTCCCACAGGTAAAGGGGCCAAGACCAGAAGGGGCTTCTTCTGTGAGGAACAGGATGGGTGGAGTTGGGGAAGACATTTGCTTAGAGAATTAGAGAATATTAGAGGATATTAGAGAATATTCTCGGGGCTAAGGCACCGTGTACAGGGGTCCTGGCTGTCTGAAACAGTCTCCCATGACTGCCAGTTCCTGGTATCCCATGGCTCAGCTGAGTCTGATTCTGCCAAACATGGATGGCTCCCCACAGAGCACTGTGTTTTTAATGATTAACTGGTTTCTCTTCTGAAACTCTCTTCTCTTGGACCCTCTCACCTCAGTGAGTCTACTCCTCCCCTCTGTTTGCTTACCTCAGTTTCCCTCATGGCGTTCCCCAGTGTTCCTCCTGGACCCTTGGGCATCTTCACAGCTTTAGGTAGTGATTTCTAATCCTGCTTTCTCTTCTCTCATTTATGCCACTGAGCCCAACTTTATAGCCAGTCCTGTCTTCTTCACTCAAACTCTTGTCAGATTTCTACAACTGCCTCTTAGATATTTATGTGGGAAACCCAATCTCGCAATTGATCTGGCTTCTGTCTTTTTACCTTATGCTCTTCTCTACTTTGTCTACTGTACTTAACCTACACCAGTGTGCACCTAGTTCTGATTGCATCTCAATCTCTTTCCTTCCTTAGGGTCTTTGCACGTGCTACCTCTGCTTCCTGAATCTCTCTTCCCTCAGTCTTTGCCTGTCTGTATCCTCTTCTTCAAAGTCCCATTTTACCTGTCCTTTCTTTCTTTTTTTTTTTTTTTTATTACCTGTCCTTTCTTCAGTGAGGCATTCCTTGATTCTTCATCTAACTAAACAGGATCCCGCTGCTCTCATTCTCTGAGATCCTTCCTTTCTTCAGCATGCTCATAACTTGTAATTCCTTGCTGACATATTTTCCCATTCACGCTATACTCCTATTATTATGCTTGTTCATTTACTTTAAGCTTCACAACAACTAAGCTCATGTCTATTTTATCAATTCAGGGTGTTTGGCACCCTATCACAGTATCCAGCACATAAGTAGGTACTCGGTGACTATCTGTTGGATGCATGAGTCAGCTCATAATCAGGCTCACTATCTGTTTCTTCTCTACCAAAAGATCTTCTTCCCCATTTCCTGTGCTAGGCATCAAAGCTGGAGACAATGCTACAAATTTGGTTTATATATTATTAAAGAAAAATCAAAGTTCTAAAAACAAAGTGGGCTGGGAGGATTCTGTGGGAGGGAACTTTGAGAGAAGGAGCTGGTTACAGGGTTTGCAAAGCTGAAAGCCACAGTTTGTCTTATAGCCCAACTAACACTTCATTTTGGGTTGGCATCTCCAGTGCTCAGTCCAGATGGTGGAGTTGACTCCACAGACCACAAGCTGTCATCAAGCTGTTTTGCTGCACATTTTGACTAGTTTTCCAAGAACTGACTGCCCCATAAATGTTGTTCCTACTTCTGGAGTCTTAAAATTTCTCATACCCTCCAGGCCCAGGATCCTGAAGATCCTATTCCCACTAAGTCCAGAATTTTCCATTATATTAGCACTTTCCATATTGGGTTAAAATTCATCTATTTTCCAGCCTCTTTGCCCCAGAGTACTGTGAACTAAGGCAGATTTGGTCTTTTCCTCTTTGTAGCCTATATAGCCTATGTCAATATCTGGTACATAGGATACCCTTCAGTATATGTTTGTGAGTAACTGATGCAGGGTTGCCAAAACTCCCCTAGGCAAAACAAAACAGTGTTAAGGAAAATAAGCATCTGGGCTGTATGTGTGGGGGACAGAGCTTACTCAGTTTCTCTTCATTATTGGATAACTTCTATCACAATGTGGCTGTCAATCATGAGGACTAGAAGCAGGTGGCAATAGGTCTAAGATAATGGCAACAGGAGCCTAATGCAGGGAAGTGGAGGGTCAACCATGGCAAGTGGAGATGGAGTCAAGGAATGTTTAGAAGGTGATACCAGCCATACTTTTTACCTGACTCCAGGGCCTGTGCGGTAAATTTACTATTCTTCCAGACAACCTGAACTTCAGAATTGTCTTTCACTCCATCATATAAATTTAAGATTTCCAGAGGAGAGCTTGCATAGCAAAGTGCAAAACCTGCTTCTATAAGACAAACATTAAATATATTATGCCCAACTGTCAGTAAACAGCACATTATGCATTCCAACACCTGCATAATGCTGTCATTTGCCTCACATGGGTGAATATGGAACTCCCAGGAGAAAATTGACCCATTTGCTTACTAAAGGAGCAGAGCAAATACTGTAATATCAGTTTTCCCCTTATCTTTGGCTGAGAAAAGATCCTTACAGTGGGGATTTTGACTGAACATTTGCAACAGCCAAGAGAGCAGGAGGTTGATAAACACACCAAATCAGTCCACCTGCATTCTGGGTAGGAAAAGTGCAAGGAGCTTAAAGAAAGTTTCACATTTTCTCTTATTAAATCATAAAACCATGCCTGGTTTTTTGAATCCTTTGCACTGTGGATAAAGAATGATCTTTTTTTTCTAACAAGACTACCCTGAGTTGCCTGGCTCTGCCGTCTTTTCCTCTGTCCATCCATCCATCTGCATATGCACCCATCCCTACCTCCCACATAACAGATTTGGGATGATTTGTCTACTTAGATTAACACAACTTCTGTGTTTTCAAAATCTCTGTACTATTCAGAAAAGTGGTTCCTTTCTCTCTGCATATGTGCTGTCTGCACTTCCTGCATGTGCCTCCTCATCTCCACACTGCCTCAGTAAATGCCCATCTGGATTTCACCCTTTTCCACCAATCACACTCTTTCCAAAGTTCACAATTACCATCATGTCCCTAAAGTAGACTTTGTACTATTCCCTTCCTTTGGTTTCCATATTGTTAAACTCTCTTCTGCATTCCACCCCCTCCAACTTTTTGGCTACTTTTTGAAAGATTGTATCCTTTTTTAAAAAAATTATTTATTTTAAAAAATTTTTACAGACTGCATTTTGATTCATTGTACACAAATGGGGTACATCATTTCATTTCTATGGTTGTACATGATGTAGATTCATACCATTCGTGTAATCATACATGTACACAGGGTAATGATGTCTGTCTCATTCCACCATTTTTCATAACCCCTCTCCCTCTCATTTCCTTCTACATAAATCTAAAATTCCCCCATTCTACTCTGACTCCCCACACCCCTGAGCCTCAGCTGTCATTATCTGCATTCTCACTTAACACTTTCCTTTGAAAAACTCATCCCTTCCTGGGTTAGTTTGCTAGGACTATCATAACCAAGTGCCACAAACTTGATGCCTTAAAGAGCAGAAATTTGGGGCTGGGGAGATAGCTCAGTCGGTAGAGTGCTTGCCTTGTAAGCACAAGGCCCTAAGTTCGATCTCCAGCACTCAAAAAAAAAAAAAAAAAAAAAAAAAAAAAGAGCAGAAATTTATCAAAGAAGAATGAAATTATGGCATTTGCAGGTAAATGGAGGGTTGCTTTCTTATGAGGCCTGTGAGAGACAGTCCACTCAAGACCTCTTGCTTAGCCTCTAGTGGTTTCTTGACTCTCTTTGGAGTTCCTTGGCTTGTAGAAGCATCACCCTGATCTCTGCATTCATCTTCACATGGTGTTCTCCGTGTATGTGTCTATGTCTAATTTTTACCTTTTAATAGATGTCCATTCCTATGGGATTAGTACTTACCCTAATGACCTTAGTTTAATTTGATTGCCTATATAAAGGTGATACTACAAGTAAGTTCACATGCTTAGGTACCAGTGCTTATAACTTCACCATGTGAATTGGGGTGGGGGAAGGGAACAATTCACCTCAGAGCCCCTTCTGTGGCTTCAGTCACTTGTCCATATGTGATGAGTCTCAACTTTGTCTCCTGAACTGTAATCCTGTATGTCCAAGCTGCCTACTGGACAGCGCCCTTTGGATGAGCTTCATGCATTAAAGCTCAACATGTGTAAGTCTGCATTCCCCAAAACCAGGCCCTTCTCCCTCTGTGAATGGTGTTTTATCAATTTAGTTGTCCTGAACTGGAACTGATACTTATTTTTTTATCTCTTCTTGATCCTCATTTTTACACCTACATCCAATCATATGACAAATTATACTCATTCTCTTTCTGCGACATCTTTCTAATCTATCTCTCTTGGACTTTACTGCTACCACCTTTTCAAGGCCACTGATTCTTTCTCTCTCAGGCCACTCAGTGAACTCTGAGCAAGTCAGAGAGTACCCTCTCAATCCATTCTTCACATTGCAGAGATCTTCCAGAAACTTGAATATTGATCATTCCATTTTGCTATTTAAATCTATTCAAATGGCAATGAATACTTTGGAAGTGGACATTGGGCCCAGATATTTGGAGTTAGGCCTTGAATTGACTTTGAAGGGAGAATGAGACTTATGCAAGAGAGGGGAAATGCTTTTATGAGTGTGAAACTGGGACTTACCATCATGGGTTTAGGTTCAAGAGCTATTTCTGCCCACCCACCTGATAAGTGTACATACCCAGCACAATTGTGATAAAGACCTGATGCTGGTTGCTAGCTTTCCCCATTATCCCCAGAGGCAGAAACTTGCAAACAGTTTTATTTAGATCGTGGCTTAAATCACAGCAGAGCTGCCTAAGCTGTTGTCTCTGCCATCTCTGCCAGTGCCTGACTGGCACTCTTCCCCTGAGTGATGAATGTGTGTGCTAAAAGCACTAGCTGTGCCCTGGCATGTTTGTCTGCCCATTTATTTTTTTCTGCTCATGAACAAGGCATAAATATTTTGTGAACTGATCCATGGCCTTATCGTTTAAAAGCCAGTTCCCAAAGGAGAAGGTATTTGTGGACCATTAGCACTGGCAAGGGACCGTGCAGTGAACTGGCTCTCAGAGATGGGCTTTGTCCACCCACTCAGCATTTAGCACTCTTTATAGAAATTGCTTATGTAATTAGCTTTCCCACTCCTGGACAATAAGAAAATGAAGGCAAGCGCCATAGCCTCTTGTGCTTCCCTGCACTCACAGAAGACCAAGGCACACAGGCACACGTGACATTAATTAACTGGTAATTATAGAACTAGGCCAATGGCCACAGGTCTTTTGATTTGTCTTGAATTGGGTTGTAGACCAATAATGAATTATGAAACTACCTTATTAATGCTTTGTCTGATCCATCAATCAAAAAACTCAATAGGGCCATTTGGAGAGGAATGTGTTCCAGGAAATGCTACCAGGGAGGGATTTGTGAGTAGAGGGTTTTATAGTCAGTTGAGAATAGTTACCTTAGTTATCAGGGTGGTAGTGACATTGCAAGAGGGTGGTAGTGAGATTACAAGATATGTAAGTATTTAGTACTCTTTGTGCATACCTACAAGTGAATAAATTATCTGGTTCAGTCTACAAGGAGATTGACTTTAGTCAAGAGGAGACAGAAGCTCAAATAGAACAATATTTAAGTGAAAGCTTAATGAAAAGCAAACAAGATGATTCAAGGAAGCAAGATCAGCATATGAAAATTCAGAATTAAAAAAACAAATTAGAATCAGTTACTTATTTGAACAAGATGTTATTATTTCAAGCATAAACACTCCTACTGTGTCTAAAATATGATTTTTAAAAATACTGTTAAATTATTTGCATGTGTTTTAGGAATAATAAATAGGATGTTATTAAAAGCAAAATAGTTGTGTAGTCTTAATACCAGACTTTTACTATCTAAAATAAAAAGGTGTGTACTCAAAGGTACAACATCCAGAACTTCATTTAATATTCTGTGGGTAGCTGAATTATAGACCTAATTATAGAAGTACTAGAAGAGAATAGTGCTTTCAGTTTTATTTTCTTCTTACAGTATAGCTTTTTCTTATCTAGTTTGCTTTACCTTAGTGAGCTGATCTCTTTGGAAAATGTTCTAAAGTAATTCCTCAAATTCTTTTAGTATTCCTGGATTAAAGTAAATACTTCAGAACCGTCAGGACAGGCCTTTCCACTGTTGTTCACTTATTGGTGGCATCAGAGTAACTGGAGTGACATAGGGGACAGGTCAAGTTGGTACATCAGAGGGATTCCACCTCTCCTTCCTCCCCTGAAAATTAGCCAGGTCTCTTCCAGGGGAAAACTTGCCCTAGGTATTCATCAGTATAATGACCAGTTATATCTTTTTAAGAGATATAACCTATCATTGGGTTCTTCTAAGAACTCTAGCAAGAAATCCAGAAAATCTTCCTAAATTGCTCTCGAGGTATTCTGTTCTGAAAACAGCAACTGTCACCCAAAGAGATGACTGCAATACAAAGACAATGAATAAGTGAAGACATCAGAGAGAAAGGAGAAGATATAGGTAATGGAGGATTTTGTGTTAGTCA
Source organism: Sciurus carolinensis (assembly GCF_902686445.1). Taxonomy (NCBI): domain Eukaryota; kingdom Metazoa; phylum Chordata; class Mammalia; order Rodentia; family Sciuridae; genus Sciurus; species Sciurus carolinensis. Next base: position 157,632,368 of record NC_062214.1, on the reverse strand, counting down.
ACTTTCTGCTACTATAACAAAACACCTGAAATACTCAACTTCTAAAGAGAAAAGGGTTATTTTGGCTCAGCATTTTGGAGCTTCCAGTCCATGATTGGTTGGCCCCCATTTCTCTGGACTTATAATGAGGCAGCACATCATAGCAGGAGTCTGTGGTAGAACAAAATCACTCACATCATAAGGCAGGAATCAAAAGAGAGCAAGGAGGGGGCCGAGGTCCTACAATCTCCCTTAAGGGCACCTTTCCAATGATCTAAAGACCTCCCATTAGGCTCTATCTCTTAAAGTTTCCACTACCTCTCAATAGTGCTCTCCTGGAGACCAAGACTTCAACATATGGGGGATGTTCAAGACCCAAACTATAGTAGAGCTGCGGAGTTGGGTGCATATGAAGACTCTTAAGAGTCTGTATCAGAGAGATCTCTTGGTTACAAACCAGAGAAATCCATTATGGCTGTTTAGCAAAAGGGAGATTTGCTGGTGGATATGGGAGGAGAGTATCACAGAACCTTGGAAAATGTGCAGTAACCAAGAGCCCTTCAGAGTCAGGCAGCTGGAACAATCCTGTCAGGACACTACTATCGCCACCACTAACCAACCCCATCACAACCCGACCCCCTATTGCTCCTGCTGCAAATGGAATTTTAATTGGCCGTGCTGGCTTCCTGGAGATTCCAGGTTCTAGATAGGCGTCTCTGACCTGCTGAACCGAATCATGCCTATACCTTATTTCTGGAGAATTATTTCTGACTTCCTTTATGGGATGTGAGCTACTGTTTTCCCATTAAGAATCATGTAACAAGGAAGGCGAATTCTCCCTACACAGAAGGGTGCTGGGTATTGGGCAGCTAAAGACAAGATAACAGGCAAAGGTGTTTACATTAAAGTCATCCAGGGAATAGTTAACTGGACTGAGGGATTTTTTAAATTGTTTGAAAAAAAAAAAAGTACTTTCCATTTTCTCGGAAATTTTTTAACACCAGGACTGTCACCAAACACACAAAAAACTTTTAAGGCAATTTTATGGTATTTCTGCTGGTTCACATCAGCAAAAATAGAATTTAAAATCTTTCTTAAGTACTTTGGAAATACTTAAAATCTTATTTCAGCTTTTGATGAGTGTGCAGCAAAAATCACTTAATCTAATTCTACAAATGATGGAGTGTCCAAGTAACAGCATGACTGAGCAGTCGAGAGTGGATATGGAGCAAGGTCAGAGGTAGCTGGAATTAGGAAAACTACTTGAGCATTAAGTGTGTGTAGAGCCACAGTGGAAAGGAAAGGGTCCTTCTCAGGCAGCACTGAGGAAATAAAGCTCGATACCAGAGGGAGATATGGAGCCAGAAATGATCTAAACAAACAAGTGTCAAGGGCAGCATTTTATGTGTGGCAATGGAGCAAGCTTCTTTAGAATACGGACCCAGAACTAGCATTTGCTTGATGCGTGTAAGAGCTGCCTAAGCAAAACTGGAGCCCTTCAGGCACCTCAGGCCCAAGGTAAGGGGCCCTGTGGCTGTGCTGCCCAAGGTCAGGACTGGGCTGTGAGCATAAGGTGCTATCATGGTGCATTATGAACATTCCTAATACCAGTATTATTAATGTTGTTATTATGAATGTTCTTTCAATGACCACCAAGAGAATTCCTGAATCCCAGCTTGGAAGAAGGACCCCACTGTGAAGGAGATGTCTTACAGGGGCATTCCAAGCCTCCAAAACAAGTATGTTGGTAATCGAATCACCTTCCAAATGAACATCTTCCTTCTCAGTTCTCTGTTCTCTGTATCCTGCCTTCTCCTGTCAGTTTTACCTTCGTGAAAGTCTACTTTCAAATCCTCATCCCTCTACAAAATACTTCATTTGCTCTGCATAATTAAAAGGCCCAAATCCCTTTCTGCCTGTACTGGAAGCTGTCCCAGGCTCTCTTCCCATCCAAATCCTGCCCTCCATCATGGACTGCTTGAATCTGACATTTAGGCAGAAAGTAACCTCTCCACTTTCTGAACAATAGTCTTTCATATTTTCTGTAGCACAGAATTGCTCCCCTTGATATTCTTAGGTATTCTTGGAAGTATATATCATCTTATCTTCCCCCAAAGATTATTCACTTCTTATTATTCCTATTGAAGGAGCTCAATAAAACTGATCAGCTGGGTTGGAAAGGCAATGACATATACTGGAAAGAATATGAACTTCAGAGTGGGACACTTCTGAGTTTTAATACGTAGGCTGTTAGTGATTCACTGTCCTCATCTGTTAAATGGGGACAGTAAAATCCACCCTGCAGGGTTCTTGTGGGGTCTGGAGATCATATATGTAAAGCTTTTAACACATGGTAGGTGTTAAATAAATGCTAGGCATTTTTATTTTTATGTTATAAAATAGATAGTAGTGATATACCCTTTAATTTATAGTCAGTTGTAGGTATATGTGATAAATTTTATTCTAGAAAGAATAAATTAACAATGTTTCAGGAACAATGTGAGTGGTAGAAATATAACTATTTGTAGTCCTTTCTTTCAAGCATAAATTCTAGGTAAATAAAAAATAAATTAGCAACAAAAGGTTTCTTAAGTCACTTTGATATGCGTGTATGAGCACTGGATTCTTTCTGATAGACATCCTGAAAATAAAGCTTTTAGTTAATGGACTTTTGATTATCATTTGTAATAAGATAATTAGCAAGATTTGAAAAACCTTTTTAAATATAAAACATCTAAGGCTTACAAAAATATGGATAATAAGTTGGCTAACATTTAGGTTATTTTTAAAGATAATTATTTATGAAATGAATCAAAAACTTTCAGAACTATAAGAAGTGAGTAGTATTTGATATGTAAAATGAAATAGTGATGGGTAGGTGGGATTAAGTTTTAAAGGATAAAGGATATATCCAAATGGAAAGTTGGAATACTGCTTGTGCTTTGACCACCTACCAAGTTGCCCTTTTCAGTAAGTCCAAGTCCATTTTCCTAGAAGACAGTAACCTTTAGGCATATCCCATGTAGACTTTTATGAAAACCCAGACAATATTGATGACAATAATCTTGCTACAAGGGAATATTTGCTTCCATTGCAATTCAATAAAATATGACTTTTAGAAAGCTGATATATAACTTTCTACCTAATCTTATGTTACATTATTAATATTGCTTTTGGTAAGACAAAATGTCAGAAAATTATAGCTGCCAATCAATACCAACTCAAAATCCAAGATTATAGTTTTGTTTTCAATGCTTCTCAGTGATTATAATACCGTCTTCAAAGACAAAATCATGGCTCTGTTAAAGAAAAACACCCATCAAAAATTCGTTGAAAAAAAATTAGTTGAAAATAGTCAATGTTAGTTTAATGGCTAAAATACTATTTGCAAGAGTTTAGTTGGAAGAATCATTCATTAATGGAGCTTAAGGATAGTAGGGATTTAGGACACTAGGGGACCTAACCCTTGATTTTGGAATTATAATATTGCTTTAGAAACATGATACTTTGGATGCCTTCTGTTTGCTCTTACAGAACTTCTGTCTACTCTTCTCCTCCTGCCTGTCCATCTGGGAGTTACACCTGAAAAGACAAAAACAAACACACAAAAGTAAAACAAAATAGGTTGCCTTGTCTCCTGGCTTTTGTTTATTGAGCAATGGGGAGTTCCAGCAGGGTCTCAAAGGAAAAGAGTTTTCTTAGGGTCCCCTGGCTGGGCGTCTGTCTTGATTAAAGGTCACGGCCCACATCAGGCAACCCTCTCTTTCCACAATCTCCTCATCAGCCCTCCCTTTGTCCCTTCAGGCATAAGCCTAGTAAGAGCTGTTGTTCAACTTGAGCATTGCCCTACCTGTTGTGATTTCTTGCACAAAATATTTCTCCAATTTTAATTCACCTTGGAATCACCTGAGGGCTCCAGATACCATAAATCACCACCATTGTAATAGTTGTGATTCAATATGTCTGAGGTGGGTGCTGAGAATTTGCATTTCTAACAATCTTGCAAGTGACACTGAGGTGGGCATCTTAGAGAACGGCTGCCCCACCACCCTGCACCTTGACTACCTCTTTGTGAATTATCCTAATGTGATTTTTCTATCTCTTCCTTCTGGAATCTAATACAAATGGCTATAAAATGTTAATTGAAAATAGACAAAGCTTATTTTTTGGTTAAACATAATCTGCAGGTGCTTGTTTGAAAAACCTTCAGAGAAAAGAGAGAGATGTGGGAATGTAGGAAATCATTTTGTCCAATCCCTTAATTTCAGAGTAGAGAAGATGTGGACAATGAGAGGTCAGGATTTGCCTGTGGTAACAGCATGTGTACCTCATAATCTGGGGCCAGCTGCAGTCCGGTTTCTGGCTCTGTGCTCAGCATAGTGCATAGTAAACCACGTGTTTCACTGACCTTTCATGTCTGTGTATGATCAAGGTAAGATGGTTGGGCCCTTGTTTAAATGGTCTGTGAATTTGGCTTTATCTTCCGAGTCATCTTGTCCTTGCTCACAGGGAAACTTACCTGACACTCTGCTTTTCTCTCACAGTGCTTTCCAAAGTCTTTTCCTTGTTAATCTTTGTCAGCCTGACTTTTTAAGTTGTTATCTGAGATCCCCACGCCCTACCCTCAATCTGCTCAAGCCACTGCTTTACTCAGAGACTGTGGTTCTTCTCCTTTTCTTTAAAATCCCTAGAGTAGGTCTCCAAGGCACTGTCTGCCCAGCTGCTCCCAGTCTATCCTGGGAGCGACTGTCCTCTAGTCACAGAAGTTGGACAAAGAGTCACTCTGATACACAAGGACAAGTTTCCTTCCTCAAGACTTTTGACTCTGGGCCACTACAATTTCTCTCAGATGCCTAAAAATGTGAGAATGAAACTGTTGGAGCTTCAGAGTTTCTGCAGAGAAAGGCTAGCAGCAGCCAAGTGTGAAGTAATGAGGCTGGTCCCGTGCCACTCGGAGATCATTTCTACCACCCCTGCTTCCAGCTGTTCCTGAGGTTTAGGGGTACCTCAACTATCCTGTCCCTTAGCTGCTAAGCTCCTAAAAACTCCTGTTTTTTTTTTCCCCCTAACCAACTTAAATTGCATTTATAATATACAGTCATTTTTCTAGTTGCTAAAGTACCCCAATAGTCGTTTATGTTCACCTGTTCATTATTAATAATAATCACCTGCCCTTATTGAGTGCTTCCTATGAGCCATTTAATCCAAACAGTCCTTGGAGGTGGGCATTAACAGAAGAAGAAACGGATGGAACCAGAGTCACATAGTCACCTACTGGCTCAATATCTTGCAGTCAGGCATGGCTGAGCCCAGATCCCTACCAGGTGTCTCCAGAATAAGGCAGCCTGGGTTCTTAACCACTGTATGCTGTTTGGATCTCAAGTAGACAGAAGTTCCTCTTCAAATAAGAGCAGAATAGGATTTCCAGTGCTTTTTTTGTACTTGGATTTCAGCATCTCAGAGTAGATCGTCTATTAAGTCTCACATTGTGCACTTTATACCTCTGTATATTTGCTTCTAAAATTTCCTCTGGCTGTTGCCTACTCCTCAGTCAAACACTCTGCCTGGTGACATGCTGTTCCTCCTTCAAGGCCACCTTTGATGTAACTTCCCATAGAGACTTCTGTGATCCAGACTTCTGAATGAATTAGTCCCTTTTTTCTTTGTCCGCCATTAGCATTGAACTGTGGTTACTTAGTTACATGTCTGATGATGAAACTGAGCTGAGAGGTCCACGTTTGCATGGGCTATGCATTCTTCATTTGTCTGATTCTTTTCTTGACATAATACCTGCCAAATAATAGATGCATGATAATTACTTGAACCAAATGGAATTTGGGAGCATGCAGAGCCCAAGCACTGCAGATAAAGAATTATATTCTGCCGGACACAGTGGCACATAGCTGTAATTCCAGCAACTTGGGAGGCTGAATCAGGAGGATTGCAAATTGGAGGCCAGCCTCAGCAACTTAAGGAGTCCCTGTTTCAAAACAAAAAAATAAAAAGGGCTGGGAATGTAGCTCAGTGGAAGAGCACCCCTAGCTTCAATCCCTAGTACAAAAGAAAAAAAGGAAGAAAACATATTCTACTGCCTGAATAAATAAGCAAAAGACCCAGGAAGGTCCTACTACTATGCTCAAGTGAACACACATCTTCAGGAAGGAAAGGGGAGCCCACCTGACTTGACTAACGAGACCCTTCTAACTCATCACTCCTCCTACAGTTTACTCCCCACACCTATTAAATTCTGAGCACTGTACACTGGTGTGCACTCCCTTCCTCTGCCCAGGCACTCATGGTGGCATGTAGAATAGGATATAGACATGATTCGTTTATAGTACTCCAGGGCATCCCTGGTGACATTCTGCATAGTTTTTATCAGGCTGACTTCACGTTAACTGAATGATACAAGACCCTGTAGGGTGGAATGGTGCCTTCATTTCCAGGGTTAGAGACAACTGTTTCATGGCCCTGGCCCTGAAATGTGTTTCCAAGACACCGCCTTGAAGTTTAAAGTTTGCCCTTTTTAGGACAATGATTGAAACATTTCCAGTGACGGAACTACAGGTCTCTTCCACAAACAGGCCAGCGGCCAGCGGGCAGCAGGCAACGGGCTGCATCACAGAATCCAGGACAATAGTAGTTCAGCGAACAAGGAAGCAAGATAAATTAGCAGCGAGGCTTCCCAATTCAACACTCGCTAAGCTACGCACGAGTTGCCAGCTTTTTAGTTTACCGGGTCGGTATTTGATCTCAATGCCATTTCAACCTGCTACCGGACTTATTTCAGACGTCTTCCTTTCCACCTGCAATGCCAAGGGATTGCAAGATGAAACCACCTTGCAAACTAAAAAAGGATGAGAAGGCTCACTTACGTAAAAGTAAATGATAAAGGACAGTTGAAAACTAAATTTTAAAAAGATTTGAAGTATGTGAGCATCAGCCCCTCTTAAAGAACAAGAAAAATTGCACTTTCACTGTCTTTTGGCCTCTTTCTATTGAATTTGAACTGTGACCATTTTGGAGATGTAAAATAAGAACCTCATGTATGTTTGACACTTTTTTGTGGGGTGGTACAAAGGATTGAAACTGAACTCAGGGGCACTCAACCACTGAGCCACATCCCCAGCCCTATTTTGTATTTTATTTAGAGGCAGGGTCTCACTGAGTTGCTTAGCACCTTGCTTTTGCTCAGGCTTGCTTTGAACTCTTGATCCTCCTGCCTCAGCCTCCGGAGCTGCTGGGATTATAGGTGTGCACCACCACGCCCAGCTTGTTTGACACTTTTATTCTACCAATACGAACATCCATTCATTTAAGCCTGTTAATTAATATGTAATGCTTCTATTGACTTTTTTGAGTAGTTGTACATTTTTAATTTTTAAAAATCTAATATTCAATAGTATATTTCAATTAGGTCAACTTGAGATACTTAAAAATAGACAGTCTAGAAGGCCATATCTTTATAAACCTTTACTTATTTTTCCCAAGATTGAAAAAGAAAAAGATGAGCTTTTGTCATGGATGGAGAGGCCTGGACTGTGGAACTAACACTCGTCTATAGTAACAGTGTTCTGGTTGGTTCTTGCTGGAGGTTCTTGTTTCTTCTTGTTCTTGACATCTCAAGAACTTCCTTTTTTTCTGGACTCTACTGCTTCTTGAGGTTCTCATTCGATTGTTTCAAGTTGATTACTTACCTCCTAAATAATATGACAGATTCAAAGTCAAATTAAGAAAGGATGCCTTTGATAATTCAAGACTTTCATCTTCATTTGACATTTTCTACCTCCTCTCCATCTTCTTAGAAGCACCACACAAGGCCCAGAGAGAATGATACCCTGTTCTCTTCCTGTGTCAGTGATGAATGAATGAACTCATGACTGACAGGAAGAGCAAATACCAACGCCCTGGGAGTGGTGAGAATGTTATATCTGTGTTGGAGCTAACACCCCTCAGTGTTTGAATTGATTCTGGTTTTTGATATCCAACACCTGGGTAAGCCTCATAAAAGTCAGCAAGTATTATTTGAGGTCATGCTGTGCATACAACACTTTATCTGATTCTTAAAATGAGCATAGGACAGATAGATACAAAAATACTTATGGATGTATGTATATTCATGAATTGACATACATTCATATATTTTCTATCTCTGACAACTGAGAGGGCCTAGATTCAGGGGTACCCCAACAGTAAGGAGCACACCCACAATCAGTTATTGGTTCCTAAATATCATTCTCTAAGGAAATAGGAATCCCTGGAGAAATTATCCATTCTAGGAGTGAGGTAGGGAACATAAAAGATGAACTCAGAACATCTTGTAGTACCAAAGAGTAAGGAAGAACTCAAAAAGAATGAAGGCATATCAAAAGAACACAGAAACCAATCTCAAAGTGTTCCCCATGATCAAAGCTGGATGGACTAATTTAAGCAAAAGAATAAACAAGTATGACCATAACTCAAAGTATGAAATAAATATACATGGGTCTATACCCATGTATATTCAACAATATAAATAATACGTATATTCAACAATATAAATAAATTGTTGAATGGATAAATAAGGGGAGAAAAAGAGACAAATCTTTATATGAAAATTTCAGATACTATATGCAGACACTCCCCCTCTAGAGATAAAGCTTAAAATCCCATTCCTCACTGCAGAGTATGTGCTGGGCTTCGTGACTGGCTACCAAAGAATATAGAAAGGGGGAAGAGCTAAGAAACCCGATGTGTTAGTCAGCTTTGCATTGCTATGACAAAGTACCTGAGAGAAATAAAAGAAGGAAAGATATATTTGACTCATGGTTTCAGAAGTTTCAGTTCATGGTTAGCTGGTTCCTTTGCTTTGGGACTAAAGTGAGGCTGAATTCTATGAGTGGGAGCATTTAGCAGAGGAGGATGCTCGCCTCATGGTGGGGCCAGGAAGCAGAGAGAGAGAGAGAGAGAGAGAGAGAGAGGGAGAGAAGGTGCTAGGGACACAAGTAGACCCTTCAAAGGCCTGCCCCCATGACCTGCCTCTTCCAACCAGGGTTCACCTCTAAATTTCCAACACTTCTCAATAGTGCTACCAGCTAGGGACTGTGCCTTCAACACATGAACTTTGGGGGACATTCACGATCCAAACCACAGCATCTCATGATGAACAGTACTTTGGCCGGGTGATTAGGGTTAACATTATCAGTGATAAGTCAGATTGGTAGCATATAACGATTTCATCTCTCTGGTGTTCGTCCCTCAAACCCGTATCCTCAATACAACCACAAGAACAAAACTTTTGGCAAATCCCCATTCAGGGACATTTTAAAAAATACTTCAACAGTTGTCCTCAAAACTGTGAAGGTTATGAAAAAACAAGGAAAGATTAAAGAGCTGTCACAGATCATAGGTAACAAAAAGGAGACGTGATGAATAAATGTAATACTGTATCCTGGATCAGATCCTGAAATAGGAAAAGGACATTAGGGAAAACTAGTGGGGTACAAAGGAAGTTTGGAATTTGCTTAAAGAGTAATATACCAATGTTTATCTTTTCAGATCAACAAATGAACCATTCAGGTGGAAGATTGAGAATGAGGGGAGCAGGTGGTATTGGGATGGTCCTCTCTGAGCACAGCACCCTATGTGGCATTACTGGTTACGGGTCCATGAAGCCAACCCTGTACTGAGGATTCATGGAATCTTAATCAGAGCAGGAGGGAGCTTGGTCTTTGGTGGACCCTGAAGGCTGAGCTTTCATCCGTGACCTTGAATAGAGGCTGCAGTAATTGAGGAGACACACAAAATAGGGTTTTAGTGATCAGTCTGGTGGGAACGTGTATAGTGGGTTTCATCAGAGATGGCCTTGGCAGTTCTACCAGTTAGGAATTTGAGTCAGCTTGAGGAAAGAAAGGGTGGAGTATACCTAAGACTTTTCTTTCCTTGAGATAAATTCAGAACTCATATGTTTATCCAAGCACCATTTTCTAATGCTCCTCTCTAGTTAATGGATTTATCCAAATATGATTCTTTATTTTAGAAACCCAGAGCTTAAAAACATAGAATTTTCTTTTTAGGAACCCCTTTTATGGAATTAGAAAGGAGTTCATCAGAATTGTAATTACTGTTGTCACATATTTGACTGACAATATGGTGAAATCTACTTGCAATTTTTCCATCCAGAAGTTCTCAAACTGGTTTGCTTTCTGTCTTCCCAGGTACCTCCAGGCCATCAGTCACTCGATGTAAGCCAGGAGCCAACTGTCCCAGTTCACACAGTGGCATCAGTAGACAACTGTCTCCTCTGTCTATCACCGAGGATTCTTCTGCTCCCATCCTTGAACTTCAGAGCCGAGGATCCTCTGGAGTTTGTGGACATAGAGTAGAGAGACAGAACAGATCAGGTATGTGGGTGACCTTCTCTTGAACAACAGTACATCTTGGTAGCTTTCTAATCAGCCATGGACGATCTCACCATGGGCACAGAAGGCAGAGATGTTACAGGGGCTCTTAGGAGTGGGTTTGGGGAAGGTCCATCAAGCAGGGGAAGGAGAAAGATGGAAAATAGGTTGAAGCAATCTATTAGAGGTGTACGGTGTAGTAGAGAAGCTGACTACCAAAACCTGTCGTTGAAGAATTAACACAGTGACTTCTAATGAAGTTTACAAGGTATCTAGTTTTCTCATCTTCGAAATGTCAAATCCAGAATCTTTTTATCTCAGTTCTGGGATTCAGTAATAACACAGTGTGCCCATTCCCAAAAAGACAAAAGCATCAATAAAATCACAGAATCTGCTCTTGTCTTCATCAGGACTAACCATCTCTGGTGCCCCTCTAGTTGTCCCAATTTTACACTTCCTGCAGGGGACTGAACTTGACTCACTGATCAGCATTTTCCGATCATTAAGGCCTTTAGCCTTTCCTCTCATCCACCCAACCACTCACCAGCACTTGAGTTCCTGGGGTTACTAGCTAGATCTCCTAACTACACCATGAGTTTCCCAATTAAACTTCTAATTTCTAAATGCGGTTGAGTCTAGGAAACTGCTGCCCAAGACTGTTGCTTTTTGGTGGTGAATACCTTCTTTCCTGTTCCAGAGAATGCTCTAAAGCCCCCAGGTTCATATTTGCTTAGCATATAACCACTCTTCTGTCTTCCTGAAGAGAGCAAAACAATTGTCAGTGAACACTTTCCTCTCTCTGCGGGAGGTCAGAGTGACTCTGGGCTTCTGCTCTTCCATTACCGTCACTGTGGAAATTCTTCTGGTGTGTGTTGCTTGCTATCTGATGTTGGTTCTTCTACGTGGATCCATGATCTCTTCTTCCCACCCTATTCCCCTGCATTTCCAGAGCCTCTCCCATGTGTTCCTTCACCTTGACTGGCAACCTATTAAAATCTATTTCTTCTAAAAAACAGTAACAACAAAGGCAAAAAGCAACAAAATACACCATCCAAAATAACTGGGTAAAGAAAATAAACAATGTTGAGAAAACTGGCACATTTTTTAAAAAGAAGAAAAAGGGTAACTCAGGAAATTCATTTAGGGGTGGGCGGTTGAAAAAAGGGGGGTAGTGGTAGAGGAGATGTGAAACCTCTTCTAAGGTCCTACTAATTTAAGATTAGATTTTTATCTAAGAGAAGGTTGTTTTTTTTTTTTTTTTCAAAAATAGATTATTTTTAAATGGCATCTGAGCAATTATATGTGAACCCCCAGGCTAAAACTCTTTTAAAAAGTAAGGAAAATGACACTTTCTTAAATCTTCATAAAGTTTTAATTGGCTTTAATAAATTTCAACATTCCTATTGTCCCAGTTGTTTGCAAAACAGAATGTTCCAGTTAATTAAATATTCTGGTTAATAAAGACTTGCCCCATCTATCATACATGAATTACAAACTTTAAAATCACACCATTAAAGATCACCTGGAACATGATTTACTTTCTGTGATAATTAGAAGGAACTTGGGACCTTCCAGTGCACCAAAAAGAAGAGAGAAAAAGAGAATAATATGAAAAGAAGCTCGCCATGATTTCATGAATGTGATGGTAATTCACCTCAAAATGGATCTCATAAGCTAGATCTTATCATCATTTGGCAGATAAAGAAGCTAAGATTGGAATTAAGCAAATACTCAGGGCCATATAAATGGCAGAGCTGGGACTTAAACTCATGCTTCCACATTCCAGTGGCCTCTACCACCAATCTGTATGGTTTCAATAAAGGTTCCTAGAAATGGACAGAATTCCTAGAACCCTAAATTTAGTGCTATATACAAAGCTATAAATCTAACCAGGACTGTAGAACATCTAATTTAAAGTGAACAGAAAAATAAAAGAGTTCTGGAGACCCAATCCTTCTATAAAATTAAATTAATCCTTTGTAAAATTAAAGTGGCCAAAATTCAATCTAATTGTCAAAAGAAAACCTGATCCATAATACAGAGGGATTTAGATGATTAGCGGTGCCATCAAAAGCATGGTCCACAGTACAGTGGTGTTCCAAAAGCAACCTTCAAAGAAGGCAATGCCGGGAACATGGTTCACGTCAAAAGGACATTTAAAACCTTTAAAGAATCATTCCTCCCTTATGAGCTAGTCCCTGAGCGCAAAGGGACAATCTGAAGTAGAGTAAGGCAAACCTTTCTCTTAAGTATCACTTCTCGTAATCTCACTCGAAACTGCCATTCCCGTCAGGAAACAGAAAAATTTCCCCAAACCATTTCTGAAAGTTCAAGTGCTAAAGTGGAATGCTAAAGACTGAAAACCTAGACAGAATCAATGTTTAGAATAAAAGGCTAGGACTCCGGAAACCTCCAATATCCCTTAGCGTCTCAGTTTTATCATCTGTAAAGTGGGAATGATCAGATCAATTCAACAGGGTCTTCCTTTCTTAGCTTCCCAACACAACAGTCTCTCATTCTACCTTCTTTTTAAATATATTTTTAGCTGTAAATGGACACAATATCTTTATTTATTTTTTTTAATGTAGTGCAGATAATTGAACCCAGTGCCTCACACATGCTAGGCAAGCGCTCTACCACTGAGCCCCAACCCCAGCCCCTCATTCTACTTTCTTATTTGCTCTAGTTTTCCTCTCTGCATAAGCCACATGGACATAGAGGAAATGTGTAGAACAGTTATCAGGAGCAGGTGTCTTCTGTGCACAGTGGAGGGAGCTGGCTCACTTGTATTTCCAGACTCATCTCAATGCCGCTGCATCCTGGAAGTTTCCCCTGATCTTCCACCAGCCCCTAACAAGTGCTTCTCTGCCTTATGTGGCCTTATATCTGTCAGTGTTGCCCCTGCCACACTGTGAGCTCAAGTCTTTCATCTTTGAACCCCTGGGAACTCAACTAGCTCCTGGTACAGTCTCCAAAAGATTTTGTTGAATAAATAAATAAAAGAATAAAGTTTTCATCTTTTGGAGCCCTAGGCCCTGAGAATTCAGTTGAGTTTTTAAGACTTAGAAGTTGTGTAGTAATTGCTGTGTTCATACTTAACATAGTTTATATTCCCAAATGAAGAATTCACTTTCAAAGCTTGCTTCCCCATCTCCCAAAATGATTATATCAGAAAGCCTTAGCTGGGTAAAGGTTTTTAACCCAGTGGGACAGTCATGCCTGGCTCATTAAGCAGTAGGAACACTTTCAGCCACTGAGCCAGCAGGTTCCAGAGAGGTGATGTGAGAAGCCCCATCCACTGCTATTAGTAGCCTGCAAGAGGCACTGCTTTGTCACCACCAGCACAGGCCTTTTGCTCAAGGAAGGTTCCTGGGCATCCACGGGAATCCTGCAGACAATTTTGCCTTGCTTCTCCAGGATTCTACCTTTTGGGATCTCAGCTTGGGAGCTCAGAGCAACCTCTGCTCCTCTTCAACTTCCTGCTAGGCATATGAATTTATTATCTCGAACTAATTTTCTCTATCAGGGGAGATGGCCTTTATGATTGTCAATTGCAGAGAGCTTTGGCTAGTTTAATGTGAGGGAAAAAAAATGTTACTAACTTTTCTTGGTAAATGTCAAAATACAAAGCAGAGCCTATTATGTTCCCAGAAATACATTAAATAGTAATTTGCTATGAGGTAGGAAATGGATCTGTTATAGTCAGGACTTGCGTGGTTCTTGGGACACATTGCTTTTCGATTTAATAGTCATCTTTGCTCCAATTTTTAAAATATCTCAGTGGAATATAAAAACAAATATTTATTTCTCACTCACTTTTCTTGTTGATGGAGCCAGGGTGGCCTCATCTGGGTTCTGTTCATCCCACATAGATGGAAAAAGACAGCTTCTATTTAGGATTTTCCATTTTAGTGCCCGAGAGAAAGAGTAAGAGGTGGTGGAGTCTTACGAGGCCTCTTAGAGCTTCCGCAGGGAGGTGGTATAATTCCTATCACTCATAATGGATTGAATAAGGCAGTTCACTTGGCCACAGTCAAAGTCTTTGGAAGCTAAGACAGGGTGTGCTCCTACAAGGAAGGGGGAAGGGCACATCGGAGACCAGCATAGCATCTCCCATGGACGTGAGCATCCTTAAGTGCTGGGTGGGGTCCAGATCCACGCTGTACCTTGCAGAGCAGAAATTATATAGAGAAAGCAATCTGGGGTTATCAATCTCTTCTGATGATAGTAAAAAAGAAAAACACTGAAGATTCTGCTGTCTTCCTCTTTGGTTGCATTCCCTCTTTTTTTAAGTTTCTGATGTGTTTGCTTGCTGCTTTATAACCTGATTTCCACACATTTGTATTCCTTTCCTGTTTTCAGGGGACGATGGGACACAGACTCATCCTGAGAACAGCAGCCAAGAAAACAGAATCAAGGCTCGCTGCCTGTCCTGCACGTCCGTGGTTCTGAAGGCTGTCTGGGGACTCTTGATCATCTTGTCAGTTTCTTCGTCTTGGGTTGGAACCACACAGATTGTAAAAATCACTTATAAGAACTTCTACTGTCCATTTTTCATGACATGGTTTTCAACAAACTGGAACATTATGTTTTTTCCAGTCTATTATTCTGGTCATCTGGCCACTGCTCAAGAAAAGCAATCTCCAATGAAAAAATTCAGGTAGGTTTCATGTTAAATGGCCAACAGGGGATGTCTCAGGGGGAATAAAAAAAAAAAAAAAAAAAAAAAAATATATATATATATATATATATATGTGTGTGTGTGTGTGTGTGTGTGCGTGTGTGTGTGTGTGTGTGTGTAGTTTCATGTCTTTGGAATATGAGTTGAGTGCACTTGGGGATCAAGAAGAGGGGTCTGAGGTTGATAATGAACACAAGAAAACAGCCCTCCCCTAAACAATTGTGTCTACAACATGCCAGGCACTGAGCTCATACTTATTTTTTAAATCACCATTGGTTGTAACAACATTTACACTTTTTTCCAGTACTGGGGAATGAATCCAAAGCTTTGCACATGCTAGGTAAGAGTTCTATCCCTGAGCTACATTCCCCAGCCCAACTTTTGCCTTTTAAGATGGTGTAATTATCCCCTTTTTGACACAACAGAAAATGAATTCAGAAAGGTTAAATGATTTGTCCAAGATCAAACAGTTATAAATAGTGGAACCCCAATTTAAATATAGATCTATTTATCTCTAAAAGTCACATTTAAAAAAAATCTCAATGCCTCAAATCCAGAAAAAAAAAATCCATAAGATTGTTTCAAAACATTTGCTCAATATCCCCGACACTCTGATGCCTGAGCAGGTGAAATGACCTGGGTTCATGCAGTGGGAGGTTTGGCTCTGGGAAACTTGAAGATTCCATTCTTTGTTGTCTGGGAATACATGTGGCCTCGCCCATCTGTCTGATGGTCATGAGCAGAGGTTCCTTGGAATCTCATAGTTCTAGTGGTTGCTTCACACTGAGTCTGACTTCTGCAGCCCCTCTTGGGGAATGGAGGAAGCTGAGAGGGCTGACGTCATGCAGCCTTACACAGCACTCAAGGAAGGCAAACAGAGCATTTGGCTCGACACTCTTCAGTTAGTGGACAGTTTCTTGAAAAGGAAAAGCCCAGAGATAAGCAATAACATCCAGAACAGCCACTAAGAGAAAACAGGGACCTCAGGTAGAGAGCAGATGGGAGAGTGACAGCTTGGTCCTGTGCAAGATGACCATAAATTTGACTTGCAGGAACCAAAATAACCTTTCAAAAGAAGGAAAATGCCTAACAAAAAGGATGACTATTGTGATTGGTGCATTATAAGACTATTCCTAAATGCTTAACAAACTGATGAGTTTATCTCAAGTTCCATTTCCTATTGCCAACCTGGAAGTGCCTGGGAATACTGTGAGCTATGTGTATCCATGAAAACTCAATTATAATTAAAGGAAAAAAAGGGAAACCTAGAATCAATATTGGGGGCTTTGGAAGAAAGAATAAATCCCTATATCTGTTTGCAATTGCTAAAGATTCTGTATTTGATTCCATCAAAATAGACACAATCTTGAGGCCTATTTTTAAATAATGGTATTTAATAAATGATAGCTGGGGAGTGTGATTATCAGATTAGTGTCAGACTAAAATAGCTGTGTGCACCAGATAGCATTGGGTTCCACCTGAACAGTACCTGTGATTTAGAAAAACATGTTGTTGATTAAAAAAAAGTCTAGTGAGAAGAGTGGTACAAGAACATTTTTAAGCAAGCCACAGTGGTTTTATCTAAGATAATGCATTTGCAAGAGGCTCTTGCTGACAGAAGTGATGTTTGAGGAATGAGCTTCATCTTCTCTCCATCTTTGCAAAATCTGTGATTTGACAAGATGCCTCCATCTGATAGTGCAGGTAGAGTGAAGTTGACCATTTCTGAATGCAAATCAAAGAGCTTTCACTGTCAAGCACAGAATACTATCTTTGAAAGGATTGTTCTCTAGTGAGAAGAGTAAAGGAGGTTGTCAGAAAATTCTTAGATCCTTGATCTGTTTTCCCTGTAGACTCATTAACACCATCTGCCAAGAAGGTACTCCCAAAGCTCTCCCGGCAGAACTAGGGGAGACAGACTTAGTGTGAGACTGGAGACAGGAGTTGTCCCTGAGCCCCAGAACTTCTGACAATTTCTGCCCGAATGGTATGAAAGCATGTCTAGTCCCCCCCTCCCCACCTTATCACTAACATTAAAAGAAGTTTCAATACAGTAAGGGTTGTCCATTTGGAAGTAGTTTTCCATGATTCAATCAT
Source organism: Sciurus carolinensis (assembly GCF_902686445.1). NCBI lineage: Eukaryota > Metazoa > Chordata > Mammalia > Rodentia > Sciuridae > Sciurus > Sciurus carolinensis. Next base: position 157,615,232 of record NC_062214.1, on the reverse strand, counting down.
TCCAATTGTATGCCACCAGAATTCAGTTGTCTCTGGTGAATATGAAATTTAGAAAGAAGAAATTATATACAATTGTTTTAACAAGGGTATTTTCTTAGGGAGGAAAAACCCCCACCAGAACAAATTAATTAGAGAGGCAGATATATTAGACTCTTTCAGGCACCTATGAAATATTGTGTGTTAGGTGCTATTTGGCATACAGAAAGGGTTGATAACTAGCAGCTGCTGTTAACAATTTGAGAATAATGAAGCACCCAGCTTCCAACCTCCATTTCAAGCTTTGCCACCTGTCAATGACCCTTAACAGAAATTGTTATCATCCCTGAAAAAGACTCACTGTTAATTGCTTCCCCATAAAAATCCTTTATTTTATTGTATTGAATTGTATTTTTTTAGTGTTCCCACTTTTTAGCACTGAGTGCTTAGAGAGCATACAGTTTTACACAGATGACCTGGCATTTGGATAGTGGGTATTTTTAATTTCTGCAATAACAATGCCAAATGGGCATAAGATTGGCTATGAGAAGAGATGGGAAAAGAGAACAAAAAAGGAAGGAGCACCTGGAGGACAGGGTCAGCCAGGTGAGAAGAGCAGCCTCTACTGGGCAATAGCATTTGACGAGACTTTTGGTCCATGGGCTTCTCTCACGGGACCCTGTGGGGCTTCCCTGGGGAGCAGAGTGTTTCCTCACCTGCACCCTGAGTCTTTCCTTGAGAGCACTCAACCCAGCATGATGGTTGGAAGATCCATCACAGCCTAGGTCAAGTGATAAGAAAAAGAAATCCTTTAATCAGAAATGGGTTTCCTTGTGGTTAGTGCCAGATCTGTATTTAAAATGTGAGTCAGCGGTTATGGATGACAGAATAAACCCATGCCACTCGACTCTGGCTCTATATAACAACTTTCTCCTGGAGCAGAACCGTTTTTGAGCACATTTTTCTGAACCTTGTGCCAAGATGGTCGAGGCACCCCACTGCTGGTTCTATGTGTGCTGCTGCTCCAGAATAACCCGATGGCTCTTGGGTTTTAGAGAGGCCACTGATTTTCCTGAGTGTGTGAGCACATGTGATTTCTGTGTACTTTACAGAAGGCTGTGCTTTGGACTTATGCAATCCCACCATTGAAGTTGTGCACTGTCAAGTTAAAATTTACCTTTGGGAAATCTCATTTTCATTTTATGAAAATTCTTCCTTGTTGGTGGTAGCCCACATGAAAGTCAAACCACAAAATAGTTTCATGCATGCAATATGTATTTTTAATCCTTCCTGGAATCACTGACCTACAACTCCCAGCATTCTCAGCTCCTTGGAAGCCCCATTTATTGTGAGACTTGATATTTAAGGCTATGTTCCCTGTGCTTAGAATCTTTATCACTCCCTACCTCTACCTGGTCCTCCTGTTGGGTAAGCTACTCCATGTGTGTAAAGCAAACATTGGTCAGAGATCATTTTGGTACTTAAATTACTTTTTTTTTTTTTTTTTTTGCAGTGCTGGGGATTGAACTCAGGGATTTGTGCTTGCAAGGCAAGCACTCTACTGACTGAGCTAATTACTTTTAAATACAATATTTCTCTTCGATAAAAGCTGAAAAGAAACTAGTACCAGCACTATTCACAGTCATTAAAAAACATTTCATTATAAATGTTATATACATTTCATTATAAATGTTATATTCATTTCATTATAAATATTAATAATTTGTTGCTTTGAACAAAATATTTACACTACTCTAGAAAATAGAATACTGGGCACATGATGGTCACCCATAAATGCTTGGATGTTCATGAACAACTGGATGAAAAAAAAAATTAAGCTAAATTCTCCAAGTGGCAAGCCTGTTTTCAGTCATATAGGCAATGTCATCTTATCACTTCAATTAATGCCTGTATGTATCACTAGCTTGAACATTTTGACTAAAATGGCCCCATGGGCTAAGTAGCCAATTTAATCAGAAATAAAACAAATCAAATATTTAATTAAAGTGACTCTTTTCACACATTGAATTCAGATGATTCATCCCCAAATGGCCAATGCATGCATATAAGCACAGCCTGAATTTCATACTTGGTTTTTACCATTTTCAGGGTTATCACAGAGGCTCTCTCATTTTTCTGCCTTAATAATACTGACAGGAAAATAAATTAGTCAATTAAGCAGCAATATTAGAAGGAGACACAGTGAATCAGGAATAACAAAACCCCAAGATGTCTGTGGCTTCACAGGCACACAAGGGCCCCTGTTCCACAGGATTCTGTGAGTCGCCTGTATCTGGTTACATAGCAGCGGCCATCTTGATCCTGTCGCATTCACCCATTGGGAAAAACTCTTCATCCCTTTCAGTAGCTCGTCATTTCAATGACTACTGGTTTCTGTATTTCTCGAGGCTTCTCTGAGAATGTCTATAGACAGCAGAATGGCTGCCCTGGCAATCCCAAGGAAGCATCTGGGGAGGAGAGGGCCTAGCTCTGTGCTGAGGAGTGGTGGGTTCTTTTCCAAGGCTCTCTGAAACCCATAGGTGGCAGAACTTGGTTCAGTATGTTCCCCAGGTGAATGATAGACTTGAGTGCACTCTTGCCTGAAAATGAAGGTGTAGAGTCAGCCAGACAAGATGGGTCACCATTAGCACCTGCATATTAATCTCTTTTTCTTTCCTAGGGAATGCAGTCGGATTTTTGGTGAAGATGGTCTAACTTTGAAGCTCTTTCTTAAAAGAACTGCTCCCTTTTCTATTCTATGGACTTTGACAAATTACCTGTATTTACTGGCTTTAAAGAAGCTGACGGCCACAGATGTCTCTGCTCTGTTCTGTTGTAACAAAGCCTTTGTCTTCTTGCTGTCGTGGATTGTGCTGAAAGACAGGTTCATGGGAGTGAGGGTAATAGCACACTAAATTCAATGCGTGATGCCTCCCTTGATTGTAAATCCTACATCAGGAGAGCTGCTTTGGTTCATGGAGTTTCTATAAAACTTTGCCCACTGAGTACAAATTGAAATTTGAAGATACATTAGGAAGCCCCAGCAGTTACAACATCATGAAAGGGTAAAGGGATCATCCTACTGGGGAGTCAGCTGATTGCAACAGGAGGCATTAAAACAGACCAAGAATTTAAGTTCCAATTTTAGAACAGTTTTTAGAACTAATTTTTCAAATTAATAGTGTGATCAATATCTGTCTTCAGGAAGGAAGGGTTTGAGGAAATTAGCCACGGGAAAGATTATGATTTTCTGTTTTCAATCAACATATTTTGGAACACCCCCCCACACACACTCCTACCCAGATGGATTTAATTAATATTGGTGTAAGTAGATAAGATTACCAAACAGTAATTAGAGTCACTGGTAATAGCACAATGCTGTTAAAAGTTGCTATATTTCTAGTGTGACTAATCTAGAAATGGAACTAGAAGCAACAACTTGTACTTTGGTGTACAAATCCTTAATTGAACTGCATTAAATGTACACCAACCACTTCAGTTCTGAGTTTATTCCTTTTAGTATCATAGATTTTTTTAAAAAATTGTATGCTTGTTCTATGTTAGAAATAGATTGCTTGGAAACTATGCAAATTTTTGGAGCCAGGTCTTATTCATATCATCTGGCATGCCACACCGTGGTGAAAATATCAAGACAACAGTTCCTTAGGAGGTCCAAATGAATAGCCTTTTACCAGAGTATCGACAGTATGATACTGTTGAAAGAGATGTCTAAGACTGGGTTTGAAACATCTTTTGTGGTCCAAATGCTGCTTTTGATAGCAATGATTCTAAGGATTTTGCTCCTTCCCAGATGCTGAAGTCAAAGTGTATATTAGAAAGAAAGTTTATGATAGCCATTAACCCTGAAAGCTTTTTCTTAAAATAGCCAATTTAGAATCAGGCATCATGATATGCACTGTACTCCCAGCTACTCAGGAGGCTGAGGCAGGAGGATCTTGAGCCCAGGAGGTCAGTGCGAGCCTGGGCAGCATCGTAAGAATCTACCTCTTAAAATAAATAACCAATTAGAAAATTCTGATAAAATCTTGGGAAATGCTGCTCAAAAATTCAGAACTGATTCTTGAAATGAATAATAAGAAGAAAGTCTTGATGGCATAATTACTATCAGAATATACTAATGTGATATCACATGCAACACTAGCTAACCTTGACTTGACACCCAAAGGGTTCAGCATCCTGTATTTATACACACACACCAGTGCTGACTGTCGACCATCAGGTACCCTGACAAGTCCTCGTGAACAGAGAGACCTTTCCTATATTGTTCACTGCTCCATTTTTAGAAGAAGGGGAAGAAAGGAAATTGATTGGCTTTTCTGCTCATTCAGTCCCATCTGGATACCAAAAGTAAATCAATACACTCACTATTAGATTTACCAGTGAGAAAACCATTTGTATTAGAGTGAATGAATGCCTTTAAGCATGGACCTCACTGATGTAAGAAGTTGCATCAAAAAAGGCACAATGTTTGAGAGTTTAAAAAAAATAAAACAGCTGTGTAACATGCATTTAAATCACAGTTTTAAGACAGATGCCTATAGGCTATTAACCACTGCCATTTTAAATTTGGCATATGCAATGAATTGAATGGTGACTCCCAAAAAGATCCGTCCATGTCCTAATTTCCAAAACCTGTGAATGGAACCTTATTTGGAAAAAAAGAGTCATTGCAAATGTCACTAACTTAGGAATCCTGAGCAAAGATCATCCAGGATGATCTAGGGGGACCTATATCCAACAACACTGTTTTTATAAGAAACACACAGGGAATACACATGGAAGAGGGGGCAGCAAAGTGATCACAGAGACAGAAACTGGAATGATGTGACCCCAAGGCAGGAGTAGCCGCCAGAAACTAGAATATGCAAAGCATGTACTCCCACTTGGAGATGCCTTTGGGAGCACAGCCCTGATGGATTTTGAACCACTGACCTATTCACTACCGTGAGATCATTTCTGTTGTTTAAGTCACCAAGTTTGTGGAAACTTATTCCAGGAGCCTCAGGAAACTAACACAGCTTCTGTAAGGAATCAGATTTGATAGAAGAAATGTTAAGTAGACAGTAAGTATTAGCTAATAAATACATGCATAAATTAAGATATCAGAGATGGCAAAACAGCAAGAATTGGTGTCAGCATGTTGATCCAAGTCAGATAGCTCTCTTTTTAAGACAGGAAGTGTTTCACTCCTCACTATGAAACATCAGGAGGTGTCTATGAATGCCATGTTCCTAGAGAACGTCAAAGTGTACTTTTAACCATGCCCATAATCAGGCCCTGGAATATGGGAAGCACCAAAACATATTCAGCATTTTGCCTTTTGACAGTCTCAGCAATTCCTTTTCTCCCGAGACACATACAGAACATGTATAATTAGGTCATTTGAGAAATTAAAGAAGGGCCAATGCAGCACCGACGACATAAATGCTGCCTTTATTGCCTATATCTATAAATAATCTAAAGCTCAGCTCCTCCAGATGCCAGGCCACTGGACTCTCTTAAAACAAAAGCAAAATACAAAACAAAACAAAAGTTAAACTTAAAAAAAAAAAAATCTGTTTTCAGTCATCAGGTAAAAACCTGTCTTCTATACTATTGATCTAAAAACTTAAACAATGTTGCTATTAAAAACAGTGGTTTACCTGTCAATATTTATTTATTTATTTATATTGATTTTTTAAATATAAATATTTATTTTTATTTTAAAAAAGAACTTTTGTTTCAAAATATACTGTGTACCCTGTTGTTTTTTAAAAAAGCACTTATTTTCATAGCTTATATTAAGGTTTCAGGAGTTTAGAGAAAGATGGTCATTGTTTTGTAATTATAATTTGCTTGGCCCCAAGAATGACATTTAAGATGAAAAGTTATGACCTTCTTTACTTCTATTTTTTCATGTCAAAATAATTCCACAAAAAGACTAAAAGATGCTTTAAGCTATAAGATCAGTAAATATGGGTTTATCTGAACCATCATTCAGCATTATTCACATAAAATGAATTAAGTATTGTGGATAACTTGCTATTATTTTGTTTCTTTGGCATAGATTGAATTACAGATGGAAAGATAATCTATTACACATTATTTTCTATATAAAATCATTTCCCCTAATTTACTGGTAATCCTTGGTGTGTTAAAACGTTCTTTCATGAGTAGTTACTTGCAGCTAATTTATGATCATCCCCTGGAAATCAGTAAACTTCTGATATTCCTTCAGAAAAATTGCAAAAATGTCAGAAGGTGATAATCCAGCTCTTGCAGCTTTGAATGTGGGTGTTTTCCCATCTCTGAGATGCTGCCTTATTTATCTATAATTCTTAAATTTATGAGAACCTGAAAAACCACCACCACTGTAATGAAAGAAGATACTGGGGCTAGGATTTGGCTCAGCACTAGGCAAGCATGCAGGAGACCCTGGTTTCTATCCACAGCACCACAAAAACGAAACTAAACTAAAAAAATGTTCTTTCCAAGAGAAATGAGCCACTGGGTGAAAGCTTTCTTCTTAGTTGTTGGTGTCTCTTTCACTTCAGTGAAAAGTATGTTGAACTGGGAAGTTAGAAACCCTTTTTTCAGGTTCTGTTCCTCCCTTAAATTTTGTATTATTGTGTCAAATTTTTTCTTTCATTTTAAAATTTCCTTGAAGATATGGCAAAAATTGGTGATTGGAGAAAGGTTCAGCAGACCCCAATTTTCTTAGCAGATAATGAGTGTGTCCCTCTACCTTGGTACCCACATATTTTTCAGTTATATGTGGACCCCTAGGGAGTTAATTTCCCAAACTGTGTCTGTTCTGGAATCTTTCCCTGACCCACCAAGAACTGACAAAAGTATGTCACTTACACTGAGTCTTTCATTGCCTAACCTGCACTTTGATTCATATTCCTACATTTTTAAGATTTTTATTTGTTCTTTTTAGTTATACATGACAGTAGAGTATATTTTGACATATTTATACAAACATGAAGCATGTCTTATTCTAATTAGGATCCCAGTCTTGTGGGTGTACACAGTGTTGAGATTCACTGTGGTATATATAGTCATAGGAAAGTCATGTTAGATTCACTCCACTGTCTTTCCTATTCCTATCACCCCTCCCTTCCCTTCATTCTCCTTTGTCTAATTCACTGAACTTCTATTCTCCCTGTGACATTGCTGTGTGTCAGTATCACATGTCAGAGAGAACATTTGGCCTTTGGTTTTGGGGGATTGGCTTATTTCACTTAGCATGATAGTTTCCAGATCCATCCATTTACCAGCAAAGGTCATGAAGTCATTCATTTTTATGGCTGAGTAATATTCCATTGTGTATATATACCACATTTTCTTTTATCCATTCATCTGTTGAAGGGCACATAGGTTAGTTCCATAGGTTAGCTATTATGAATTGAGCTGCTGTAAACATGGATGTGGATGCTGTAGTATGCTTATTTTAACTCCCTTGGATATGTACCTGGGAGTGGTATAACTGGGTCAAATGGTAGTTCCATACTTAGTTTTTTGAGGAATTCCCCAATTGTTTTCCAAAGTGGTTGCATCAATTTGCAGTCCCACCAGCAATGTATGAGCTGTACTTTGAATTTAGATAGTCCCCTCCCCAACAGAGTCCTCTAACAGGACATTGAAACTGAGCAGCTACTGACTTGTGCTGACATCAGATCATCAGATGAGATTCCAGATAAGATTGGCAACTGCTCATTCATGTGCAGTGCAGACTCCTCCATCAAGAAGCTTCATGTTTCCCAGGGTGGCGGTGGGGGGCTTCTCATTTCCCTCTTGGCTGGACAATGACTCGGGAGTAGAGCCAAGAGAGGAGAAAGCTGGATTTTAACTTCTCTTAGATTGTATGCCCGTGATGAATCCCTAACCCTTCACAAGGTGCAGACAGGTGTCCACCATTTTGAGTGTCGCTGTCGGCTGTGGGATTCCAGGGTTGCATTGTGAACTAGTGAAGCTCCTCTATGCTCACCCAGCTTCAAAAATCAGAATAGCCTGAAAGCAAAGTAAGGAAACATGTTTTTGTTCCAATCACTCACTTAGACCTGTAAGTTCCTCAAAGAGACACTATAAGAAGAAAATTGAATTAAAGGTTCATTTCAATTCCTTGGGCCCTAAAAGGTCTGGTATTGCTGGGAAAATAATAATTCTGAAAACCATCTATGAATGGGAAGCACAGTGGAGGGGATGAGCTTAGTCACCTTCATGGAGATGCAGAGAAGAATAAGACCCTTGGGGCTTTTCAGGCCCTCAATGAAAAAGATTAAAAAAATGAAGATATAAGAAAAGAAAAGCAGTCCAAAGCCAGGTGCTTCTCTAGCTTTTATCTTCACAAACTTTTTTTTTTAAAGGTGAAATAAACCTAGCTTTCATGTAGGGTCTCAGGTAGTATTTAGGGCAGTGATATCACCAAATGTCTCTTTGGTCTTTAGGAGCAGGCTTAAATGACCTCAAGTTCCCTCTGGCCTTTGTCGTTGACCCAGAAAGCTCTCTGAGAGGCTAAGATGCAGAAGAAGGTAGCTGTTTCACAAGGCCATGTTCTTCCCTAGTCATGCTGGAAAAATGGACTAAATAAATCCCCTTCCTGGGATACACTCCCAAGAGGGGCACCCCAGGATGAGAGAAGACAGGGAGGTTCAGGATATTGAAACTGGAGGCTTTAGCAGCTTTGTGGTCACTGCAGTTCTTAACATTCCTACTTAAAGTCAATTACGATCATGGTAGTGGCGGGTTTTCTATATTATTTAGGCACTCCTGGTTGGTTAAAAGGTCAGAAGTGGAATAGTTCATGAGGAGAGCTACCACCTTTCAGAAGTCCAACAAATGGGGCCACTAGATGGCACATTTTCAGCAGGAGGGGTCATTATGAGCACCAAGATGTCCCAGAAGCCTCTCTATGGTGGACACCTTATGCATGAGTACATATCAGCACTGTGGACACATATTCAAGACACTAGCTTCCTGAAGATGTATTTCCAGTATGTTGAGCAGAAAAAGAGTCATTTCATGTGCTTCTGTTGAGAAGAACAGGCTATTAATCCTTCTTTGATGATGATTGATTCTGAAAATGCTGGTGATTCAGATCTGCTTGTTCTCTGGACATTTAAAAAGTATTTACTCTCCAAAGTTAAAGACACAGTGCCAGGGAGAGGGAAGAACAGAAGTTCATTGGATTAGGCAAAGGGGAATGAAGGGAAGGGAGCAGGGATAGGAATAGGAAAGAAACTAGAATGAATCTAACATAACCTTCCTATGAATATACAATCAGTGTAACTCCAAATCACGTACAACCACAAGATTGGGATCCTAATTAGAATAAGTTATACTCCATGTATGTATATGTTAAAACCTCTCTACTATCATGTGTATCTAAAAAGAATAAATTTTAAAAATCTAAAAAATAAAAGAAAAAAATAAATTCATATTGAATTTAAGAAAGAAAATATAAGCCACAGTATCTAGCAAAGCCATTCTGGATCATGTAACCAATTCCTCTAAATAGACCTTCCACTCAACATTTTTCTGCATTTTCAAAATTAACTGAGGTCTGTTCCTTTAGTTTTAGCTGTGTATATAAGAAATAGAGGTTCTCTTAAAACATGCCATAGAATTTTGTCTTAGCAGATAGTTGTAAAATTTAAATGAAAGTGTGGCAGATAATTTATCTTTCCTCTCGCTCTAAGAACCTAATATATAACCTATAAATTATTGCCTGTACCATGGAGAAAAGTTTTTTCTATCATATCAAATATTCAGATTTTCATGCTCTCAGAACTTAACTAACAATGTTGTCTAATCCCCTGAAGTGAAAAATACTTCTCTCCATGAAACCAACTGAAAGAGACAGTGGTGTAATTAATATGTCAATTTAAGGGGTCCAGGAGAATATTTTCACAAGCACTTGAACGTAACGACTGATGAAGATCTTTAAAAGGTTCACTGTGTCTATAATTTTGAATTTCTATAAAATTATTTACTCTTTGGCTTTATCCAATTCCTATCTTGAGAAAACTTAGATACTTCATGCAAATATATTTTTGCTAATGGCTTATTCAGGAAAGGAAGACTTCCCACCTCTGCTTGTATCCTGGGGATATTGCATTCCTTGTTTTCATTCTCTAGGCAGGGTTTTTGTTTTTGCTATTGCTTTTTCAATTTTTTTTTCGTAGTTGTAGATGGACAGAATGCCTTTACTTCATTTGTTTATTTTTATGTGTTGCTAAGAATCGAACCTAGTGCCTCATATGCACTAGGCAAACGCCCTACCACTGAGCTAAAGCTCCAGCCCTGCTTCGTTTTTTTTAAAGGTTAGTTTGTTTTCACAATTCCCTAAATTCAGAATTATATATTACACACAATAGTTTAAACATAAATATTATTTATTACAGAATAATTTTAATAATTTTAAATACAAAACAACACATCATGTTAAAGTTCATTGGAATTTACATTGTGTTCATTAGCCAAGTCTTACAGTAACCACATGATTATTTGACCAAGAAAATACAATCAATGGTTAACCAAAAGGAAATAAATACTAATTTAAATTTATTATCTTCCCAGTTTAGTCTTATGAAGGAAACCTATTTATGCATATGAACATTTTAGCCCATGAACATTATTCAAACGCAAAAACAAATCGGAAAATGCCAGTCTGCCATGCCTTTTCTTTTTTCTGAAATCAGATTGCCCAAAAGATGGTTGCAAATCCCTGGCTGAACTATAAAACCTCAAATCAAGGGAAACGATAACCCTCGCAGAATTCCCAGGTCTAGATAACCACTTCGCCATGTTTATTTATGAGTCTATTACTTCTTAGCTGGAAAATTTCCTTGACACCTCATGGTGAGTGTATTAAATTCTATTCCCCATAGTTGGAGGCAGAGTCTAAGGAGAACACACATGTGGCAGCGTCAGAGAATGTGATATTCACTCAGCAAGAGAAACACCTCCCATCAAGCAGCCTCACAGATAATGTGTTATGAAGATGGTTTTTCACTGCTGACATGTTGGAGTCTGTGCGCAAGTTATCCTGCTGTTTTTCACAAAGAGAGCTTCAGTATGGAGCTACTCTGCAGCCACCGTGCACTGGCCGTTGCTGGTCATTAACAAAAGCATTGTTCTTGCAGTACCTGAAGTACAGGCCATCAAGAGCATGTCCTGCATTAGCCTCAAGTCTAGTCCCATGTTAATGACCTATATGTTGTTACAATAAATAATGTTTAAAGGGTTTGAAAAATCACATATGTGAAAAAGCTGTCTGCAGAGGAATCTATTTGGAATACTCAGAACTGAAGCTTAAGAAAATTAATCTCCATGTAGGTTTAAATTGCTCACAAATTTTCAACTTGATTTTAAAGTCAGTGAGGAAACGACATATTGTTCCCCATCCCAGGGTTATTTGATTGTTTGCTGTAATGTTAAAATGTTTTCCAGTAGAACCAGTTCAGGACAATTAAAGAAACAGATGTGAACCAGATGTCACCAAGGGAGCGACTCCTGTTTTGAATGCATCACGGACTCTATCATTTCACAGTACACCATTATGACCTCAGTCAAATTATTAATATTTCACTTTATGCAGTTAATGAATGCTTTAGCGTAATTAAGTTAAATTATCTTTCTGTGGTGTACCTAAAAAAATGGAATTAATTTGAATGTAGATAAAAGAAAGAAGTGGCCTCCATATGACATCCAAGTGACAGAGCACATTCAATTTGCTCCTGTATAAACCCCAATGAGAGGTTATTCACTTTCTTTTTTGCTCTTGGTCTAAGTTTTGCCCCTTAACTGTTTCAAAATTATGTCTCCTTAATCAAGTTCTGGTTATGTTCATATCTTTAGAAATGGGAATTGATCCAAGAAGTTGATTAAAATGTATGCTGAATTGTTTGAAGAAAAAGAATACAATAGAGATGAAAATACATAGAAGTGACTTCCTGTTGAATCCATTTCATCAATATGGATATTAATCTCTAGAAAGTTGAGTTAAAAAATTAAACTAAAATTACCATTCCTTAATTAGACTGTGAATAGCTTTTATAGTCTAGTCCTGAATGTCTCATGAACATACTGATTCATTTTTAATACTGACTCTTCTTATACATAAGCAGCAATATAGAGAAGGTAGTCAGATTTAAGGAAATATTTAGCAACTTTTGTGAAATCTTGAGTTGCTTGGTTACACAGAGATATAATTTTCTTTCATTTCTTTCCATTCTATCCGACAGATAGTTGCCGCAATAATGGCGATTACTGGCATTGTCATGATGGCATATGCAGATAATTTCCATGCTGATTCCATCATTGGTGTGGCTTTTGCAGTGGGCTCAGCCTCCACGTCTGCATTATATAAGGTATGTTGGGCACCTTATTTCGTAATCAGCTGTCACTCATAGCTTAGGTTTAAGCAATAAAGAAAGGAAGTAAAGTGAAAACTTTGGTTAGAAAAAAATAGATGTATTTAAATAATAATGAGTACTATATATTGAGGGCTTGCTATGTGGTTGGCATCTGCCAGAAAACTTCTAACTTTGTCAACACAACTTTGTGAGGCATAGATACATATTTCCCACTTTCCAGATGAGGCAGTTGAAGCTTTGTAAGATTAAGTAACTTGCCCAGGGTCATACAGTCAGGAAGCCACAGAGCCAAGATTGAAACTCTGGACCAGCCAACTCCTCAGCCTGTGCTCTACACTCTAGCCCCCCAATGATCCAGTAGTTACAGCTGGGATATGAGAAAAGCTAGATCTTTCCTTGTGCTTCTTTCAGTTAACTTTCTGTGGTCATTATTTTAACTCCAAAGAGGTATTAGAAATAATAAACCAGGTGTCCCTTAAGAGCTTCTGTCTACCTATTGATTCCAGACCACAGGAGCCCACATCATTAGCAAAATGGAGACACTCTTCTCTCTGGGTGATGATCTGAATCTGGTCTCTGTACTCCCCAGTCAATGGGAGTTCCCAGTTGTCCATGAAAATTCTACTCGGGGGTCGTTGCAGCCACCTTCAGAAGTGAGGGCTCAGAGAGCAGATCTCAAAGGTTGTCCCCGGAGCTCTGCTTTTAAGATCCAACTTTCTGGATGTATTGACAGGACAATTCCAAGTTTACCTCTCTCAGTGTTTCATTAAGACAACACTCCCTGAGAGGTAGAAAAAAGTCCTCTGCATCCCTCCTGGAGACCTGTTCTGATTATTCACCACCACTGCCCCTCAGAGGGCACGAAGTCTGTTTCCATGTTATCATTTCTTGGCCCACTGGTTCTGTGTGACAAGCTTGACAAGTGTTCACTCATCTGCCATTAGCGTCTCACTTACTTCCCGACCGAAACTCCACCATGATGTCAGATGTGGCCAAACACGGGCACGTACTAAGTTCTCTTAAGTCTTTCAATAGAAAAATAAATAAATAAATTCAGTTGAAATGAAAAGCAGTCCTTGAAATCGCTGTGAAATCAGTACAGTTATCTTAAGGAAAGAATTCTCCTGACCACCATACAGAATGTTTTCATCCTGGGAGTAGAAATAGTTGCTAAAAAAAGCACAAAATCCTATCTGGACCATAATTCGAGGCAGAAATAATCTGCTCCAATCTATATTATTTTGATAGAATTAGTAAAGGGAGAGAGGGGTTAAGAAGCTAAGGAATAAGACTCCAGGCCTTCCCCCAGACTGTTGTGAGACGAATCAGCCATTCACCTGTCCTAGCCATCTCCCTCTGTACACAGGCTTACAATCCATAGGGGGGAAAGGTTTTTTAATCCACAGAATAACATAATGTTTGTGAAGACATTTTAAGCTCAGAAAGAAAAGTGCTTATAAAGCTAAGGCATCATTATTTCTCTCAACAACATAATTATAGGCCTTCTGTCCAATTTAGCTTTCAGTATTTGTCAAAATAAGAATAAAATGAGTCCCATGTTTGAAAGGAAGAATTGACAGCATCTCAGTCCTTGAAGATTTTTCTGGGCTAGTCTGCTGAACTCTTATTTATCATTCACCCTCTGCCCATCTGGATGGTTGTGCTTCACATAGTGTACAGTACCCTGGTGATTTTCTACACCACAAGGAATTTACTCTATGGCGATTGTTATCTCATATAAAGGATATAAGGTGTTTTAATTTCTGGTCTCAACATCCCATTTAGTGCCGTGGAGATGATAGGGGAGGAAGCAAAGTGTCTCCAACTGTGTGGCTGAAGAGTGTCTTTCTCATCCAGGTTTTGTTTAAGATGTTTCTTGGAAGTGCCAACTTTGGGGAAGCTGCACACTTTGTCTCCACCATGGGTTTCTTCAACTTGATCTTCATCTCCTTCACCCCGGTCATCTTGTATTTCACCAAGGTGGAGCACTGGTCCTCTTTTGCAGCTTTGCCTTGGGGCTGTCTCTGCGGGATGGCTGGACTATGGCTGGGTAAGTGTCCTCAGGTGTTGGCTTCCCTCCCCCATGTCGCTTGACCTTTCCTTAGATAGATAATCATAGTAGGATTATTCCCTTAGATACCTCTGTGTGCTATTGGCAAAACTTGCATTGGTTAATGTCACTGAAATTTAGAAGCTTCTTTACAGGCTCTGGTTTGATTAGATCAACCTATACAACTGGTATTCCTGCCATGGTGTGCCTGCCCAGGCCACTGTCTTTACCACTGACCTTCAAGCAACCTCATCCACGCTTGTGACATACTATGTGATTTACGTGTTCCATGTGTGCCACAGTGTGTTGGGCGGAGGTAAAAGAATAGATGACGAATTGGAGGAACTCAAAGTGGTTCAAAATGACCAGAGCACCAGGCTCTGGAGAGAGGGGAGAAGGTGGCGTTCATGAGGGAAGCAGTTCATGCAGGTCCTGGAAAGCCATATTGAGGTTTGGATTTTAAATCCACTTACTATTTAATCAGGAAGGTGACAGGTTCACATCTGTATTAAAGAACTCACTCTGCTGAGCATGGAAATAGGGTTAGCAATAGGAAGTCCTCGCTAGGAAAGAGAAGCAGGCAGCACGAGATGAGCTTGGTAGACCAGGCTAAGCAGAATGTGCCTAGTCAAGGGCCAAGAAAAAGCCACCTGGAGTCTTTTAAATGTCTTCTCTCACAGCTTCCTGAAACTCTGGGGCTGTCTACCTCACCTGAGCTCTGGGTTCCCACTTACAATCTGTGCTGCTGCTGTCATTTGATGCAAGAGGAACCTGAAAAATAATGAGCCTGCTCTTCTCTCACCACGCAGTCAAAAACAGCAACGAGCCAATGTCCCCATGCCTGTTTACTCAAAATCAAATGCAAAATCATTTGCATTCTGTTCCTCTTTCCACATACTGCCCAAGGTCAGCCTCTTTGCCTGCTCCACATTTACCTGCCACACTCAACCTCCAGGACCTGGGCCAACCCTCAGCCGACCTTCTTTAAGGTGATGTGATCTGAAATAGTAGCAGCACTGCAATTCCAGGGAGAAAAAAATTTCCTGATTCTAACAAGGGTATTGATCAGGTCATCTTTTTCCACTCCAGCCCAGGTCCCTAAGGGGAGATCTTAGACAAGAAACACTCAAGAGAAGAATCAAGTTTTAATTATTGGTCCCTTGAGTTCTTCTTTTCAAGGCCAAAAATGTTTGGTTATCATCTCTTATTACCTCTGCTAAGTTGAGTAGAAATCAATAGCAGTGTTTCCATGAGAGCAAAATATCCTAATCAAAAGCACCTAGATTATTTCCTGGCCAAAAACAACCTAAATAGGAACAATCATAACCAAAATTTCATTGAGTCTTAGCCCCTCACTACGCACACATGGTTGCTACTTTGCAGCAAAGTAGCCTTCCACCAGTGTACTCCCTGGTGTGGGTAATACATGCTCCTAAGCAAACCTGCTCAGGCTGAGTGCCGCCCATGCCAGCTGGACCCTGGAGTGCTCCAAGCAGTGTGGTCTCTACACCCTACAGGGCTCGGGGCCACTTGGCACTGCAGCTGCTCCACCAGGCCCATCCCAGTGCGCTGCAGAGCTCACTGTGCCAAACCTGTGCTGTGACAAATTGAAGACATAGTCTCTCCCCTAACTGTGTTATACACCCCGGGTCTGACAATCCTCATTGCTCTCAGTCCTAAGTTTTCATTTCCACCCATCTCTTCTCCACGGGAATCAGACATGACCTAGGTGCATCTGGCCTGAGAAACACAACTGAGCGATGAACACTAGTCTGTGATCTGAACTGCCCCCACATTTCCGGGAACTATGACTGTGACCTCTTTCAGAGCCACATGAGGCGGGCCTCCTCCATTCACCTGACATGTCTGAATTGCACATAAACTTGGGCTGGACCCCATGCCACAAATAACACATTGAATTAGATATTCTTTTCTTTAGGTTGTCTAAAGAGAACGTAAGTATTCCATCTAAAGAACGAAGGAAAAACAGATAACATGTTTTAGTGAAGATGCCTGACTTCTTGGGTGAAAAGAGCTCAGAACTATAGAAATGCCACTATTTTCACTCAATCTGCTAAAATATGCAGTTCAGGCAGCAGAATGACAGCAAAGAAGATCAGCCAGAGCCTTCTTGCATTTGATAAATCCCTAATGTGTTAGAATTTGCGTGTTTGACTCCCTGAGTCTGAAGAGAGACTCCAGGCACTGGAACACATTTCAGCCTTGTCATGAAGGAGGAGCGGTCTCTAGCTTAGGAGGTCCCTTTGCCTTGACTGCTGTCACATGAACAAGTCTTGGAAAGGTCAAACCCATTGTCTGTCAAGCCTAAGTGACTTCAGATAACTAAGTTAGTGGGCTTCATTAAAGCATGAATTATAAATTCCAGTAAAGAATACATACCATCCTAACTGGAATAGTTCTAGAACCCAAAGGTACAGGAATATGCTTCAGTCATGTGCATGGAGATCTTCTCCGATTCAAGGGCCTCTCATACCTGTTAGTACTCATCACTCAATTCCCTAAAATGAACATCTGATTGAAATTTGTTAGAACTTTGTTAAAATAATGCTGTATGATTTATAATTTTTTTTTTATGTACCAGGGATTGAACCCAGGGGCACTTAAGCACCAAGCCACATCCCCAGTCCTTTTTTGTATTTTATTAGAGTCAGGGTCTTGCTGAGTTACTTAGGGCCTCGCTAGGTTGCTGAGGCTGAGTTTGAACTTGAGATAATCCTGCCTCGGTCTCCCAAGTCGCTGGAATTACAGGTGTGCACCATGGCACCTGGATTTTTTTTCTCCTTTTTGAAAATATTATTTTTAGCAATGTTGGAAGGGGATGTATGATTATTTTAAATTATGTTCTATTTAACTAAAGAGCTCCAAAGGTGTTAACTAAAGAGCATCAAGCTACACCTTCAGTTAGTTCTGTAGATCTGCTTGATGGTTACCTGTGTACAAATCAGGATACAGAAATAGTCCCAGGGATTTGGTGAAGTACATTGAGTCCATCTTGGTTTGCCCATGTGATGCTGACCTCAGAGGGGGGAAAACGGCATAGACTGACATTGAATAGATTATCCTTTAGGTAGTCACATCAGAACCTTTTAACCTTCTAGGAATATGGCCCAACATAGCAAAGTGACAAAGAGATTAAGTGCCAAACTTCAATCAGTCACTTACTTTCCACCTCTGACTGGCCCCAGTCTACCTTTGCAGTGCTAATAAGCAATGTAGTGAATTGGTTATTTTACCTTTTGGCATTGGCTCCATATACCTGTTGCCAGCCAGTTGGCAAGAGCTCAGGCAAACAGGGTGGTGGAGGAAGATAGAAGAATATGACTAATTCAGGTGACATGTACATGCATCTGTCTCCAAAATTAGAGGATTAATTGACTCAGGGTGCAGGCATTTGAGTAGGCTCCTTTAGCAAAGACACTGTTTCTTTTACGAGAAGAAGAGTTCAGCGTGTCGGTTCCCCTTCATTCTGTAGCTCCTCCTTTATTTTACAGCTTTCAACATCCTGGTGAATGTCGGTGTGGTGTTGACATACCCGATCCTTATCTCCATCGGCACCGTGCTCAGCGTTCCTGGAAATGCAGGTACCAGCATGTGGCATGTGCAGGTGCTGATCACCTGATAAGTCTCTTGCTCATTTTTATGTTCTGACTTGTTTCTTCTAGCAATTGTGAATTATGTCCCTTGCCTTAGAAGATGTTTTTAAATATTGTGAAGGTGGCAGACAACAGAATAACTATGCAGCAGATTTAAAATTCACAGCCACAAAAAAAAAAAACAAAAAAAAAACACTGCTTTTACTTTGTTGTGCTTTTAGAATTAAATACCAAATGTATCATTTGGGTTTCATGTAATCTCCCTGACAACCTAATTTCATGTTATTTTTAGAGGAAGTCCTATGGAAACAAAAGGCGTCCTTGCATAGGACTCTGAAGTAAACGTCACTAATGAAAGTACAGAAAATGTACAGGGTGTTGGCTCCCTTCAAACTATCCATGGAGAGCTGCGGAAGCTTCTCTTGGGAGCAGAGCAGGTGGCCCTCCAGGAAAAGCAATTGACTCACAGGGGCAAGAGGAGAAGCTATTTATCTAGAATAATCTTTCTAGTGAAAGCTGACAGTAAAGCCAGTAATGAAAACAGGTTGTCTGGGTGACAGTTCAGTCAGTCCTTCCTACTTTAAAATTTGATGATTCCAAGTTTTGGGTACCCATCTTTCTTTGCTTCAGGAAGACCAATAAATGTTTACTGAGCACTTATTAAATGATCAGGGATATAAACAAGACAGCAAAAAAAAAAATTACATTTTTGTTTCCTTCAGAAGCTTACAACTGAATTTGAAAAAAGAAAACCAACATAACGTGAAACATGTTGGAACTCTATAATGCAACTTACTATTAAACGCCCAAACTACACAAGACAGACACAAGGGCTATGAGGTATTCAGAGGAAAGGGATATTGAAGAGAAGTCAGGTTTTCAAAGGAGTTCATTCATTTGCTATGGATTCATTCATTCAATAGTTTCTGAGCACCTCATCTATGCCAGAACTGTGCTAACATGGGTGATAGATCCTGAATAAGGCACAGTTCCTGCCCCTAGAGCCACGTAGCAGACAGGGAGATAAAAGGAACGGAGTAATTACAAGGTAGAAAAATAATTGCTTTGATGGAGGCATGTTCCAGATGCTCTGAGAGCACATAGGAGGAGTATCCAAGAGGCCGCCGGCAAGAAGCCTGAAGACGGAGCTCTAACAGAGGGGGTGGCTGGATGGAGTAGGATATGAGGAGGGAAGGGCCATTAATACAAAAAGAACAGCATGTGCATGATGGACAATTCCATGCCTAGGTATATAACCAAAAAAAAAAGAAAGAAAGAAAGGAAGGAAGGAAGAGAAAATTGAAAACAGGGAGTTGAAAATAACCTTGCACATGAATTTTCACAGCAGAGCTATTTACAATAGTCAAAAAGTAAATATACCCAAATGTTCATCAACAGATGAATGGATGAATGAATGGTAATGTATATAGTGGAATATTATTCAGTCACAAAAACGATGACGTATTGACACATGCTACAGCTACGACATAAGTCGACCTTAAATACTTTATGTGAAATGAGAGAAAACAGTCTAAAAAGCCACACATACTGTGACTCCATTTATCCATTGAAAAAGAAGCAGATATGTGGTTGTCAGGGGCAAGGGAGTGGGGAGAAAGGGTCGAGTATGAGGTTTAATTTTGAAGTGACGGTGATGTTTTGGAACCAGATGGAAGGTAATTGCACAACATTTTAAAATGGACTAAATGTCACTAAATTCACTTTAAAATGGTTAATTTTATATTGTATGAATTGCACCTCAATTAATCTTTGAAGAAGGACAGCATGTACAAAGACATAGGCATGAACAGGTTTGGCTCCTCTGAAAAATCTCCAATGGTCCAGTGAAACTGGAAAAGGGGGTAGGGCTACAAAGAAGAATCTAAGAGAAAACCAGGCTGGGTACTGTGGCACATCCCTGTAATCCCAGGGACTCTGGAGGCTGAGGCGGCAGGATCACAGGTTCAATGTCAGCCTCAGCAATTTAGCAAGGCCCTGAGCAACTTAGCAAGATCCTGTCTCAAAGTAAAAAATAAAATGGGATGGGATGTAGCTCAGTGGTTAAGCACCCCTCAGTACAGGAGAGAGAGAGAGAGAGAGAGAGAGAGAGAGAGAGAGAGAGAGAGAGAGAGAGAGAGAGAGAGAGAACCAGAGAGGTCCTTAGGTTCAGTTGCATGGAATTTGAGCTAAGCCTCGAGTGGTAAGTATGATGGAGAGAAGGAATAGAAAGCAGAGACAAGGAAAAAGGACACCTTGGCTAGAAAGAGTAAAGAAGGCTTTTGGAAATATGGAGAAGTAACACTGGCTTAGGTCACTTGTTTTCAGAGAAACTTAGAAACAATCATGAACTGTGACTGATGTGATTTTTCTTCCCTAGCTGTGGACCTCCTGAAGCAGGAGGTGATATTCAATGTCGTCCGCCTGGCTGCTACCATCATTATCTGCCTGGGGTTCCTGCTGATGCTGTTGCCTGAGGAGTGGGATGAGATCACCCTGAGATTCATCAACAGCCTGAAGGAAAAGAAGAGCGAGGAGCACGTGGAGGACATGGCTGATTCCAGCGTGCACCTGAGGAGCAGGAGCAGGGCCAATGGGACAGTGTCTATACCACTGGCTTAAGAGGGACACAATTTGAATGCACGTTGTATGTATATTCTGTGAATATAATCAAATTTTCTCACTACTTGTACACTCAAATGACAGTATTAACTCTGAATTTGGATAAATTATATGTAAAATAATGCCAATGATAAAAGTTTACATTTATATGCTTATCAAGGAACTGATGTAAATAAGCATAATAAAATTTTTTATTAAAATATGTTTGTCCTGGTTCTATTTTATTCTGTTTGGAGGGGAATTTCCCTTACAACTCACAAAATTTCCTGAAAATATGAGCTTCTATTAAATCATTGTTTTATCCTCTTTTTCTCAGCTGGAATAGAGGCCTTTTCATTCAATCCAGACAAAGTTGTCTAATGGGAAAATGCACAAAAAGGATATGCACTTTCTATTTACTAAAGTTCAATGAGAATCTGAAAATTTGAAAACTGGAAAATCATTGAACAAGTATTAATAGAGCATCCTCTATCTGTAAGACCCACATTAGGAACAAGGAAGAGGTAAAGACAGAGAAGACCATTCGTACTTTCATCAAAGGAAGAGGTAAAGACAGAGAAGACCATTCGTACTTTCATGGTGCCTAGCATAGTGCAGAGCATTGTTCACTTTGCAAGTATCTCTATTATGAGATAGGCATTTGAAAATGGCACAAAGCATATAGAAAGGACATCAGCCATCTCTAAAGTCCTGAACCACCAAGTTTCTGAAAGACTTGATTATAATTGCTGTCACTTTTTGTCTTCACTTCCTGTTCACTCTTCAACCCACTGTCAAGCACCTTCTATCCCTATAATTCCTCTGGAAGTGCCTTCACTAAAGTCACCAATGACCATACTCTTGCAAAATCATGTTGGTACTTTTCAGCTCTTACCTCAGTGTGCTCTCTAAAGCATTTAACATAATGACCTTCTTTCCCCCTCTAAAATGTTCTCTTCAGTTGGATCCCATCACTTTCTTGTGGTCGTCTTTGGACCTTCCAGACAGTTCCTCCAGATCCCTCTTTCCAAGCTAGTTTTATCACCATCCCTATCCTCTGACTTCAGACTTCATTTCCCCTTCTTAGCATCTCACTCCATACTCTCAAGGAACTCATTTACTCTGGTCCCTTCAGTTCTCATCTGCATGGTGATGACTTCAAGATCTTATCTCCAGCCCAGATTTGTCCTTGAATTCAAATCTGACTATTCAAATACCTTCTGAGTTCAGTTGGATGCTTCCATTGGATGATGTTTTTTATTGCTATTTTCCCAGGAAGTTTTTCTTATCCCCGGGGCAAAACAATGTGACCTACAGTTTTAGTCAGCTTTTTCACTGCTGTGACTAAAAGGATCTGACCAGCACAATTATAGAGGAGGAAAAGTTTATTGGAGGGCTCACAGTTTCAGCGATCTTAGTCCATAGAAGGCTGGCTCCATTCCTCACGGCTTGAGGTGAGGCAGGATGTCATGGCAGAGGAAAGTGGTGGAGGGAAGCAGCTCAAGTCATGATCAGGAAGCAGAGAGAGAGACTCCACTCACCAGAAAAAAAATACCCAAAGCCACACCCCCACTCCTACCTCCTCCAGCCACACCCTACCACTTCAGTTACCCCTCAGTTAATCCCTAATGGGGGATTAAATCACTGATGGGGGTTATGACTCTTACAACCCAATCATTTCTCCTCTGAAACTTCTTGCATTGTCTCACATGTGAGTTTTTGGGGGACAACTCATATTCAAACCATAGCACCTCCTTAGCAGTCTCTGCTTACTGACATTATAACACTGATTTTGTGTGTGGTAATTGCCAAACTATTGGTCTGAATTTCCAGTGGACCATGAGCTCCTGCAAGCATGAGCTGTGTGGCAGTCATGGTGTGTCCCCACACTTAGCACTTACAGACATTCCACCATTGAGTCAATTGGTAGTTCTACTCAGGAGATACAGCCCACTGTTTACAAACCATATGAGATCAGTCTTAGTTAAGGACAGACGTTCTTCTAGATGAGATGATTAAAGGAAGGGCTGAAAGGTGTCAAGACCTTTCAGTTAAATGTACCACAGTCCTTATCATGTTTCCATAAAATACCAACCTGCTGAACTGGTGAAAGGTACTCCTGCCCTGAAGGCAGGCTAGGGCATCTAGCAATTGAACATACTTTGCACTTTGGGGGAAATTTGCAAGAAACCAAGCCCTGTGACAGCTGTCTTACTAATCTTTTTTTTTTTTTTTTTTTTTTTTTTTATTACTCAAGAGTCCCTAAAAGTGTAGATGAAACAATGGCAAGACAAAAGAAAGGAACTCAGAATCTCACACTGGCTGGCTGGGCATCATGGTAAATAAAAACCTCAATGTGTCAAGCCTTTGATTTCTCTGTCATTCTTTGAAAAGGCAATACCAGTCGCCTGGCATAGATAGATGGCATGATATTAACTAAAATAACACACACATTTTTAGCTCCATGACACATTTTAAGCTTCATAAAAAATGTTACAAAGTAAATGCAATATGTTATTAGTAAATATGAATTAATTCATTATCTAAGTAGTTAGTTTTGACTATTTAAATGCTTTACTGGTACAAACATTGCTCTTGCCTTTTCTTTAAAATACTGTTAAATAGTAGTAATCACTGACTAACCCTCTTCAGCATCTTGCCAATACTTAATGTGACATTTAAAATTGCATTTTGACATCTTTAAGAAATGAGTTGTTCTGTTCTTTTTGATGATTTGTTTTGAAAAAATAGAGTCAGCCACCCTACAAAGCACTAATTCAACCTATGACTGATCACCATAATTTCCTCAGTCTATGTTAAGAAAATACTTCCCTTATGGTATTTATTCATTAAAAAATTATTAAATTCCGCTTCTGACTTGGAAGTGGGGTATTATGAGTTTATTACCAATTGGATCCTGCTTGCCCCTGAAGCAGCACTCTCAATGGAACTTTCTGTGAGTGCACAAATGTTCGGCATCTGTGTTGTAAGAAAGGAGAAACAAAAATTTTAAAAAAAGGGTCCCTGCTCACAGGAACCTGCAGTCTTTATAGGTAAGTTGTCATCTTGACAATTGAGAGAACTCGGATTTTTTAAAAATCAGCTTTGGGTAATGTGAGGTTTTCCCTTTAATTCAGGTAAACTGAACATAACAACAATAACGCTTTTCCTTGTGACTTCTCACAGTCATTAGGAGAATCAGATGGAATAATGTATTTCAGTTACTGAACACATTGTGCCTCTGTTGTGCCTTCAGTGAGACAGATTCTGGAGGATACTTAAGGGAGCAAGACAAAGTCCCTGCTGGAGTGGGGGAAAGTCCCTTGCTGAGGTTATTATTATCCTGTGTCCATCTTTCTTTCTTCCTCTGTCCTTCCTTCCCTCTTTCCTTTCACAGGGGCTCAAACCCAGGGCCTTGGGCATACTAGGCAAGCACTCTATCACTGAGCTATATCCCCAGCCCTATCCTACATCTTTGTCCAAATCTTGTTTCTCCCCAGAATCCAGAGGCAATGGCTTCTGTGGGTCACTGAGTGGCCAGCACAGCTCAGGGATGAAGAGTAGCCACGTGTCCACCCCAGCCTGCACTCCTCAGAGGTGTGACTTTGGCAGACTGCTAACTTCTCTCTGCCATTCCATTCAGTCAGCAGTAAAAATGAGGATATTGATAACTATCATTTGGGACTGTTGAAAAATTACATAAAATAATGTGTGAGGATCTTCACACACTGCCTGACAGGCCTGAAGCAGAAATCCTATTAGGTTTGTTTACCTCCCTCCGGGACCTTGTCCAGACTTGACACACGGAGGTGGTCCCCACGCCTGGCCTTTGGCACCCATTTCACAGCTCTGTGCCCTAGCTCTGGTGCTGAGCAGGGAATTCTACCCAAAATTAACCAGAGACAAAAGAAGGCTGGCAAGGAGGAACGCCGGGAGGAAGCAGAAAGGCGCTCCCTCTCCTCGAGTCCGCTTCCCGCAGCACTTCATGGCGGCTCTCTTGCCCAGTCAGTGGAACTAATTGCCTGACAAAAAGACAGACTAGCGACTTGGGCTCTGAAATTAAAATCACTTCAACCACGTCCTGATCTCTTCACAAACAGATTATAGGCAAATCAATGTTGCTCATCCAGGCTTTGCACGCCTGTTAATTTTGTGCAGATGCTTTGTCAAGATCCAAAGGACAAATGGTTTGGAGAAGGACAAGGCAAGAGATAAAAGAGTGATTGGAGTAACCAGCCAAACATTAGAAGGCTTCTGATATTTAAGTACAAATCCTCTTTCCCACTTATCCATAAACCCCTGTCAGAAATACAAAAACATTGACTGCAGGCTGGGACTACCTAAACAGGCTGGTTTATCTGGCAGGTTAGAACAAGAAGACTCTATTAATTCTAGTTCTTTCAGTCTTTTTTGTTCCACCTCTGTGTCAATCAGAGGTGAAGAAAGAACAGAGAAAGTTAGGGGGGGATGGTGTAGGGGTGCTAGTTCCAAGAACCCAGAGGTAGAAAGAGTGGAAGCCCCACACTTCAATGCTCTGGTTGTCTGATACAACCCCTGTGTGAACCACCAAGGAAAAGGTGGCCTGCGGGAGCCCCACATCCTTTTGGAGCTTGTGTCTCTTAAGAGTAAGAATTCTTAATCCGAGTGGCAGAGACTGGCCTTAGCGGCTGTTCCAAGAAACCCCTAGCAGCGTTTTCAAAATGGCATCAACTGGGCCGCTTTATTCTGGAGGAATAAATTCCAAGAACTAAGGCTGAAAACCCATGTTGTCCTATACATGAGCTATTAGCCGTGTGTGGCTCTCACAATGTGGCAAGTGCCAGTTGAGATGTGCTGTGTCAAACACAGCAGATTTGAGGGCTTCACACAGAAAAAGAACTATTTCCTTATTAGTTTTATACTCATTACATACTGGAATGAGAATATGTGAATATGTTAGATTAAGTAAAATGTATTAGAAAATTTATTTTAACTTCTTGATTTTTTTTTTTTACTTCTTGATTTTAAAATCATAGAAGAGGCTTGCATTTGTGGTTTGCCTTGTATTTCTACTGGACAGCACAACTCTAACAGAAAGTGCTTGTTCAAAGGGTATGTTTGTGAGTTCAGTCTGCTATAACAAAGTGTCTTAGACTGGGTCACTTAAAAAACAAGCTATTGTTTTTCATAATTTTGAAGGCTTGGAAATTCAAGATCAAGGAAGCTGCAGTTCGATGTCTGGTGAGGCTGCTTCCTGGACCATATGAGGTATTTTGTACTATGTCCTCCCTGGGCAGAAGAGGTGAATAAGCTTCCTCTGGCCTTTAATAGGGGCACCAATCCTACTTTTGAGGGTGGAACCCTCATGACCTAGTCACCTCCCTGAAGGCCCCCCTCATAATGCCATCATTGGGGAGGGTAGCACTTCAACACATGAATTTGGGGGAGGGGACACAAGCATTCAGACCATAGAAGAGGGATGGAGGGACCCATGGGAGAAACTCAGGAGGGCAAAACAGCTTTGGAAAGAAATCGTTATTTGGTCAGATGCTGTCAATCAAGACAAAATGTACTAAGTGATGTTTGTGTCAGGCAAATAGGAACTGTCTGCAATGGGCAGAGGGAAGAAATGGAAGTAAGAAGAGCATTTCATTTCACTGATGCAGAAGTGATGGAAATTGCTTTGAATAATGAATGGCATAAAGACGCTGATGGGGATTAGAGTACAAAGGAAGACATGAGGTTGGAAAAGACCACTTTGACCTCCAGATACTGTAATTAACCTGCAGAAAAGAAGACAGATTGTGTTCCTCAGACAGTAATAGAGTTGCCTGCTCTTATGACTTCAGTAAATGCAAACACTCCAGGTGAAAATCAGGAATGTTTTAGTTCATATAAAAACATAAAAGTAAACATATCAATGGGGTATCATGTGATTTTTAATACATGTACAATGCTTAAAAAATTTAAACAATGTACATTGTACAATGTTTAAAACAAGCTAAAATTATCTGTCTCTTCAAACATTTATCATTTCTTACGGTAAAAACTTTCAAACTCCCTTATTCTGAAATTTACGATAATTTCTTACATAATTGCATTTCAAATACACAGTGTATTACTATTATCTATAGTCATCCTGTTCTGTGCAAGAACTTCTTATTCCTACAGAAATGTCATTTAGTATCTGCTGATCAGCCTTTTTCTCCCCTTTCCCCTGTTCTCTCCCTGACCCTCTGGTAACCACTGTTTTCTCAGCTTCTGTAAAGTCAACTTTTTTATATTCCACATATGAGTGAGAGTTTAGGCTACTTATCTTCCTGCCTGGCTTATTTCATGTAATGTAAGATCCTCAGTTTCATTCATGTCATAACAAATATCAGGATTTCATTCCTTTTATGCCTGAATGGTGTTCCATTGTATATAGGTAGCACATAGTTCTTATCATAGATCAAAGATCAGGACAGATTTGACCAATGATTAAAAGATGCTACCAAAGGTGGGGCAGTTTCCAGGGACAAGCTAGTTAGCTAACCTTCAAGATGTTTCATAAAATGACATCTACCCAGTAGAAGTCACCAGTGTTTTGGTAAAATAACTGCTGTTTGGTATAGTTTTGGAGTTTGCATTTTTGAATAGTCTATAATTCTTAGAAAATTTGCACTTTAGCTCTTTTAAATGAGAACCATATGTTAAGGAGACCATTTATTTAATGAAAACAATCCATTCTCGAGCCATAATATTATAATTATAGAATATATCACAAGATGCTAAGATTCAGTCTTCTAAATGCTTGTTAAATAGCATTATAACATTTCTGGTATCTGTTGACAAATAATAAAAGCCCCATGGAACTAGGTAATTCAGAAAAGCACCTGTGAGCTTTTGAGAACAGAGACTGTATTCGTCTTTTCATATTCGGCAATTGCTAAGAAAAAGTCCTCAGTGGGAAGAAGGGAGGCAGAGGGAAGGAGGACGGAACAAAATCTCACTTCTGCCAAGACAAAGACCGATTTACTAAACAAACACTTAATAATAGATTTCGTAGTGTTGGCAGGGACCAGGGGTCAGGGGGAGGAAGAGAGATGAAAGAAAATGATGAAAATGTAGCTGGCCAAGGGTCCTGAGAATGTTGTTTTCCCTAGAGTGGCCCAGGCCAACATAGAGGACAAAGGTCCAGGTCTCTTTGCAGATGATCCTGCTGTTATACTAGGGCCAGGGGTCATGAATCAGCCCAAACCACAGGGAAAAAACAAATCTGTTCCAGATGTGACATTCAACTTGGTCCCTTCAGTAAGAATTCTGACTGGAGACATGATAAGGTGAGGACAGGAAGATCATCCTCCTGGGTGTCGGCAACACTTCTTCACGACTCTCCCGTGCGTCTGAGCTCCTCGTAATTCAAATTAGCATCCAGAATCACACAATCTCAGTTGAAAATATCCTCGCTGAACATCATTCCAGCCCTGTCCGATGCCCAGCTCTCCTCTGAACCACCTCAGAGGAGTGGCCTAGCCTGAGCCCCCCAGAAAAAGGAACGGCGACTGTCTGAGGTAGCCCATCCCGTTCCAAGCTTCACTGTTCGAAACTCTTAATAGTAACTAGAGTTCCTCCCTGCCAGCTGATGTCTGCCTTCTTGAATCTTCCACCCGATGGTTCTAACTCTGTTATCTAAAGTCACACAAAAAAAATCAAATTCTTTGCACTAGAAGGAATGTCAGATTCCCCCTTCCTCTTTAGGCTAAATAATCATACCCCCATGGGTACTTCAATTTATAAAAATCCCTTTAAAAGTGAGATGCCCCAGTCTGAACTCAATATTCCTTCTGTAGCATAACCAGTGCGTAGAAAGTACCACTTTCCTAGTCAGGGGCACTCTGTCCCCACTCTCCTAATCCCACGATCTCCTAGGAGCCCTTCCATCTTGCATTATTTACCCTCTGCAAGTCTCAATTTCCACATCTGTAAAATTAAGATGATGATAATACTGATTCTCAAAGAACTGCTGTAAGCATTACCAACTAATGCTTTGCACATAGGAAGTATTCAATAAAAGTAAATGATTGTTCTCATTAAAAATTTAGAGGGAGAAAAGATAATATTTTCCCCTTCCTAACATTGTTCCTAGCCTCAAAATAAACTCAGTTTGATGATTCGACAGGATGAAGAATGAAACCTCAGAAATGATCATGAAAGACACTAGTAAGTTAGAAGGCAAAGCCTTTGATGAGTTTAAGTTAACTAATGATGCATAACAAACTTCTCCAAAACTTAGTCACTTAAAAGAACATACATTCATCATATCAGAGATTTTGTGGTTAAGAATGCAGGTGTAGCTTCCAGAGCCTGCATCTGAGATCACTCATGTGGCTGTTGGCAGGCCCCAAGTGCTTGCTGTTTGTTGGAGAGGATGTAGCTCCCTATCATATACCCGAGCTCTGGAGGGTAGCTAGTTGCTCAGAGCAAGTAAGGAAGAGAGGGTGAGTAAGACAGAATCACTGAAGGACCTTTATTATCAAATAGATCCTATCACTTCCACTGCATTATATTTGTTAGAAGTGAATAAATAAGGGTAACCCACACATGAGGCAGGAGTTGGGGGGATTATACAAAGGCATGAATATCACCATGGACCATAAAAGGGGGATCACCAGGGACCATAAAAGAAACTGCCTCCCACAGTGAGGTCATGCCATCTTGTCAAGAAGGAACTGAAGAATAGATACACACACACACACACACACATATATACACACAATCCACTTCCAGACTTCTTACAGTTTTGAGTGTTGAGAAAGGTGGTCTGTCATTGATAAGAAACAATTGAATGTCAGAGAAGGAAACCACCTTATACCTTGTCTGAATCAGCCCTCTCACCTTGCCATTGAGAAGCCCAAAACCCAGAGGAGGGAAGTGATCTGCCCAATTAGCTCATTAGCTTACAGTCCATTTCTGGCCTGAGCCCCATCTGATTCCTGATCCATTGCTGTATTCACTGCAGACATTAACTTCCCACCTCACCTTAGAACATGAGTATCTGGGAGCCAGGAACAGAACATTATAGTTTGAATATGAGGTGTCCCCTTAAAGCTCCTGTGTTCATGCAGGAAAGTTCATGAATTGTGAGAGTTGTGACCTAATGAGTTCATCTTAGTTTGAATGAACTGACTTGGTAGTAACTCTAGGCAAAGGGGCATGGCTGGAGGAGGTGAGCTCCTAGGAGAATGCCCTGGAAAGGTTCATCTTCACTGCAGCCCCTTCCCCTTCCTTTCTCGAATTCCTGGCTGCCGTGAACAGAGCAGTGTCCCTCCACCATGCCCTTCCACCATGCAGTTCTGATTTATCTTAGGCCCAGAGCAATGGACTAGGCCCACCAGGGACTGAACCTCTGAAACTACGAGCCAAAATAAACTTTCCTTCTCTAAGTTGTTCTTGTCAGGTACTTTAGTCACAGTAGTGAAAAGCTGACTAATACACTGGGCAAGGGCATTAGTTTTCATGGGGGGTGAGAGAAGAATGGAGGAACTTTAGATTATGTAGAGGGAAATGAGAGGGAGGGGGTATGAAAAATGGTGGAAAGAGACAGACATCATTACCCTGTGTACATGTATGATTCCACGAATGGTATGAATCTACATCGTACACAACCATAGAAACAAAATGATGAACCCCATTTGTGTACAATAATGAATCAAAATGCAGTCTGTAAAAAATAAAAAATAAAAAATAAATTTTAAAACATAAAGATTCATGCTTCTCAGAATAATTAAAAAAAAGAGAGATGAGTAAGTAGGATCTGTTCTGCCTTCCAAATCTGTGAATTACATTTCACTTTAAGTTTCAAGACCTGTGTCTACAAAAAATGGCAAAATGATTAGCATATATTATTGATTTCTTCCCCTCTAATAATTATTGTTTTGGGTTTTGTTAGTTTGTTTCTTATTTGAATGGTAAAGTAGAACAAAACTCTACAATTACTTATAAATCAGGAAAATTTCATGCTAAGAAATGTAAGAGAAGTCCTGTTACCTTAAAAAAGCATTCCACTTATAAAATTAAAATACAGAAAGGTGGAGAATTAGGCTAGAGTCCAGGGCATCATCTTTAAAGTCTCCATTTGCTCAGGGGCAATTTATGAAGGGCTTGCAATTTGTGAATTATTTTTTATTGATGTGAATGCCTGATTCATGAAACATTCTGATTTAATTTCATGATCAACTATCTCTTAATCCACGTGCATGGGTAACTGAGGGGTCAGTTGATCAAATAATAGCTGACTGGCCAAAAAATCACTCTTGGGTTGGCTGATGGAAAATGAACTCTTGCATTCCTTCCTGAGTGTTAAGTGCAACACAAATTATTCATGGCCCTGTTGGCAGGTGCAGGGAGTTAATAAATCATCACGACTTGATGCTTGTTGCTCATATCCATGAAATCTGCCTTGTTGTGGTTAATGGTGGGGCTAGGAGGAATCAGGTGGACTTGATATCTGAAGCTGTGTGATTGACTTAGAATCCTCCAGACCCATTGCTGTTTTCACTCTGACACATGACATTTAATTGTTGTAACCTTGTTACTATGTCTTTTATTATAAAAAGAGGGATAGGTAAACCTAAAAAAAAATAAAATAAACAGCCTCACTGTCAGCCAGCCAAGCACACATAGAATCCAAGAGAAAGTTAAGCCAGTCTTTATTTCAAGTACAGAAAGAAAAGTTCTAACCACGTCCATTCCATGGGAAGGTCTTTCTGGTCTCTCGGTGTGTCTCCACATTCTCTCCCTGGATACCAGGTCTTGGTCCTGGTCTCCTGAGGAAACCAGTTCATCGGGTCTCCACTATTCCCTCCTCCTCATGCTTCTGTCACTCCCACAACACCCAGGTCCTTGGCCCTTTCCACCTCCTCTTCCTCTTAAAGTTATTGCCTTTCCTGTGCTTTACTCTTATTGTGAATTATAGGGCATTCTGTCTTCTGGCACCCCTGAATGGATAGAAAGGGTAGGGATAATTCATATTCTCAGTGTGGAAGAAGGTAAAGCATCTGAAAGACAACTGGCCCTTTCCAGCTCTAATGAAACCTCAGCCACCGCATCTGCAATCCATCTCCTCCCAGCACTGTGCTGCATTCCAACGGTTCACCTTCACCTTGGCCTTGGTAAGTGACAGTCTCCATTTGGGGATAGAGTATTTAAAAATCTTCATCTGGAGCATCCTCAGACTCTCATATGTGGAAGTTGGAGCAAAATAGGGGGGAAAGAGAGGTTTAGATATCATACAGATAGAGGGAAGATTGGTGGTGTAAAAGGACATTGAGTGGGAGGGAGGAGGGATGGAAAAGGGGGGGAAATGCAGAATGAACTTAAAAATGCGCTATGTGCATGTATAAATATACTACAGGGAATTCCACCTTCATGCATATGTAGAAAGCACCAATCAACAATGAACAAATAATGAGTAAAAGGAAGATCACTGAGGAAGGAGAATAGGGGGAGGGAAGAGGGGAGGGAAAGCAAAGGAAACAGGGACTGAAATGAAGTAAACCAAAGTCCATCCATGTATGATGTTGTCAGAATGAACCCAACTACTATGTGTAACTTTAATACTTTCATTAAAAAAGTAGAAAAAAAAAATCTCCATCTAAAACTCAGGCCAGCTGAATCACTGGTGTTTAACGAGTCCCATTTAGAACCAGTGAGTGTATCTGCAGGGGAATGGCCGGGTCTGAGGTTCAGGGAAGGCAGGAAAGGGAGGGAAGGAATAGAGGCAGCCCCTCTAGACGTCCTGCCTTGGCTTTACAGACGAAGAGGACAGTAAACAACAACCAGAGTGCAGTGGATTCAAAGGGTGGAACGGAGTCAAGCTTGACTTCTTGGTGGGGATAAAATTGATCTAAAGTTCTGCAAATGACCAGGATGTTGACCTTTCTCATTCTCATTTTTGAGGATTGTGGGCACAAGGAGCAAGGGGAAGATTAGATTCACTATGAAAATAAAATATATATTCTTTGCATATGTAAGGGTGGTGAGTAAATTCAAGTTGAAAAGAATGTTGTGAGGAGGAAGAGGCAGACTGTCAGGGGGCAAGGAGAGGTTTCTCCAAGGAAGCCTTTGGAATCATCTTTAAGGATAGATGGGAAATGTTTTGCTCACACACAGTAAAGAGGCCTTGTCATTTTCCTTGGACCACATTTAGGCCAATTTCTAGAAAGATGGTTGTAGTAGTCAGGGTTCTCTAGAGGAACAGAATCAGCAGGAAGTATGCTTATAAAAAGGGAATTTATAGATTAGCTTACACGACCAGAAGCTGGATAGTCCACAATGGCCATCTGCAGCTGGAGAGCTGGAAGAACCAGCAGCTGCAAGTCCAAGAAGCAGAAACCCCAGAACAAGAAGGATCAACAGTGCTACCCTAGCCCAAGACCAAGGGTTCTGGAAACTACCTGAGCATCACTGGCAGAGTTCACTTTGGAAGAGTGAAGAAGCAAGAGTCCAATATCCTCAGATGATCGAAGCAGCGATCAAGAACCTGTTCAAGAAGAGCCGAGTTTGCATCTGTATCTGCTTCCTTGTTCTTCCAACTTTTACTCTATCCCATTGGGCAGTGTGGAGGGTCTCCACTTCAGTTCACTGTCCTACATTCCAATCATTCCTAGACATGTCCTCATTGACACACCCAGAAGCCTCTTAATCATTGATATCTCTTAATCCAAACAAGTTGACAATTCAAATTATTCATTACAATAGTTGATTAAACTGATGTGGGAAATCTTCCCATTCTTCAAGTACCACATTATGATAAGCTTGAAATTAAGATAGAGAAATTCTCAGGTTGCAGAAACAAAGAACAAACTAGAAAACAGAAGTGCAGGGAGAAGTTGGATTCAGAAGTTCACCAAGTTAGCAGGTTAGCACACAACACGCTGGGCTGGGATTCCAAAACTCTCACAAGGGGATTCCATCCCTGGGAGCCATACATACCTGGACCTGGAACTGAGCTATTTGAATACAGCTGGGGGTTACAAAGTGCATACCCCACTCTGAAGTGGCAAGTAGAAATATTCCATCCACTAACCCTAAGAGAAGGGGAGGAATCTTATTATCTGCTAGGAACTCTATATGGGAAAAGAGTTACCATGATAATTCAAACCCAGTTTGTGCCCCACAGTGGGGCAGGATCCGAGTTTATACTACCTGAAAGGTTGTTATGGTTTGGATGTGAGGTGTCCCCCAAAAGCTCACGTGTGAGACAATGCAAGAAGGTTCAGAGGAGAAATGATTGGCACATAGCCTTAATGTAATCAGTGAATTATTCACTAAAAGGTTAAGTGAGTGGTAACTGGAGGCAGGTAGGGTGTGGCTGGAGGAGGTGGTTTACTGGGGGCATGGCTATAAGGTATATATTTTGTATCTGGAGAGTGGAGTCTCTTTCTCTGCTTTCTGATGATCATGTGAGCTTACTTCCCTCTGCCACACTCCTCCGCCATGATGTTCTATCTCACTTCCAGCCCTGAGGAGTGCAGCAGGTCTTCTATGGACTAAGTCCCCTGAAACCGTGAGCCCTTAAATAAACTTATCCTCCTCTATAATTGTGCTGACCAGATCTTTTAGTCACATTGGAGAAAAACCTGACTAAAACAAAGATGCAGAAACTGAAGTTTACACATTACCATGAAAAATGGTCTGGGTCCCTGGTAAAACTTCTATAGCCACAATTTGATAAAATGATACCCAACCAAGAACAACTACTACAGCCAAAATTACATGGAAGAGTCAGTTTGATTTTTCCTCTTTTAAGAGAAGGGTGTAACCTCTAAAATCCAGAAAATGAGAAACGGACACTGAAGTTTAGAAAAGATTTGAAGTATTTTCCCATCTCCTGAACCAATATTTTGTGAAGAAGATATAGAATTTTGAACCTAGAAGAACATAAGAGACTATCTTATGCAGCCTCATTTTAGAGATAAGAAAAGTGAAGTTACAACGGTCCATATAAGTTTATAATGTCAGTTAGAGGAAGAGGCCAGTCTGCATACAAGTCTCTAACTACTAATCCATGAATGAAGCAAAGAAGTCTCACTTAGGGGCCCCCTAAAAATCCATCCATGCCTTTGACTGCTTATTGAACACCTACTGTTTTGTACTCTGTTCTAGATTCTGAGCAGTTGGAAGACCTGCCCCTCCTCTGGGGAGTCCACAATGCAAGATGAAAGATGTATTCTGCAGTGTTTGCCAGCAACACTGCTCACTCGAGTCTTGCACGTGCTTTTATTATTTGCTTTAAGATAAGAAATGAAGTGATTCCCAGGGTGGTCATTCTGTAAACAATTTCATTTGCTTGAGGTTTTTCAAGACACCCAATGACATCTACTCTGTACCTAGAGGCTGAGTCTGTGGAAGTCAGCCTGCTCTCGTGGGAGCCTTGGAAAATGCTGGCCTGACATGAGGAACAGCAAATACTCTTCCTTATGCTCCTGGTGACCCTGCATTCTGTACCGGAAAGCACACTGCAAAAGGAGGCCAGAGACCCAGGCTCTGGGTGTTTTTTAATGCTCACATATTAACTTCTTCATCTCTGAATTCTACCCCTGGGTTGTTGAAAGGGTGAAACAGAAAATAAATGAGAAAGCAGAGGTTAGGTCATGTTTTGTTTTGTTTAGAAAAATCAATTGTCTTACCTTCCGGGACCCCGTTTCCCTTTTGTAAGTTGGGGTTCTGGACTAGATCAATGGTGCTAACATAAACACCCTCAGATGTATAACAGGAATGAATGAAAAGAGGGAAAGCCTTACTGTAGCACAGTAGAGCTTGCTCAGGGTCATGGCGTAATTTGACAATGCAAACTTTTATGAAGATACCAAATCCAATTTAGAACAAACAAACAAAAACACCCTCTGACGGCCAAATTGTGGCTCCCAGATCACACGCTCGGTCATGGCAGCGTCCATCCATGGTACAGCCTCGAGTGTGTTTGCACTCGCGCATGTAAGTTGCAAATGGAAATGACTACGGGCGACTTCTGTCCCCAGAAGAATAATGTAACTCAAGCACAGGGATTGGAGAGCCAATAAGAGCAGCCGTGAGAGAGGAAAATGGTGAAGGAGGATGAAAGGAGTGAGGAGGGGAGAAGGCCAGCAGGGTGATGGTGGTGACTTAAGGCAGACAGCAGGTCACAGTCGGTCCATTCTACCAGTGCGTTTCCAGAAGCCCCGTGCACACTAAGGAGACCCCTGAGAGCCAGCGAGCACACTCAACGACCCCAAGTCTGCTGGTCCCCTACCATTTTCTGGAATCATCAGTTCTTCCAGGGATATTGCCCTCCCTTTTGCAATGGTGCCAAGAGTTGGAGGCATCAGTTTCCTCTCGCTCCCGAATCAGGTGGCTCTAACTTGCTTTGACCACTAGAATGCTAGAATGCAGCAGAAATGATGCAGT
This sequence comes from Sciurus carolinensis, assembly GCF_902686445.1. NCBI lineage: Eukaryota > Metazoa > Chordata > Mammalia > Rodentia > Sciuridae > Sciurus > Sciurus carolinensis. The sequence goes on along the minus strand of NC_062214.1, from coordinate 157,579,206 downwards.
ATGACTTTTTTTTTTTTTTAATTGTATCAGGGACTGAACCCAGGGGCACTCAGCCACTAAGCCACACCCCCAGCTCTTTTGATTTTTAATTTTTAAAAAAAGTGGGGGTGGGTACTAGGTATTGAACTCAGGGGCCCTGGACTACTGAGCCACATCCCCAGCCCTATTTTGTATTTTATTTAGAGACAGGGCCTCCCTGAGTTGTTTAGGGCCTCGCCAGTTGCTGAGGCTGTCTTTGAACTAGCCATCCTCCTGCCTCAGCCTCCCAGGCCGCTGGGATTACAGGCTTGAGCCACCACGCCCAGCACTTTTTATTTTTTATGTCGAGACAGGGTCTCCCTAAATTTCCTGGGGCCTTGCTAAATTGACAAGGCTGGCTTTGAACTTGTGATCTCCTGCCTCTCCTCCTGAGCTGCTAGGATGACAGGCACATGCCACCATGCACAGCAATGCAGTATGACTTGCGGCTTGTGTTTTCACCTCTTCCAAACCCTAAGCGGCCAGGAAGAGCTGCTGGACAGACAAGTTGAGGGAACCTGGGATTCCCAGCCAGCAGCAGGTCCTAGGCCCAGCAAGGCTGTCTTGACCCTCCTACCCTCAGCCAGCTCCCAGCTGAACGTGGCCACATTCCTGGCCCCAGAAGGAGCAGAACTGCACAGCAGAGCCCAGCCAACCCACAGAGATACTAGAAATACTAAATCTTTATTGTTTTTTACCTACTACATTTAGACTACATAGTACTAGATAACTGAAGCATTCACAGTTATGGCAGCCAGAACTAAAGGACTCTTAGACCAGGTCTTTGACTTTATAAATCAAACCCAGATACGACACTCAGAACTTGAGCCTGTTTTTCAGCAAATCTATCCTCAGAAGCACCTGCAGAGTTTTCCCTAACAAATAATCTCTTGCTTATTTGAGAGCTGTAAAACAGCACAAATATCATCAAGTTGAGCCCTTTGTTTAACAGACTCGAAAGTCAGAGAGGTTAAGAGACTGACTCAGGGTCACACAGCCATCTAGTGTTCACACTTGAATTCAAAGCTTGAGTTTTAATTTGATGCTGTTTTCAATAAAATTGGCTGCTTCCTACCATTCCACAAATATATTCCCATCACATTAGAATCACAAACACCCAGGCAAAACAATAGTCCCAGGAAGAATACTTGGCAAATATTTAGACAAAAATCTAGTATACTATGGCACAGAAAGCATAGGTTTTGGGTTTAGAATACCTGGGTCCGAGTCCTGAATCCTCCACATATTCCCTTTATGATCTCTTTGAACCATTTCTCATCTGGAAAGTTCTTCCAGGGCTAAATTATGAAAGTGCTTTACAACTGCTAAAAGCACTCCACAGATATTAACAGAGGCTATTAATAGGGAAGAAGTCTGTAGTCAGGACTTTCCACTGTTTCCTTAGACTCCCAGGAGAGTTGTCTGGGGTGTTTTTAGAGTTTAAATTTGCCTCCACTGTGAAGATCAGACCAGAGAAGTCTCAAAGAAAACTTAGGCCTGGCTTCCCTGCCCAGGAGCCTTCCCCTAAAACTCCAATAGCAGGTAGTACCCCTGGGGATTGGGGAGGTGGGCAGTGGAGAGGCCCAAGTCAGCTCTGCATCAGCTCCACTCCCCCGCCCACCCACGCTGGGGGGCTCCTGAGTCAGGGTTGGCCCCTCCACCCTGAGTGACCAAGATGGACAAGGTCCAGCGTGGGCTCCAGGTGGCACAGAGCAGTTTCCAAGGCTTTGGGACAGGTGCTGCACAGACATGCAGGCCACTTGTCACCCCCTGAGCCCAGGACATGAGAAGTGTGGTCCGCAGGACGTGTGTTTCATGACCGAGCTTGCCCGTGTCCCGCGTGCTGGAAAGCACCTGTTTCTCCGGTCAGGATCACGACGGCCACTCTGTGCCTTGGCCATCACCCTTTGTTTCCTAGATGGAACTCATCTCAAAATCCCACTGGGGTCGGGGATGAGACCCGCTAACTTCTCACAGGGAAAATACATGAGGTCCAGTTGTCCTTGTCCTTCCCCGACTGCAGCCTGTTCCCCGCAGCCATCCTATTCACATTTCCACGGCGCACGTTCTCTGTGCCCAGCAGCCTGTCATGTTTTTCCATCTTTATTGCTTCACTCTGCATTCCCTGCCTGTGACTGGCCCCACGGAAAATGGAAATTGGCAAATCAGGATCAGAAGCGGCGGCTGGGCCATCAGTGCTGTGTGCATGTGACAGAGGCAAAAGCCGTCTGTTGACAGGCGAAGACGTGCCAGGCTGAGACCATAGCTGGAGAATACGTCGCAGCCCACAGTAAAGAGGGGGACCCCGGCAGGCACTGGGAGACACTGAAACTGGTGCAGGGACAGAGACCTCAACTTTCTGTAAAGCTAAGGGTTTTGGAAATATGGGAAGAAAAGACTCATTTGATAAGAATGGAGGGGGCAGATAATGGGGAGCAGAGAAAAATAAGACGTGCCAGATAAGACTAAGCAAGATAGTGGAAGTCCAACTGAGAAGCAGAAACATTTGATTTGGTGATGTGGGTTCTAGGGCAACTGGTCCCATTTCCAATAGCCCCTTCCCTTCATCTTCTAATCTGTGGCAACTGAATTGCCTGTGGTCTTATTAGAAAGCAATCTCCTTAAGGCATAGATATTTGCTATGTTGTTCAATAATGAGTACCCTCACCAGGCGCCATGGTGCATGCCTGTAATCCCAGGGACTAGGGAGGCTGAGGACGGAGGATCTCCAGTTCAAAGTTAGCCTCAGCAAAAGCAAGAGGATCATGAGTCAAAGCCAGCCTCACTAAGCAACTCAGGGAGACCCTGTCTCTAAATAAAATACAAAATAGGACTGGGGATATGACTCAGTGTTTGAGTGCCCCTGAGTTCAATCCCCAGTACCCACCCACCCCAAGATGTGTATCCTCCCTCTAGATCATCAGGTGCTTCAGGTGTATTTATTTAATGAATGAACAGATTCAATAACATGCAGTGAGTTGAAAAGGAGAAGGAAGGCCTTTCCTTTTCTCTCTTTGATAATCTTTAACTTTGCTATGGAAACAAACTGAAGAAACACAAGAGTTTCCTCTAGCGGCCAGACTTTGAATGCAAGTGTGTTTTTAGGTAGTGGCTGTAGCTTGCTGTGGACACTGGAAAGTCTTGTCTTCATTTGGGTTTTCCTGAAAGAGAACTTGAGTTCAACCATGGGGTGAGTGGAGGGTGAGGAAGTGAGGAGAGTGAGATGGAAGAGAAGATTAATAGAAGGGGGGGACACTGAGGTCATGGACAACGAGGCCTCAATTGCATAGGACCCTTCAGAGGAACATTCAGAGAGCCTTCCAGAATTGTCAGTCCTAAGAACGGGAGGCAGCCTACGCCCTGGCTTCTGACCCTAGCAGTTGCATGCCCTTGAGGTTGTCAACATGCTCCCCACCGCCAGCACACACACAACACAGAACTCACAGGCTGCTCTTGTTCCCTGACCCCGAAGCTCCCCTGGTCATGAAGAGGGCTCTGGGACAGAACACACTTACATAACGTGTGCTCCAGGTGACACGACATCAGTGCATCGTGAGTGGGCATTCACAAAGGCAGTTCACTGCAGTTGCCATGAAAATCAGAGAGGGCCAGAGGCCACGAGGCGGGACATCTGAAGGCATCCATTACAGCAGTCCAGCATGCACTTGGCCTTCCCCTGTCAGTCAGTGCTTTAAACAAAGCCACACAAAGTGTTTTCCCCGAGCTCTGCCTGGGACATTTCCATATCCCCCATATTTGTATATATTCCTTTAACTTAAAGTTAACTTGCTGATTGTCAGTGAGGGAGAGGAGGCAGTTTTACTCTTCAGTGAACATGTGACGATACCTTGGAGGTATGTTTTGGTTGTCACAATTAGAGGGAAGACACAAATAGCATGTGGTGGGGAGAAGGCAAAAAGAGAGTTGCTCAACATCTGCACTGCATGTTACAATCCCTACAGCAAAGAATTATCCAGTGCAAAGTGTTAAGAATATGAAGGTTGGAAAGCTGGAGTCAGCTCAATCAAGATGGCTGAGCGGACCTAGATGCCCTTCAACAGATGAATGAATAAAGAAACTGTGGTATATACACGATGGAATATTATTCATCCATAAAGAAGAATAATATTATGGCATTTGCAGATAAATGGATGGAATTGGAGAATATCATGCTAGGTGAAATATGCCAATCCCAAAACACCAAAGGTCGAATGTTCTCCCTGATAAGTGGATGATGATATATAACAGGGGTGGCGGGTGGGGGTGAGAGAAGAATGGAGGAACTTATAGATTACATAGAGGGAACTGAGAGGGAGGAAGGGGCGGGGGTATGAAAAATGGTGGAATGAGACAGACATTATTACCCTATGTACATGTATGATTACATGAGTGGTATGAATCTACATTGTGTACAACCATAGAAATGAAAAGATGTACCCCATTTGTGTACAATGAATCAAAATGCAGTCTGTAAAAATAAAAAAGTAATTTAAAAAAAAGATGGTTGAGCAGGATCAATAGCATCAGGAAATCATGAAAGCAGAAGTTCCAGTTCAAATGCACCAGTCCTCAGACATGTGGGGGAAAAGATGCACTCCTACATTGCTGGTGGGACTGCGAATTGGAGCAACCACACTGAAAAGCAGTATGGAGATACCTCAGAAAATCTGGAATGGAACCACCATTTGACCCAGGTATCCCATTCATTGGCATATATCCAAAGGACTTAAAATCAGCATACTGCATTGACACAGCCACATAAATATTTATAGCAGCTCAATTCACAATAGCCAAGCTATGGAACCAACCTTCAACAGATGAATGGATAAAGAAAATGAGGTATATATACAAAATAGAATATTACTCAGCCATAAAGAAGAAAGAAATTATGGCATTTGCCAGCAAATGGATGGAACTAGAGACTATCATGCTAAGTGAAATAAGCCAATCCCTAAAAAACAAAGACCGAATGCTCTCTCTGATATGTGGATGCTAACACATAATAAACAGGGAGCAAAGGGGAATAGAAATTCATTGGATTAGACAAAGATTAATGAAGAGAAGGGAGGGGACAGGAATAGGAGAAACAATGGAATGAATTGGACATAATTTTCCTATGTTCATATATGAATACAAACCAGTGAAACTTCGCATCGTGTGTGACTGCAAGAATGTCATCCTAATTAGAATAAATTATACTCCACATATTATATTAAAATGCACTCTGCTTCATGTATATCTATAAAAAACAGAAAAAATGCACCAGTCTTGTCATTGTGTGTAGGTTTGGTAAAAAAATCATGTCATTCCATGCTCTCAAGTAGTTTAGGGTGATTCTACTAGTCTTGCCTGTTTCTTAGTCTTCTCTAGGTCACCAAAATCTAGTTACTCTGAGAAATTTCACCACTGTCTTAAAAATGGAAAATTTTTAAATGATGCAGATTTGTTCTACTAATTTACCCTGTCAGCATGAATCATGGGCTGAAGAAGTGGTCCTTTTGAAATATTACTGAGTTCATTTTTGGTTTGGTATTAGGCAAGAAAAAAATCCCTAATGTTACCTAAGAAATTTCCTCAGTCTGGGCTGAAATGAAGTTTTGGGTGTCAAGTAATAAAAATAAAGAGACTATTAATGAATGTGTCATAAATCTATAGTTTTCAACTTAAGGAATTATTTTATAATACGATGTTAAGTCCTCCATTAATTTTAACACTAAAACAATGTTCTTTCTTTTATAAAATAAATGCTTTCATGGTTCCTCGCCCCTTACCTATTTTAAAAGTAATTTGCTGATCTGAAAAGCCAAAAGTCTGATTATTGCTGAATAGACAAGAAAACTGTCTACACTGTACATGGTACCTGGTGTTAGGTCAGCTTGGTCAGTTTTGGAGTTCTGTTGTCTAGAATCTCATTCCTCATAGGGTTTAAGTTTAGAGTAAGATAAAGGAAGGATATGTGTGAAACTCAGAGGGCAGAAGAGAAATTATAGTCATTATTCTTTTTTTTGGTCAGATATCTTAGCAGACTGACCCAGGGGTCCAGCAGTTTCTATGCTGTCCACATCCAGCTCTTCTTCCTAACTGATGGTCCTGGTGACCTAACTGATGGTCCTTCTTCCTAACTGATGACCAGCACTGGTTCCAGACTCCTCCCACCACCTGCAGGGGCAACCACTGCCCACAGACCTCCCCACGATCTGCCTGTGTATCACCCTACTTCGGCAACTCAAAGTCTTGGTTTCTCAAATTCCCTGGTCTGGTGACTCCTCTGATCCTCTCCCTACACTCCCTCTTCCAGATCTTCACTTCTGTGTCTCCCCACAAAATGACAAAAGTCTAATTCTTACAATAAATCCCCTCTTCCACCATTCTCACAGGGACTCTGTTCTTCTGCCTAAATATCAATTGAAAGAGTTATTGGAAGTAAAAATGCTTGCAGAAAAACAGAATGGTGATGGAAATCTGGAATCAGTTCTATGATATGACTAGTTTTAAAGGTATTAATGGCTGTGTTTCTATTGGTAAAATGTACACAGTGAATCCCCAGCACAAGTGACAAAATTGTTACCTAAGGTACTGACTGTAGTTAGCTGGATCATATCCCTATAGAAGTAAGACGTTGAGTGTCCAATATTAATGTTATAGAACATTTTAGTGGTAATATAATCTAAGGACTATAAAGCTGGTTGCTTGCTTCTAGAGAGCTGAAGAACTTGGAGGGAAGTAAAAAGAGGAGAGATGAGCTTAGGGTTTTACATTTCCAGCTAAAGATCTGCATGGATTGTCAGAAAGCTTCTGACTGTTCTGAAAGACACCACTTCTCCCATAGCCACAGAGTGGAGATTTCCAAAAGCCAGGCCCAGAGTCAAGATCCTGCAGATGGAATGTCTTCCAACAATGTTGACAGATTACAAGCCCTAAACCAGAGGCCAACATACAGTGCTTCACCTCATAGCTAGAATGTTCATGTTGGGGAAGAAGGAGTGGAAGTGGGAGTGGCTACTCACACTGTTAGTTTAATAATCCATATGAGGAATTTTTGCTCCTATGTTGATGCACAACTTTGAGCTCAGTTGTTCCATAAGGCATCCTGCCCAAGGGAGAAAGAGTTCCATCTGTAGTTAAATTTCCATCAAGTTGGAAGTTGAGATTTTCCCCTGGTCAGTCTGGGTTCCTCATGCCAATGACCCAACAGACAGCTCTTAGAGGCTGGTCTTCATGAACTGTATTCGCAGAGCTTCCTTGCTATCTGGCTTCCAGTTGAGTTTGATCAATGGAGGCATTGACAGAAGATTCAGAGGATGAGAGGAGAGACTAAGGTATTTGTTACCCAACTCTCTCCTGATGGGTTTATGACTGGCAGTGGCCATATTTCTCTATAAAGGTCACATCTGCCATTGGATGGAGCCCTTCTGTGGCTATTAACCTCCTTGAGTTCTAGAAATTGCATTGTTCCTTTGACTCTCAGGGCCTAGGATTAGTAATGGCTTCCTGCTATTAAGAGAGCTCCCCGCTTCCTGCTCCTGTGTGAATGTTCTCTTCCTCAAACTCTTCAGCCACCCCTTTTGAATGGGGGGGCGGGGCATTCTGCCAGCTTCCTGGTCACACATATAAGAAAGTTGAGATCTGAATCTCATTCTGGTCACCTTACTGAATTTTCTCCTTAGCTCTCGTAATAGTTAAATCAATTGCTTTGTTCCAAGTATATAATTGTATCATCTGTGAATAATTCACTTTGATCAATAAAACATTTATAAATAGTAGAACAGTTAGGCAAAGATTCTCATAGAAAGAATGAATTTGAAAGATTAGATATCATCTACCTTTAAAAAAATTATTGCTTTTCAAAAGATACTCTTAAGAAAACAGCAAGGCAAGCCACAGACTAGGAGCAATTGTTTGCAAAGTATATATTTAACACAAAAAACTTTTATCCAGAGTACACAAAAACACAGAGAACTCAAAGAATAAAATGGTCATAATAAGTTTTAATGAGCGAAGAAAGATTTGAAATGGTTTACAGATTTGAACAGATAATTCATCAGAGAGCATAGCGTAGATGAATATAAAATAAGGAAATGGAAATGAAACTTAACGATGGAAAACCCCTGCAAATCATTAGAATGACAAAAATCCAAATGGCTGAAAATACCAGATATTGGCAAGGATGTAGAGCAACTGGAACACTTGTGTACTTTTGGTGGGAATGTGAAATGATACAACTTTGAAAAATAAGTTGACAACTTTAAAAAAGTTAAACATACTCACCATTGTTGGGATGATGGGTTTGTTCTCTTCTCTGGGAACTCTGGGTGAAATTCCTCAGTTTGAGAAAGCCCAGATCATGCTGGCACCCTGTCTTAGCTCAGGGCCTTTGAATCAAACAGCATAACCTGTCAAACACCAGACACCCTGTTAACTGCAAGACCCCTGCCACACCGGGAAACAAGCACTGAAACGGACTCCTCCCACTGAAACCTCATCCCTGCCTTTGATGTGCTTCCCCTTAAATAAAGAATTGGGGCCTTTTTTGTTCATTCAATTCCAATTCCTGTCAGGGCTGGAAGACCCATCAGGTGCCCCACTTCTTAAATCTAACCTCTGGTTTTGTCTTTATTTCTTACAGATTATTTCAGACTTTTATCTTTCCAAGTGGCTCACCCCTCCTAGCAGGAACCTGCTCTGCCTCTGGGTGCTGGCTACCCTGTTGCTGCATATGACTCAGAAATTCCACATCTAGGAATTTACACAAGAGAAACGAAGTGTGCATCCACACAAAGACTTGAACAGTCATATAGCCTAGAATAATAGAACTGGTCCTAATAGCCAAGAATTCAAATAACCCTATCCAAAAGTGAATGGATAAACAAATTTGGGTCTATTCGTACAATGGGATATGATTTAACACATTAAAGGAATAAACTGCACATACATGAAATGACAGATAAATTTCAAAAGCAGTATACTGAGTTATAGAAGACAGGCACAAAAGAGTATGTACTATATCATTTTGGGCAATGAGACACTAGATGGAAAAAAATCTAGGCTGATGATATGGAGATTAAGCAAAAGGGTACTTAAGGTAGAACAGATTAGAGACAATGGAATATAAGTATAAAGTGGAAATGTTATCTGGAGAAAAAAAATAAAATCTAATCTGTAGCAACAAAAGCCCATCAGCTAGGGGTGATATGAGGCTAGGGATGTGGGGGTTGGGGAGACTGATGCGGATTGAGCACAAGTAAACTCTTTGGGGTGACAGAAATATTTAGTATGTTGATTGAGGTGTATTTACACAGGCATACACATGTCTACCTAAACTTGTTGAAACGTACCCTTAAAATTTGTGCATCTTGGGCTGGGATTGTGGCTCAGTGGTAGACAACACTGCATGTAAATAAATAAAATAAAGATCCATTGTCAACTAAAATTTTTTTTTTTAAATTGGCGCATTTTATTGTTGGTAAATTATACCTAAAGGTTGATCGGGGGGAAAAGCAGCAGCAGCAGAACCAATTGCCATAAGCCCAGCCCGCTCAGACACTTCTCTTCACAAATCACTTGTGGGTCACAATCACAGTGATTCAGCAACAGCCTCTGGAATGAGATTATAGCTGGTAAACATGTTCCCAAATGCTGGAACATCAGTCACACTGAAGAGACCATATTTCAACTCTCGTTTGGGAGATGTGATATATTTCTTGACCCTACAGAGGCCACGCCACCTGCAACAGAACACTGCTGTCTTCTGCAGATAAAGAACTGGAGACTGATCTCTTATCTCACTCTCTCCTACAGCTTAACATTAGCAATTTTTCTCCTGTTATCAGACAAAACTCAAAACCATAGGCAAGTTAGGCAGGGTAAAGATGACAAATGAGGAAATGTACTCAAATCTAAAGTTAACTGCCAGACGAGTATTTCAGAGACAATGTTCAAATTCCAGTAAAAATAGCCACAGCTCAAGCTCTCTGGCCAAACTGGACCAACAACACGTGTAAGAGAAAAATTTAGCAGCTCTCGAGATAAATCAATTACATGAACACCCTACTTTTTCCTTACTACACTCAGCAAACCATCATCGCCTCAAGCCAATAATTTATCTTGGACTAAACAGGCTTTATTTTATTTTTACATTGTTACCACGTTATCCTTACAGTAGTAAATCTCTGTTAAATAAACCATGAAGTTTGTCACTAGCCCAAGAGTTAGATACATAAGCAATCTATACAACATTATCTAGATTTTCTTTTTTAAATTTACATGGCATATGGCCTGGGGCCAAGGAAATGGTGGAGTTAAATTGGCCCAGTGTGAGGGAGGATGACATTTAAGGGAACAGTGTTGGCAGAGAAGTAGGATAAATGTGTACTGTAGACCTACTTCCCTAGAACCCAAACAGCTAAAAATTCAAGTAACGAGATTTTTGCTGTCTTAGTCAAGGATCTCTGCTCTTCATCCTAACAAGAAAAAAGTATTTCAAGAGTGTAAACTCGTGTCTGAATCACAGGAAAGCTTAGATTTAGTATAATTTTGCCTTGAGTATATTTATCCTTTGAAAAATAGTGCTTTAGGGATGATAACTCTCAATGTACCAGGGTACTGAATTTACTAATCCAGGAGTCACTTATAAACAGAGACTATATAACTTTTTTCATCCCAATATCTAAACACAGAGCCAAGCACAAAATGTACTTAAAAGTTAGTTTGAATTAAATAAAAACATGCATTATGGTTCTATTTTTAAGAAGGAAAAAATAGTATATATATATATGTATATATGTGTATATATATATATATATATATATATTTATTTGCATAAATAAATGCAAATAACTATTGTGCCTCCTTCTCTCATCTGTGAATGGAGATCACAATAGTTACTATGTCATAGGGTTAAGATGAAAATTGAGATAATACATATAATGGTGCTGAAGGATATTTAACCCTTAGCAAACACTTGATTAATGTGGGTTATTATTTTTTGTTTGGTTTGAAATAAAAGAAAAATACTTCATGGCAAAACAGTTGAAGAGAGACCATGTTCTATTACAAGAAGAAGAGGAAAAAGGAAAGAGAGAGGGGAAATAACTATCAATTTCATCTCAAAGAAATCTCACCTTCAGCCTTCTGACTACTGCTCCGTGCTTGGTGTACAACTCCTAACTCAGGTTTTCCTTTCACCTTCACCTGGGGATTTCTTTTTGTCTGTTTTTACATTGAATTGCCTTTTTCTGAGTTCTATGATGGGTTGACAGATCTGGTTCCATAAGAATGTTATAGGCCAGACTCTAAGGGAAATGACTAAACAGACTCCATTTTGCTCTGAGACTCCATGTTATGTAGGAAATAAGTTTCTCCCATGGGAACACCCCGCCTCTGTACCCATCATCAGTTATTTAGTGTGACATGTTTAACAATACAGAATGACAAATCCTATGTAAAGAAAAATTGCTCTCTTTTGATTCCTATTGCTCCTAAACAATGTACCACGTGAACAGTGATTGTGTGGATGTTAGTAACCATTCTTTAGTTTGTACCTAGTAAGGGTTGTTTTGACCCACTTCTCCCTCTGTTGATGATCTCATGATGTTAGTTTGTAATTTCAAATCATAGCAACAGACACTTATGATTGATGTGATTTTTGGTATAAGAACCCCTACAACCCTATGGTCGGGGCTGTTCTCCCAATAGCCATTTTTTGGGACATTGTGTGAGATAGTCAGCTGGCCAGCTTAATAAAGACTCTCAAATTTGGACTTCTCAGTGGTGATCAGTCAGTTCTTAAGTTGCGTCCCATAACAGTTCTAGCTTTTTCACCTCTTCATTTACTCTCTCATTTTAGTAGACCATACCTGCCATTATCTTCTTTAAAAATAATACATGTGAGGTAAACTTCTGTGAGATTTGATATGCCTGAAAACTCCTTTATTATATTCTCACACTGAATTGTGCTAGTTTAATTAGGTATAAAATTCTAGGTTGAAAATCACCTTCTTCAGAATCTTTAAGACACTGTTTCATTGTCTTAACCTCCAACTATCATATTTATATTTCAAATAAATATCCTTGGGGCTGGGTTGTGGTTCAGTGGTAGAGCACTTGCCTAGCATATGTGAGGCACTGGGTTCGATCCTGAACACCACATAAAAATAAATAAATAAAATAAATATCCTGTATTTGAAACTTGAGTTTTCTCTCTGAAAGATTTTGGAAACTTCTCTGTCCCACGTTCTTTGAATGTTCATGACTGGACTAGTGCTTTAATCCATGTAGCAATGAGTGAAATCTTTCAGTCTAGCAACTGTGTCCCTAAGTTCCAGGATATTTTCACTTATTACTTTTTGATAACTTCCTCCTCTTTGTTCTTACTGTTCTTCCTTTCTGGAATTTCACTATTTTCCATCCTATGTTTTCTTTTCTTTAAAAGAATTTTATTTTCTAAAATTTCTGTTGAGTTTTAAAAATTTTCTCCTATGATATCTTTAATTTCTAGGAGCTCTTTTTTTGTTGTTGTTATTGTTTTGTTCTCTGTTTTCTTTTTAAGAACACATAGCATTTGTTTTCTTGTTTCATGGGTATAAAATATTCACCTAGACCTTAGGAAATAACAATACACAGCTGGGATTTTTCTCCCCCATTTCTCTTTCTCTGCATGATCTCTGTTTCTTTTCATTTATTGTGTTATTTTATTTTCTGTATTTCATACTGAAGTCTTTCTTCAAAAGTCTGGTGATCCCTTATAAGGTAGATGGGGTGCGGGGAGAAGTAGAAGAGGTTAGAAAGGATCCCCCTACATATTTAAGAGGGAGCATGTCCCTTGCCATACCTCTGCTATGAGGTTCTAGATTGGTGAGATAGTAAATTTCTATTTTTTTAAGCTTTTAAAAAGTTGGGTGGGGCTTGTGGACTGGGGCTTTTTCTGGAGGGTGATGTGGTCAGGTCACATCTAGAGAGTGTCTGGTGTGTCTTTTCTTTTGAGTTGGCCAGAGTCCCCAGATAGGGATCCTTCATTTCTTGCCTCACAAAAGTTTGAACCCTGAGGGCTGGTGGAGAAAGAGACCCAAAGGTCTCAGCACCCAGAATATAACCTTTAACTGCTTCCCCATATGTGGTGTGGCACCCACATGCAGCAGTTGCTGGTGTTACTGGACCAGAAATCTACTGTTCCTCTCATCTTTTTCTGAAATGGGGAGGACTAGCAAAGGGCAACTAGGGCTCTAGCAGCCTCAGAAAGATTTTCTTAGTGTTCCTATCTTTAGCTCTTCATTTACCCACATTTTCTTTATTTCTTTCTTTATTTATTTACAGACTACATTTTGATTCATTGTACACAAATGGGGTATATCATTTCGTTTCTATGGTTGTACACAATGTAGATTCATACCATCCCACTTCTTAATGGATCTAGTACCTTCAATTTCTTGGTCATGGAATCATTCAGAGATGTGAAAACTGTTATGCTCCTAAGACCTTCAAGCTCTTGGTTTATGGTGTAACTTTTCAGGTTTTCTAAATCAACTTACGTTCATCCATCTACTTTGCAACTTTTGACTTTCTCCTTTCCCTTTTAGCACAGATTTTTGCCTTTAAAAGCATACCTTTATTGCCACCTTTGTGATGTTTCAGAAAGGAGCATGTACCCAATTGACTTTTCAACCAGAAATCACCCACAATGTTATTTTTAAACGAGAAAAAGTCAGCAAGATTCAGTGATTGATTGTATATAAAAGGTGAAGAAAGAAATCTGATGTAATTCCAAGATTTCCAATCTGGGTGATTAGGGAAATAGAGTATCATTTAGAGAGAGAGGGAAAAGGAGGAAGGAAACAGATGGGGTGGGATGGTAGCAGATGGTTCTGTGAGTTTAGACATATTGGAATTGAAGTGATGGGAAACGTCCAAATGGAGATGTTATGAAGACAACTGGAAAGGCATTAATGGAGCATGGAGAAAGGTGAAGTCTGGTTATATAGATTCAAAAATGAGCTGCGTTTGAGTTTTATTAAGGTAAGTAAGAGGTGGTAAATATTGAAGAAGTGAGAGCTCATAAAGAACAGCAGAGCAAAGACCCAGCTTGAAGAATAGTAAAGAATAGAAGAAAAAGAAAGTTTTTTCACCAGAGAGGAAAAAACAGACATGGTTAGAAATGGAAGATAATCAGCATTTTGTACAATGTGGAAACCAATAACTGTGTGTGTGCTTGAACAGCCCCCAGGCCAGGAAGTGACTGAGCCCAGACAGAACCAGGACAGTGCAGAGGCTCCCAAAATGTCATTTGAGATATTAATCTCAAAGCAGGAGCTGAGGAATACGAGCTCCAAAAGGACCTGTGACCCCAGTGCACTAGAGTGAGGAAAAGGGCAGGTGGGATCAGAATCCTGCATACAAGTAAGGCCAGATCAGGGTCAAGAGAGGGGGAGGCTATCCAGGTCAGTGTACTGGGGGAGGAGAGAAGAGCAGAGGTTGGTAGAGATTCCAACAGGTAGATAACAGGTGTCTCAGAGGGACAGGTACAAAGTTCAGAGATCCAGACATGGAGAAAATCAGGTCAAATCACTGAGACAGGGAAAGAAACAAAAACAGACGCTCAAACAAATTACTACCATCAGAGGTGGGGCACCAGCAAAATTAGCTAATGGAGAATCACAAACTGAGGGATCTCTAAGAGCTTCCCTCTCTAGCAGCATGCCTTAATCCCAGAAATGCACTAGAGTGAGCTAAACTCTAGCAGCTAAAATAAAGGCAACTAATCTATTAAAATGTAATACTCTATAATTCAGAAACTCTATCTTGCTATTTATCCTAGAAAACTATTCACACCTGTACCCATGAAGGATATTCCAAGATAGTCGCTGTGACATTGTTAGCAATCAAAGAATCTAAAACAAACTAAAGCCCCTCCAGAGGGGAGTGATTAATCAGGAGTCTCCATACTGAAATAATGCATAGCCATCAAAACAAATGAGGTAGTTCTCAAGGACTGATACGGGAAGATCTCCAAAATGTAACACTGAATTGAGGAAGGGAGTGGCACAATATCATAAACCATATGAAACTGTTGATGCATTTTAAGGAGAGGGAACAAAAAGAAGAGAGGGAGAGACCTGACAAACACAGAGGGGTTCTGGAGGAGAGAAAACTAGCAGATCATTATGGATCCCCACCTATTGACACGTTGCATTCTGCAATGATATCAAGTCAGAGAAGAACTATGACAAGGCAAGTGAATGTGGGAAGGAGGAAGTTGTCACTGGCCTTCAGGAGAGTGCTGCCGGCTGAGCAGTACAGGCTGAGGAAGCACTGGGGAGCAGGGAGGGGATGGAAGGTGAGTGGGTGTGGTCTCTATAACTTGACCTTCAAGGTTAGCAGAGGAATATGGAAGCTGGCACACGGAAAGGTACAACGAAGAATTTTTGACTAAGGGAGGTCTGGGCATATTTGAAGTTGAAGTTGGAAGGGAATAAACTTTGGAAAGAGTGATTGCAGATGCTATAGAGGCAACAAGGATAGAGGAGTGGGTTACAAAATGTTGGTGGTTGGAAGAGCTCAGACCTCACTTTGCCCCTTATTTTACAATCAAGGAAACTGAGGCCCAGGGAGGTGTTGTGGGGAAGATCATAGTTTTGAATCTACACTGCTTCTCTTAGTAACTTAGAAACTGCTTTGAGGCTGGGGTGTGTCTCAGTGGTAGAGCATTTGTCTAACATGCATGCGGTCCTGGATTCAACCCCTCCGTACTGCCAAAAAAAAAAAAAAAAAAAAAAAAAAAAAATGTAAGAAAGAAAGAAAGAAACTACCTTAGGCCACTACTTCCTCATCCTCAGAATAGGTGTAAAAGCCGACCACTTCCCACAGTTGAGGCTTTATTTTTTTAAGTTACTAGTACTAATGAACTTACAAGCATCGACCATGCCTGTTCTTCTTCTAAGTACTTCACGCATATGAATTCACCTAAGAACCCTATGAGAAAAAACTACTCACCTCCCAGAAGCATAGGCCTACACATCACTAGAAAGTGACAGACCCAGGAGTCAAAGCAGACAGCTGGTCCCTAAGTCCAAACTCTTACTCACTCAAGCTATTGACTCTAATTTAAGTCATGTAAAGTGCACAACACGATGCCTCACACGTGGCAAGAGGTGAACAAAATAGTCACATTTACTACTCGAGAAGAGCTAGCACTAGAACGCAGGCGTCTGGTGCCCAGGTTCATTCCTTTATACCACACCGTGTTGGTCGCCTTGTTCAGAACTTCCCTAGAAAGGAAGGAAAAATGACAAAAAAGAAACATCCACCATACCTACAGACAAAATCAGGGCCCAAATGACTCCAAAAGAGAATTTCCCATGCACAGGGAGGGACTCCTTACCAGTAGGGCGAACCCATACCAGGACCTATTCTGAGTGCCTTCATTTCACTGGAACTGGGCTAAGTCAAGTATTCCTTAACCCAAGGGGATTGCAAGTCAGTGTGATTTGGTCTGCTTTTCACTGCTGTGACTACAAGACCCAAACGGCACAATTGTAGAGGAGGAAGAGTTTATTTAGGGGCTCACAGTTTCAGGTCTCAGTCCATAACTGACTGGCTGCATTCCTGGGGGCTCAAGGTGAGGCAGGACATCATGGTGGGAGAGTATGGCAAAGGGAAGCAGCTCACATAATGATCAGAGAGCAGAGAGAAAGTCCAACTGCCAGATACAAAATAGATACCCCAAATTCATGCCCCTAATGCCCACCTCCTCCAGCCACACCCCACCTGCCTCCAGTTACCACTCAGTTAATCCCATCAGGAGTTACTTTACTGATTATATTAAAGCTACAAACCAATCATTTCTCCTCCAAACTTTGCGTTGTCTCACATGAGAGCTTTAGGGGGACACCACATCTAAACCATGTCACCGTGTTTAGTGATCTTTCTGCTTATGTAAAGAAGTTTCACTCAGTGTCATAGTTGTAACACTATTGATTCATATATCTTACGTGATGGCAGCTTACCATGGGCGCCCCAAAACATGACATCATAGCTCCAGACCACGCTGACTCTCCATCAGGCTGGTTCACACAGCTCAGTAGCAGCTATAAGTCATCTCCATTCAACAGCTGTGAAGTGTATTGGTAGCATCACTTCCACTTCTAAGTGAGAAGGTCTCCACTGTGTCAAAATGGATGTCCTCCTTAGTAGGTTCTGTAGAAGAGCCAGAGATGGAGGTAAAGATTGCAGTGAGCATCCAGGCGGTCAGTAAAGCTCAGGCCAACCATGGGGAGGGAAGTTGCCCTCTTTCCCGGAAGGTGCATGCTGTCTTCTTCGTGGTATATTTCCCCAGAGCATATTTTGACTTCTAAAAACAACTTCTGCTTCCAGAGAGATTTTCTTCAAAGGTTAGGACTCAAAAGGCTTCACTTGAGACTTCATAATGCATGTGACGATAAAGACAATTATAAAGACAATTACAGATTGACAGCTGCGAGATCTAAAATGGCCACTACTCTTCTCTTCATTTGTGCCTGCAATAAAACTCATTAAGAGCTTAATGAGAATTTAAGGATTCTTTTCTCTATGTTATTCTGAAGATTTGGCACTAATTAGAAGCCCAGAGTTGTTTCCCCAGAGCCTGGAGCAAAAGAGAAGAGAAGTAAAAGTAAGATATCCATTTCTTCCAATTAATACTTACAAGGGACGCCATAACACAGGTTCTGCACTAATTGTGTGGAGGTGGAGAGGGTGAGAGAATGTATGATCATTGTCTTTCAGGACTTCTTGATTTACTGCACATAAGACACGGAACTAGATTCCCAGATCAGTCAAGAGCACTTGGGATTCAAATCCCACTGCACTCGTCCTGTGTGACTCTGGGCAGAGGATTTAAACTCTCTTGGCTCCATTTCCCCACTAAGGAGGATAATGTAGGTCTGCCCTCATAGCATTGCTGTAGGAGCTAAAAAAAAAAAAAAAAAAAAAAAAAAAAAAAAAAAAAGATGTATTTTAAAAGTTCTGTGATGTGCCTAGTGCACAATTGGAGTTCATGGTGTTATTGACTGTTGTCATTATTATAAATAATCCAGAGCAGATAAGAATCACTTCAATTAGAGATATTCATAAAGGTGAAAGTTAGGTTTTTGAATAGGGATACACTTTGAAGGGATTTGGCCTTCCATGAGATTGGAAGTTTTACGAAATACTGGAAAAAAAATATCTATGTGGTCTCCCAAAATTCGGATTACTCTTCTCTTCAATGCTATGTGCATGCCAGCCCTGCCTCTGGACTGCCCCATGTACTGACCGCTCCCTTGTCTCTGAACCTCCATGGCCATCTTTTCTAGGGCTGTCTCCCCTCAAACACAGAGGCAGTTTTCCTGGATCTTTCTGCTACTCGGTCACAGGGCTGCCCATGCCAGATTTCCACTGTTCGCCTTTAGCCTTAAAATCTTTCTTAAAAACTCACCTCTGTGATGCAGAACTTAACCTGCCTTCTGGAACAAGCCAATGTCAGAAAAAAATCTAGACAACTACTCTCTCTCACTGATATTTCCATGTGCCCTTTGCTGACCCAGGAAGACTTGGGGGTGAGGAAAGGGATGTTAAGAGTTCTTTCTAAGTGGGTTGGCCCAGCTCCAAATTCCTGTGCTTGCCCTTTAGGGCAAACCACATCTTCATCATCATCACCACCTCCATCATCATCATCATCATCACCACCTCCATCATCATCATCACCACCTTCATCATCATCATCATCACCACCTCCATCATCATCATCATCATCATCATCACCTCCATCATCATCAACATCACCACCTCTATTATCATCATTTGCCTCCTGCTTTGTGGCATGGAGAAGTCTATGAACTTTTCTCTGGACCCAGATGCCAAGAAAATGTAGTGTTGGCGCAGGGGAAATGACAGGCACCACCAGAGGACCAGCCTCAGGGCCTCAGGGGGACAGCTGCAGCAGTTGGGGTCCAGGCCGTCCCTGCACAGTGCCAAACCCCAGAACACACCTGAGTGTGGCAGAGTAGTACAGCAGGCCAGGCAGAGGGTTAAGGAGAATAGAGTGTTGGGGGATGTCATTAAATCCCTTGGCACTTTGGGGTCTATTTTGGGCCTGAACCAGAGCTGATCACATAATAGCCTCATTCAATATCATTAGAATTGGAAGCTGGAAGTTTCTTTGGTTGTTTGGGGCCTGTGGCAGCTGGCATGAGAAACAAAGTGGGGCTCAGCATCATCTGAAATAAATCTGGTATGTGCAGGAAAGGCGGGGCTGCCCCACTGCTTGGAAGGAAGGCGAGGTCCTCCTGTAAGGAACTCTGTGCCAGCGTCTCATGTTTTGACCTGGGTGCCTGTGAGCTTAGTTGTTAACTTCACATGAACCTGAGGTCATAAAGCCTCCTCCATCCTGGTCTGGGGAGGCAGGAAGGGAGCATACCAGCCTGCCTCTTCTCCATTTCTTTGCAAAAGGTGGTTAAGTCTATCTAATGTCTGAAACCCTCTTCGTTCAGGCTCAGCACCCTGATGGGATTTAGCATAGCCACCTTTTAATCTGGTGTTGAAATAGCTCTACCACATTATGGTTAAGAGCACAGGTTTGGGGGATGTAGATCAGTGGTAGAGCACTTGCCTAGAATGTGTGAGGCCCTGAGTTTGATTCCCCAGTACCACACACACACACACACACACACACACACACAAAGAACAAGCTTTAAAGTATCACCCCACTGGTTATGAGGAGGGGGTGCAGGTTTTCACTGGAGGGATCCACACGCCCTTCTGGGCCAACCAGCCAATTAGCATCTAGCCTCCCCAGGCAACAGGCAGCCCAAGAGCACAGCATCAGCTGGGAGGGTGGTGCCGCTGGAAGACACACCTGCATCCCAGAAGCCTTTGTCCTAACTCCCAGTTTACATCCTATCCGGGGACTGGAGAAACAGGTCCCACCAGGAGGAGTCAACCAGGAAAATCCAAATCATGGACATTCCACTGGACAACCAATTCCACGGTCTCTTCAACAAGTTAGTAGTGTCAAGAAAGGTGGGAAGATTGCTCAAAATGAAAAGAATAGACATTTTAGAGCTATAACAACCCAAACCAAACCCAAGACAAAACAGGCTGGGGGGTAAGAATAGCAGGGTTCACATCTTGTTTTTACCACATAGCCTTAGACCAGTTGCTGAACTTCTCTGATCCTAAGGCAGTACAGTTCAAAGATATTAAGCACCTGATCTACTGGGAAAATTCTGGAAAGCCTTTAGCACAGGGTGTTACAAACTAAGTACTCAAAACTAGCAGCTCTTAGAGACCAGTGTCTCCAGGGCTGGCCAAAGTGCCTGCCTATGGAGCACCCCGGGTCTGGGGCCATGGCGGCCTTCCTGCTTATTATGATGGGCTTCTCTATGTTTGATGCCCAGTGGGGACTGTCATCTCCCAGGGCACAATTGCCCAACATCCACCCACTTCTTGAAGTGAGCCTAGAGCAGCAGCCAAGGTCCGCTTGTGAGGATATGTGTAAGAACATGTTTAGCTGACACTGTTGGGGCTCTGCCCCATGCCCGGGAACTTGCCCATTTCAAGGCAGTTGCCAGCACGTACATCTCTACCTCAGGGCTTTCTCTGGCCTCATGCATGTGTCGTCCAGAAGTGCCAGGGAATAAACACCCCTCTGCTCCCTCTCCTCAGGAGTTCTCCAAGAGTGACAGGCATGGGAGAATAGGTGTCCCACCCCTTTGCCCCTCTGGTGAGATGTCTCTGATGCGGAAACAGTGGAAATAGTGTATTCCACACTGTGTCTGAGAATTCTGCAACAGGAGTATGTTTTTCTCACAGTGGGACCAACCGGATGACACACTCTAGACTCGCTTTATTTACCTTCCCCTGAGTCGCTCCTACACCTGTTGCCTCTGTTTCCCAGGATGATCTTCCAAATAAGCCACCTGCATGCGAAGCTGTCCCAGGGAACCCAAAGTAAGATGGCACATCCGTGAGTCTGGATTGTACACCGAGGGCAGTGGAAGCTGATGTGGTGCTGACTGAGCTGTAGTTTACAGTGTTCCTCTGGAGATCCGAGCTGCCTCACCCTTCCTTCCACATCAGTGCTAGAGGCTGAATCCGGTCAGAGCAGCAGCACCACGTCTCATTCTCCCAGAGCAGCACCTGGCACCGCTGGCCTCCCCTCTACAGCAGCCTCCTCACCTCACCTCCTACCACGAACCGAGGCTAAAAAGCTGGCACCCCAGAGGCCTTGGTTACTCAGAGTCTGAGCATGTAGTCTTGGCTGCTAACAATTACACAGAAATTAACCACTGTGCTCTGCTTAGAAATGCCTGAAGTTGTTATGGGGCTCAACTTAACAACAGATGGATCGCCACTGAGAAATCCAAATTTGAGAGTCTTTATTAGCCAGCCGGCTGACTGTCTCACACAATGCCCCAAAAATGGCTATTGGGAGAACAGCCCTCACCATAAAGTTGCAGGGGTTTTTATACCATAAGTCAGTTCATCAATCATAAGTGACTGATGCTATGATTGAAAACTACAAGCTAACATCGTGCAGAAGGGGAAGTGGGTCAAAATGACCTTACTTAGGAACAAATTAAAGAATGGTTACTAACATCTAGACAACTGCTGTTGACATCACTGTTAACGTGGTATACTGTTTAGGAAAATAGGAATCAAAAAGAGAACAATTTTTTCATTATACAAGAATTGCCATTTTGTGTTGCCAACCATGTCATGCTAAGCAACTGATGATGGTACAGAGGCAGAGCGTTCCCACGGGAGAAGTATTTCCTACATAACATAGAGTCTCAAGGTAAAATGGAGTCTGTTCAGTCATTGCCCATATAGCCTGGCCTATAACATTTCCACGGAGTCAAATATGTCGAACTGTCAGTTTAAGTGTCCAATCCTACAGAGGGCACCACTTCTGTAATAGGAAACATCTAGAAGAGGTGAAGCTCTGGGCAGCCTCTGACTGCCTGTGAGTCCTGAGCCTGGGGACCTACCTTCCACAGGATAACTGAGAGAGCCCTGGAAAAGACCCCAAAGACTGCACTGCTTTCATCAAGAGAATCCTAAACTCTCCACCACGCCCATGAGTAGCCGTGCCTGTGAACATGCTGAGGAGACCCAGAACGAGCCAGGAAGCAAAAAGAACAGGCAGCAGGACAAATGTCAGCAAGGTTTTGAGCGCTGCTCTTGGAACTACCTCAGAAAGAGTGAGGGTCCAAGCTGGCACTGTGATGGCAGTAGAGCCTGAGACCCCTGACACGCCTGTGGAAGCTTCTGCTCCCTTCTCATGAGACATAGCCAGAATAAGCAGACTGAACACATTGTTCTATTGTCGTACATTCCTGAAGCTAGCTACTCCAAGATCTATGTCCTTTACTAGGCTGCAAATTGGTAACAAGGAAGCAAGTTTAAGATCAGCGAACCTCTTGCCTCTGTCTCTTAGCAATCATGCAGATTTGCTTTCTGCTTCTATTAAAACAAACAAACAAACAAGTCATGTGCTGTGGTGCATACCTGTAATCCCAGTGACTCGTCGGGAGGCTGAGGCAGGAGGATCGTGAGTTCAAAGCCAGACTCAGCAAAAGTGAGGTGCTAAGCAACTCAGTGTAGACCCTGTCTCTAAATAAAATACAAAAAAGGGCTGGGGATGTGGCTCAAATGCCCCCAAATTCAATCCCCGGTACCCAAAACAAAACAAAACAAAATTAAAAAACCCCAGAAAAACAAAAAACTGGAGTATAACTTAGAGGTAGAGCACTTGCTTAGCATGTGTGAGACCCTGGGTTTGATCCCCAGCAGCACCACCAAGAAAGATGTGAGCACGTAGTGGCTCACATCTGTAATCCCAGCAATTTGGGAGACTGAGGCAGGAGGAACAAAGTTCAAAGTCAGCCTCAGCAACTTAGTTTGAGACCCTATCTCAAAATAAAAAGTCTGGGGATGTAGCTCAGTAGTAACGTGCCCCAGGGTTCAATTCACAGTACCAAATAAATAAGTAAATAACCTAGAAATCAAACATGTGCCAAAACTTGCCCTCCAGAACTCCAAAGGGGTCATAGAGTTAAGTTTGGTTGTCATCACATAACTTCCGCCCCAGGGGAAAGTAATAACTAGCGTCTAAGTGGTCACCCAACTGCAGAGGTAGAAGTTCAACAACAGGTCAAAGGAACACTCTGTCCTTACTGCACTGCTAAGTGGCCTGAGCCACATCTGGGACCCTAGGCCTGAGCAAGAATCCCACTACCAGGTAGAGGACCAGAGCAGTGAGGGTGTTATCTTAGTATTACTTGGCATTGCATTTGGTGAGAAATACAAGGAATAACAAGGAAATGAAAGAAAGAGAAATCTTTTGTGCTGCTCTCTTATTTGGTGTCCTCTAAATTTCATACTGATGGGATTTTTCAAAACCCAAAGTACAGACTTTCCCAGGACAGGGTGACTTCCTGTCTTGAATCCCAAGAGCTGAAATGTTCTAAAACTCACAGCTGAACTCTGGAACTCAGGAATTAGCAATGTCCAGGCTGACCTTAGTTCAGTGACAACAACTGAAGCTTTGCTCTGGACCACTTTGGCCCACCCTGAACTCCAGGACATTTGACTCACCACACTCCTCTCCACCCTGGTTTTATGCTCGCTTAGTAGCTAGAAGTTCACATCTTCACTTCTGGGTCCACAATTTAATTTTATCAAAACAGAGAGGCAAAAGATTTGGTTGGCATCAGTAAGAGTAGAATTTTTCCTTTAGGAGAAAAATACATATTTACTTAATTCTATGCTGAGTGACCATTGGACCAGATAGAGTCCATGTACTAAAGGTTAAATTTCAGTGTAAATGAGAAAGAGGAGGAGTGGAAGGAAGACAATTTTCTAAAGATGTCTTTAAAAGTATTATAACTAGATTAATAGTCCCCATGAGAGAGAAAATATACAAAAAAAATTCTTTCATCTAAATTAATCCATTAGCAACGCATATTAAGAAACTTATCCACTGGCTGTATTCAAAGTAGCGTAGGCACGTGACAGCCCGGTTTTAGCATTTAATTCAATGATGCACTTGCAGAGTATATTTAAAGGATAAGGATACAAATTTCATTCAACAAAACTTAATTATTCTCATTATTATTGTTATAATTTGGCACTGGGGATTGAACCCAGGGGCACTCTATCACTACAACACCAACCCCCTGTAAGGAAATCCCACGGAACCACGTCGGACACGGGAAATCACATAAGGGAGTTTATTAAGCAAACAGAGTGTCTCCCTGCAGGGTAAGAGAGAAAATGAGAGGAAAAGAAAGAGAATGAGAAAGGGCGCGCGCTAGAGAGAGTGGAAAGCTGGGAGAATAGAGAAAGTGAGGACAGACAGAAGGATGGGAAAAGATGGCGGATAGCTACAGTAAACAGTTGAATTCCGCCGGGCTAACAGGGGACCAATATCGGAGAAGGATACTGGCAAGCTGACTGATGAACCAATAGCTAGCCAGGATGTTCACAGATTGACAAGTGGTTGGGAGGCGGGGAAAATGGCTGCACCTGATGGGCGGGGGAGCAGCTTTATACATTACACCCCTCACCCCACCTCCTTTTTTTTTTTTTATTTATTTGAGACAGGGCCCTACTAAGTTGCTTAGGGCTTTGTTAAGTTGCTGAGGCTGGCTTTAAACTCCTGCCTCAGTCTCCCGAATTCCTGGGATCACAGGTGTGTGCCACCACGCCAGGCTCAACTGATATTTAGAAGTTTATTCAGAAGTTTCAGAATGCTTTTTTCCATCTGTTTTGCTTCAAAGCTTCTAAACTAAGTAGGTCTGGTTGCACTGTCACTTTCACACCCAATGTATAGATAAATACATACATTTATCAGAGGAGGATGATCCCTGGGAGAAAAATCAAGGTGCACTCTGCTTAGTTTGCATCCAAACACATAATTCACATTGATGAAAAGCCTCCAGTGATGGCTTATCCATTACAGATCAATTGCAGAAGAGGCTTTAACTTTATTAGAAGCATAATTTAGGAATCCTGTAAATATTTAGGATTTAAAACCCACTGATGGAAAACATAATAATTAACTTATATGTGAAATTAAATCTAACCCTAAGGAATATTTATGCACATATTGAAACTCTGTCTGAGGCTTTTCCAAGCAAACCAGATACTAAAGAGTACAAGGCAATTTAACCAACCTGACTCCCAATAGCCACCCTCTTGTCCTAAGGAGTGTCACATTAGTGTCTGTCATCTACTTAATGTAGTTGGCCCTCAGTATCCTCAGGTTCTGCATCCACAGGTCCAACCAAGCATGGATCGAAATACTTTTTTTAATTGTCTGAACATGTACAGCCTTATTTCTTGTTATTATCCCCCAAACAATATGGCATAACTACTCTTTACGTAACATTACATTGTATTATCTATTATAAGTAATTTTGACACAAATTGAGGTACAAGAAAGGATGCATGTAGACTATATGCAAATACTATGCCATTTTATATCAGGATTTGAGCATCCATGGGTTTTGGGGCTGGAACCAATGCCCAACAGATATAAGCGGCAGCCAAAGCCAGAATTGGGGACAGGCAGTTAGTGTAGAAATAGGGAATCGGTTAAATTGAGGAAATGGAAGCCATGAAAGTCACCTGAACCTGGAAGTTGGAGACTGCCCCTGGGAGAATGGAATGTCAAGGATCTCCAGAGCTCATTGATTACCAAATTTACCTGCCCTTATCAAGGACCACAGGCAAGGAGTGCTAATTAATGTTCCCTGGGTCCTTACCAGTCTGGATCACTTTGGCCCTCCCCCTGCCCATCTGCTTCTCACTTTTTGCATCTCACTTGCAAAACTGGACCTCATCACATAAGCAGGAAGGAAAGAGATAAGGAGAATAAAACCTATAAAAAGGACAAGACTTGCTCATCCCATGGATTCCGCCTTTGGGTCCCCTTCTTCCACCTGGGAGAAGTCTGCTTTTACTTTTCTCTAATAAAGCTTCTTACTTTCTACTCTACACTTGCCTCGGTGTGCTTCTCTGGCATTATACTTCCACACCTGAGGAAGCAGGACTCCTCAAGGTAACTGGCGGTATCACAGCTGTATAAAACATCCAGTGTGGTTACCTAGAGCCCATTTCAAAAAGAAACTGATTCATCTAATAATAGGTTGTTTAAACTTTAAGATTTACTACTATGAACCCTTAGATGGTTCTAGTTTTCTATAGGTAGCTACTTAGAACAGAGTACTACTGTGGTACTGGTTCCCTGTTTGATTCATACAGTAGCTGGTGAGCTATCAGCAAATAAATCTGTCTTTCTCTACCTGAGGAACATTTCTCACCCCAGGCAGCCACCTTACAAGATGTGGGGCTAGAGGAGTGTGGATCACTCTGCAAGTCCATCAGAACCAAGGCAAAGCAGCTAAATCACAGTCCTATGGACGAAGGTAGGTAATGTTCACACCCAGCAAGAAAAGCTCCTCTCTTGCTGGCTTTGACTAGATTAATAGGCTATCGAAGGCTTTCAGGAAATTCCAAGAGCACCTAACTCTGTGATGCCACACTCATACTTAAAGCCCTGGATTTGTCTCTTGTCATTTCAAATGTAAAACTTTCTTTTATTAGAAGACAGGAAAATCCACATATCTCTGTTATGAATGTGTAATAAGGTTCTATAGAATTTAAATCCACTAAACAAGATTGCTTAATAGTTTCACCCCAAGGCTAGTTTGGAGTGAATCAAGAACAAAAGCTGAGTGTTCTGAGAAATGCAGCTTGGTAGCTTTTTGCCTCAAAGCTAGGCTCATCATGTCTTGAAGGAGGGCACTTGCTACACCAGACAAGAAGGTGCCAGAACTCTGAGCTTGTACAAGACAATCCTGTGTGAAGTGCCAGGTCATGCTGCCCGTGTTGCTGCGCCAAGATGGGAGTTTGAGTCCTCAGCAGCTGAAACAGCACACAGGGCTGTTAGTACTGCTCCTCCCCTTCTCCTCTGGGGTCTCACCACCTTATCTTCTCTCTGTGCCTTTGTCTTAACAAATTTTACTCTGTCCATTATCTTCAGCTTCAGAAAAATATAGCTAATCCTTTCTAAGCTTCATCTTGAGACATTTATATTTTCATTCCATATTCGTGAATTCTATTACAAATAACACCGTATTTTATTGTTTTTGCACACAATGTCTATTCATAGTCATTCTGTAACAGTGGTCCACTTCACCTTTTGAACATAGCTCTGAGGCTTATTTTTAAAAGGGGCAGTTTTTCTTTCCTTCCTCTCCTTCTCCCCCTCCCTAACTGAGGGCAAGGAACAAGATTACCTTCAGTTATCTGCGCTCCACAGGAAGGAGATATCTGCCTGAGGATAGGAAGTGAATATCTCCCAAATTAACAAGTGAATGTTAACACAGCCTGTGGTGCCCTGGGACCCCCTGTCAGGGCTCCCTGGAACATAGCCTTTGAAGAGCTCCTTTAAAATCCCCCTGTTACTCCTGATGGGCAGAATCACAGCCTCTGGGACAGGCGTCCCCTGTGCTTCTTCTCTGCTAGCAAAGCAATAAAACTTCTTTTTCCTTTTTCTCAAAACCATGTCCTCATTATTGAATTGGCATCAGGGACAAGGATCGAGCTTTCGGTTACAATTCTTGAACTGGGAGGCAGGGGGCGATGATCATTATAAAGTATTCTGGGAATGGTCAGGTTTTGGTAGATGAGAGCTTTTTAAAGTGTGCCAACTCTAGTGGTTAACAAACTACATCTTTTGTCTAACTCTATAGGTGAGATTAAGTTCTCATATTTCTCTTAAAGAAAATAAAAATTTTTACCATGATGCTTATAAAATCTGTTCAGCATATGAAGATCTTTCTTAAATGATAGTTCTTCAGGCTATTGTTTTTCCAGGTAAGTAGACTCAATTAATTGACCCTTCTTTATCCTCATTGGATTTTTCTATACTTAGGTATAAAATCTTTACACAGGAACATATCTGTTTTAATGAATTGCTATCAATGGGCAATCAGGACTATCCCATGCCTGTGTGGACATATAGCAATTCTTTCTCAGGAGGAAGAGGATACTGGTCCATGCTTATTGGGTACTTACTACCTGCCAATAGTGTCCTAAGATCTCTAAATGAAACCAAATTATGTCTGGAGCTGCAAATGAAACATTGCTTTTAACTGGGAATCCTTCAGGGCAAGGGCACCCAGGGGAATGATCATTTGCAGAGATGCCTGTTGGTAGGGAGAATTCCCTGCTTGTCATGAAGTTTACTAATCCAAAAGCCTTGAATTCAAAACCCAGCTGCTCTGAGGTAAAAGAGAAGGTCATAAAATAATAAGCTACCAACTAAGGTGTTTTGCTCACAAACTTGTCCTGTTTACCTGGAAGAAGGCTTTTTACAGTGAATCCCTTTGATGTTTAAAACCTATAAAATAAACATGCGGAGCCTCACTCATTCTTGGAACCAGACTCCATCAGAGCTGGATCACCCAGGAGTGAGTCCCGCTTTCACTTATAATTGAGTCTTTATTTCTTATAATTTCTTATTTTCTTAATTATAATTTCTAATTTTCCTAATCTGACCCACTACCTGTACTTGGAGAACTGTTTTGCGCTGCGCAGGTCTTCAGTCTTCATGAGGTATTATTATTAACCCCACTTTACAGAGCAGGACACTGAGTAATCTGTGGACGTCACCAAGCTTGGATGTGGCCAAGAATCAAAAGAGAAACAAACCCAGAAACACACTTTCATTTCTATAATTATTTCTTCATCAACTAATCTGCTTCCTCAGTAAGGTCTCCTATTCTCCACAAATATAATTTCTCCAAGTTAAATAATAATAAAATGAAAAGTGAGAGCCAAATCCTTCTGTTGACTCTCAAGACTTTTCAAACACCATGTTAGTCCCTTAGCAAATGGATTTTGCAAAAATACAAAATATATATATTTTAAAAATTTCTCTATGGAGATGATGGAAACATATGTAATCTGCGGTCATGAGCAATTAAAACCTGACAGTGAGTCTTGTTTTTAAGTATAAAACATAAAATAAAAAACACCCGTAGTCCCACCATGCATAAATCACTACTTGCCATTCATTCTTTTCTTCTATTTAAAAAAATAAATGTAGTAAATAGACTGGCTTTGAAAACGGCTTTTATTTGAATAATTTATTCAAGATTTTTTTTTCTTTTGTCTTACGGGGAATCCTATTGTCTTCCTGTCCTCTCTCAATGTATTCTCTTCAAAGGAATCTCAAATCATTGACAGAAAAATGAAGTGAAGCTTTGGTCCCTCTGCTACTGCTTTCCTATTTGCAAAACATATATTCTCCAATTCCAATTAAAGATCAGCAAAACCCTCCATAATTAGCATGCATTCCCTTATTTCCAAAGATGACTTAGCTGTTCTTGATGATTAGTTCCTATGAGGATACCTGCAATCAAAGGGTCAAGTTTAAGACTTCTCTAAATCTCTGCTCTACATCTCTGTTCGTGGCCTTACTGGTGTCAGGCATTTGTTTAATGATCAATAGTAGTTTCTATTCCTACTGCTGTGTTTTCCAGAAAGCAGCATAACCAAGTCAATGTTTAACTGAATTCTTTGGTCTGGAATGGCAACGCAGGAGTTGAAGGGAAGTCTCCATGGAGACCAACCTTCCCGGAAGTGACCAGGGGGGTTGGTATGTGGTGAAACAGAGCAAGAAAGATGTCGTGAGGGAAACTATTACTTTGTAAAGCTGAGGACAGCTTCTGAAATGTCTTTTTCTTTTTCTTTCTTTCTTTCTTTCTTTTTTTTTTTGGGGGGGGCGGGGGGGGTTACTAGGGATTGAACTCAGGGACACTTAACCACTGAGCCACAACCCCAGCCCTTTTTTTTGTATTTTACTTAGAGACAGGGTCTCACTGAGTTGGTTAGAGCCTTGCTAAGTTGCTGAGGCTGGTTTTGAACTTGCCTTCCTCCTCCCTCAGCCTCCCAAGCTACTGGGATTCCGAAATGTCTTAATTAAAACAAGCCACGTTAAAGACCCCCAAACGACCTCCAGCATAATTTTCCTTTGAATATCTTTCATGGGAAATGGGCCGGAGTCACTCTAAGGCTCACTCTAGGGTGACCAAAGTAGCCCCTCTGGAAAACAAAGGCACAGAGACTCCCTCGGCTGGTCCTACGGATTTTGCATTTAATCAGAACCCAGAAGAAAAGAGCTCATATTCGTTGGCAAGACTGCAGGACCGGAATGAAGATTTGGAAGGCTGGCTACCACCTCTGCGAGAAACCGGGTATGGAAGATATTCTACAGGTAAATGCAAAACCCAGCATGAGATTTAGGTATCTAGACCTAATAAGGCTATCCATAGATTGACCAGTCTCTGTGTTCTCAGAAAGTCTCTACTTTATTGAGGTGTAAGGCAATATCTTTCAGTGGGGATTGAACGTTTGTCAATTGAAGTAGGTATTGAATGTCTGTCAATTGACGGTATTCTGGGACCTTATAATTGGGTATGTGAACTGTGTACAAAGGCATTTTCAACATACCAAATGAGAAGGAAAATCATTTTGTTTCAGCTTAGTTTATAGTGCTTTCCATGTTTGAACTGAGCTTTGCCAGACCATTAAAATTATATAGATACTGATGTAATAAATGGTAACAATCATATATTTCAGTTAGACTCTAAATTTAAATCATTATCTCTAGTGCGGTTTAATGCATCAGGCTTTGTGGTTTTGAAAGCAGCACTTCAGGAGAGAATCCTCTCTAATGTGACTTTTGAAACCACCCCAAACAAAATTGATTTATTGTAGTACAGGTGAGTGGATGAGTCACCCCTTCTCTTCATGGTCATCTGCAGAGTAAAGAATTTTTTTTTTTTTTTTCCATTCGATTGGAAGCTCTGGGACTGAAGTGGCTATAAATTATTCTGGGGTATTTTATAAGACATGTAAAATGTGTTGTGATGATTGTGAAGACAATGAAACAGATATTCTAACTTTGGAAGAGAAATACATGCTTATAATGCATACACAAGTATATTTGTATGGAATTTTCTCTTTTCTTTTCATTCTGGATTTGTAACACAAATAAGCTCCCCTTACTGGATGTCTTGGTCAGAATGCCTATATTCTCTTTTGATACCTAGCAGATCTTGTCCACAATGATATGCATGAGTATTTCCTATAGAATGATAACTTTAAGTAGTTCTATACAGCTTATTTTATATGTTCCCCAACTTCTTTAAAATATGAGTGGGAATTTTCCTCTTTGTTGCACCGAGGATTCTTTTTTTTTTTTAATCCAAACTCTATCCAAAGTTTTAAGATTATTGGTAACTGGATAGTGAAAGCTGATTTTAGTACTTTAGAGTCCCACCTGGAATTTTTTATTTTTTTGAGAACACAAAATCACATTAATTATAAATAACAAGGCAAGCATGCTGCAGGTTAATCCCAGCTCTACCAAATACCCAATCAAACAATCTTGGACAAGTCACTTCATCAGTTTTCTTCACCTGTAATCAGTGGTGAAAACAACTGCCTGGTATAGCATATGCCATTTTGGGAGAATTTAACTAAATAATGGGGTTATATTTTTCAAATCAGAGTATAAAAATAAGAAGTAGTCAGACTTATGAACAGATTTTGCCGAAAATATTTACATTTTAAATCCAATGTTTTGTTGTTGTTTCTGTCCTCTCATTGTGGTCTCTTCATTGAAAGAAAACAAGGACATAGTTTTCATACTACTAAAAGTTGGAGCAAAGTCCTTAAAGTGGCCAAAGTCTTAAGGATGGAGATGCATAATTCCCCTGGAATTTGCCATTTTAAATGTGAAGTGAAAGTGTAAGGTAGTCTACTTAACAATCTAGAAATCAGATGCATCTAGATTGCCAAGGGACTGGACAAAGATTTCACTCATGCTGTTTGTTCTTGGCAGCAGTACAAGAGCCCAGGATTATAAAATTCATAGCAAACCTACTGAGACTCCCTGTTTCCTAGCAGAGGCTTAACTCTGTATCCCTGGCTTATTTTCTCAGGAAAGAATGTTGATATGTTGTATTACAGTAGTAACTTGGAATTTCCCTAGTTTGGAGGAAACTATTTAATTGTGATCCTACAATGCTAAGCATTGCATGCTCCTATTTGGAAGCTCATCTTCCAATTCTGGGTCACCTTTCTCTGCATCTGTCAATCACTTATTACTTATTTCCTGAAAAAAGATAGGTTATTTTCATTTGTTAAATAAATATATTTTTTCTGATTTCTTATATTTTGGGGAGGAGATTCCATGGAACTATAACAAATCAGTAAGTTTCTATTACTTTCTATTACACAGGCCAAAGTCTGTGTTTCAATTGCATTTATAGTAAATGCATTGTTAATTTTGCAGATCTTCCTCTAAATATCTACCAGAGGAGGAAAGGAGGAAAGTAGAAATTAGACTAAAATTTTATCATTTACATTTATTAAGTAGGAATCCTGTTCCATGTGTTTCATCTCCACATTCAATCTATAGGTTAAACCTATATAACCGAAAAGGTACAAAATGGTGTTAACAAGTGTAATAACTAATGATCTTCTCTCTGATTCAGTGGTAAATTGTTTTAATGGTTTATTCTCATTTCTCCCCCAGTTCTTCAAGCATCCAGGGCCATGTATTTTGACATCCCACTGGAAGAGGGAGAAACAAGTATTATTAAAAGGCATCCACCTCGAAGACTTCAAGTAAGATGAATTTAAGGGGCTTCATAAAGAATTTCTTGAATTTAATAGTAACATCCCGATATAACTGTCATTATAGAAGAGGGACATTGACTAACATTAATGAGAATATTGTTAAAGATAATTTTGCCAATTGCAAAGACCGAACTACTTAGGATTTCCTTTTGTAATGATTTCACTTCCAAAAGGAGCAAGTACACTAACAAGTACCTGGGCACTGACTCATCGGGTGTCTATGTCTAATTACAATAAATAATAAAAACAATGACTCTACTATTCAATTACCACCTTCATTCATGTACTCCACTAAGCCCCCTGTGAGAAAGGAAATCTTATCCTTATTTTACACACGTGGTCAGAGAGCTAAGTAACTTGCCTAAGGACACACAGAGACTGAACACCAGCCAGGTCTCAGAGTCCTATATTCAAAACCATCAGTCCAAATGATCTCCACACCTTCTATCTTTAACCTTTTATTTTCCCAGAAGTTAGCTAGTTGTTGAAATTAGGAACATTAAATCTCAAGACAACGGAACAAAAGCATATAAAATGTATTCATGGTAACAAATGTATAATAGATTCCCTTTAGAAGGCTACAAATTTTAAGGGTTAAAAACTCTAAAAAGTTTCATCCTAGAAAAGGAAAAAGATCAGAGTGGGTCCTTGAAAAGGAACAACAGCTAAAAGGAGGGGTTTGGGTCTTTCTTGGGAGCAGGATCTACCATTGACACGTGAGAAACAGGATTACAGCCAAATCCCACCTGCTACAGAATTCACCCAGATGCCTGAGCCATCCCCAGGGGTACTGACGCTCAATTTTGGGAATTATTTGTTTCAGTTGGTTTCTCTTTATTTGTCTTCTCTAGAAGCTTAAAATTATCATTTGAAATGATTATATCCTTTGGTTCCAAGAAAGCATCTTTTCCCAAATTATTAGAAAATATTCCAAAATATAAGAAACCTCAACAAATATTGTTTAGTTCAAGAAAAATAAATTGTAAGTGCAATAAACGAATACCTAATTTTAAAGTTTTTGAGCATATCTGTGGATAAACTGAATAATTTTAAAACTTGTTTTATTCCTAAACCAAATAAATGCTTCCTTCCTTTTTTTTTAAATCAACCATATTTTTATTTAATATTTTTTATTTGTTATAATTAGTTCTACATGATAGTAGAAAGCATTTATGCATTTTGATAAAGCGTACATAAATGGAGTATAATTTCTCATTTTTCCGATTGTACATATTATAAGATCACATCGGTCATACAATCATATATGATGTACATGAGGTTCATAATGTCTGTTTCATTTACTATCCTTCCTACTTCCATATCCCTTTCCCTCCTTTCACTCCCCTCTACCTAATACAAAGTAACTCTATCCTCCCCTAGTAGCCCCTACCCCTACTGTAAATTACCGTTCGCATATTAGAGAACATATCCAGCCTTTGGATTTTTGGGTTTAACTTATTTCGCTTAGCATGGAATTCTCCAAATCCATCCATTTACCACCAAGTGCCATAATTTCATCGTATATATATATATACCACATGTTCTTTATCCATTCATCTGTTGAAGGACACCTAGGTTGGTTTCATAGTTTAGCTGTTGTGAGTTGAGCTGCTATAAACATTGATGTGGCTGTGTCACTGTAGTATGCTGCTTTTAAGTCCTATGAGTATAAAGAGTAGGATAACTGGGTCAAATGGTGGTTCCTTTCCGAGTTTGCTGAGGAATCTCCATACTGCTTTCCATAATGGTTGTATCAATTTGCATTCCCACCAGCAATGTATGAGTGTACCTTTTCCCCACATCCTCACCGACATTTATTGTTACTTGATAATTGCCAGTCTGACTGGAGTGAGATGAAATGTTAGAGTAGTTTTGATTTGCATTTCTCTAGTTGCTAGAGATGTTGAACATTTTTTCATATATTTGTTGATCAATTATATTTCTTCTTCTGTAAAGTATCTGTTCAGTTCCTTAGCCCATTTATTGATTGGGTTATTTGGGTTTTTTTGGTGAGTTCTTTATATGTCCTGGAGATTAATGCTTATTATGAGGTGCATGTGGTAAAAATTTTCTCCCAAATATGTAGAGTCTTTCTTCACATTATTGATTGTTTATTTTGCTGAAAAGAAACTTTTTAGTTTGAATCCACCCAACTTATTGATTCCTGATTTAACTTCTTGCACTTTAGGGGTGAAGGAAGTCAGGTCCTAGGCTGACATAGTGAAGATTTGGACCTACATTTCTTCCAGTAGGTGCAGGGTCTCTGTTCTAGTGCCTAAGTCTTTGATCCACTTTGAGTTGAGTTTCCTGCAGGGGTAAGAGATAAAGGTTTAATTTCATTTTGTACATATGAATTTCCATTTTCCCCAGCACCATTTGTTGAATAGGTATCTTTCTCCAATGAATGTTTTTGGCACCTTTGTCTAGTTTGAGATAACTATTTATGTGGGTTTGTCTCTGTGTCTTCTATCCTGTACCATTGGTCTACGTGTCTGTTTTGGTGCCAGTATCATGTTGTTTTTATTACTATATCTGTGTAGTATAGTTTTAGGTCTGATACTGTGATGCCTCCTGCTTCACTTTTCTTGCTAAGGATTGCTTTGGCTATTCTGGGTCTCTTATTTTTCCAAATGAATTTCATGATTCCTTTTTCTAGTCCTATGAAGAATGTCATTGGGATTTTAATAGGAATTGCATTAAATTTGTGTAACAATTTTGGTAGTGTGGCCATTTTGACAATATTAATTCTGCCTATCCAGGAGCATGGAAGGTTTTTCCATCTTCTAAGGTCTTCTTCAATTTCTTTCTTTAGTGTTCTGTAATTTTCATTGTAGAGGTCTTTCACCTCTTTTGTTAGATTGATTCCCAAGTTTTTTGTTTTTTTTGAGGCTACTGTGAATGGGGTAGTTTTCTTAATTTCTCTTTCAGTGGATTCATTATTGACGTATAGGAGTACATTTGATTTATGGGTATTGATTTTATATCCTACTACTTTATTGAATTCATTTATTAGTTCTAGAGGCTTTTTGGTGGAATTTTTTGGATCTTCTAAGTATAGAGTCATGTCATTAGCAAATAGTGATAGTTTGAGTTCTTCTTTACCTATTTGTGTACCTTTAATTTCTTTCTTCTCTCTAATTGCTCTAGCTAGAGTTTCAAGGACAATGGTGAATAAAAGTGGCAGAAGAGGGCATCCTTGTCTTGTTCCAGTTTTTTGAGGAAATGCTTTCAATTTTTCTCCATTTAGAATTTTGTTGACCTTGGGTTTAGCATATATGGCTTTTGTGATGTTGAGGTATGTTTCTACTATCCCTAGTTTTTCTAGTGTTTTGAACATGAAGGGGTGCTGTCTTTTGTCACATACTTTTTCTACATCTATTAAGATGATCATATGATTCTTGTTTTTAAGTCTATTGATATGATGAATTATGTTTATTGATTTCCATATGTTGAACCAAACTTGCATCCCTGGGATGAACCCCACTTGATCATGGTGCACAATCTAATGTTTTTGTGTGTGATTTGCCAGCATTTTATTGAGAATTTTTGCATCTATGTTCATCAGGAATATTGGTCTGAAGTTTTCTTCCCTCGATATGTCTTTGTCTGGTTTCGGTAATATTAACCTCATAATATGAGTTTTGGAAGGGTTCTGGTAATATTAACCTCATAATATGAGTTTTGGAAGGGTTCCCTCCTTTTCTATTTCATGGAGTATTGGTGTTAATTCTTCTTTAAAAATCTTGTAGAACTTGGCTGAGAATCTGTCTGGTCCTGGACTTTTCTTAATTGGTAGACTTTTCATGACATTTTCTATTTCATTACTTGAAATTGTTCTGTTTAAACCTGTGTGATCTCCTGATTTAGTTTAGGGAGGTCATATATCTCTAGAAATTTGTCATTGTCTTCAATATTTTCTATTTTATTGGAGTATAAGTTTTCAAAATGGTTTCTAATTATCTTCTGTATTTCAGTTGTGTCCATTATGATATTTTCTTTTTCATCACATATTTTAGTAATTTGGGTTTTCTCTCTTCTTTGTTAGTGTGGCTAGGGGTTTATCAATTTTATTGATTTTTTCAAAGAACCAACTTTTTGTTTTGTCAATTTTTTCTTTTGTTTCAATTTCATTGATTTCAGCATTTCAGCTCTGATTTTAGTTATTTCCTGTCTTCTACTGTTTTTGGTGTTGATTTGTTCTTCTTTTTCTAGAGCTTGGAGATGTAATGTTAGGTCATTCATTTGTTGACTTTTTATTCTTTTTTTCTTTTTAACTTTTTTTTGTTGGTGGACACATACCTTTATTTAATTTATTTATATGTGGTGCTGAGGATTGAACCCAGTGCCTCACACATGCTAGGCAAGCATTCTACCACTGGGCAACAACCCCAGCCCCATATTCTTTTAATAAATGAACTCAATGCAATGAATGAACTTCCTGTTATTACTGCCTTCATAGTATCCCAGAGATTTTGGTATGTTGTATCAGTATTCTCATTTACCTCTAAGTATTTCTTCATCCTTTATTTCTTCTACAATACATTCATCATTCAATAGTGTATTATTTAGTCTCCATGTGTTAGAGTAGCTTCTATTTTTTATTTTATCATTGATTTCTAGTTTTCATTGCATTATGATCTGATAGAATGCAGGGTTTTATCTCCATTTTTTTTATTTTTTTTTTATTTACTAAGTGTTGCTTTGTGGCATAAGATATGGTCTATTTTACAGAAGGATCCATGTTCTGCCAAGAAAAAAGTGTATTTTCTCAATAATGGATGAAATATTCTATATATGTCTGTTAAGTCTAAATTATTGATTGTATTATTTAGTTCTACACTTTCTTTGTTTAGTTTTTGTTTGGAAGATCTGAGAGAGGTGTGTTAAAGTCACCCAGTATTATTGTGTTGTGGTCTATTTGATTCTTGAAATTGAGAAGGGTTTGTTTGATATACACAGATGCTCCATTGTTTGGGGCATAAATATTTATAATCATTTTGTCTTGCTAATGTATAATTCCCTTAAGCAATATGAAATGTCCTTCCGTTTCCCTTCTGATTAACTTTGGCTTGATGTCCACTTTATCTGATACGAGGATGGAAACCCCTGCTTGTTTACACAATTCATATGAGTGATATGTTTTTTCCTATTGGTTCGTCTTCAGTCTGTTGATGTCTTTGCCTATGAGGTGAATCTCCTGGAGACAGCACATTGTTGGGTCTTGTTTTTTAACCCAATCTACCAGTCTATGTCTTTTGATTGATGAGTTTAGGCTATTAACATTCAAGATTATTATTGAGATATGATTTGTATTCCTGGTTATTTTGGTTTATTTCTGGTTTTTAATTTGATTCAGTGTCTCCTTTGATTGACTATTCCTTTAGTGTAGTTCCTTTCTTTGCTGATTTTCACTTTTTTTTTCACTTCATCTTCACGGAATATTTTGTTGAGAATGTTCTGTAATGCAGGCTTTCTAATTGTGAATTCTTTTAACTTTTGTTTATCATGGAATTAATTTTTCTGGATATAAAATTCTTGATTGGCACCCATTTTCTTTCAGAGCTTGAAATATGATGTTCCATGACCTCCTAGCTTTGAGGTCTGGATTGAGAAATCAGTTGAGATCTGAATTGTTTTCCCCCTATATGTAATTTGCTTTTTTTCCTCTCATGGTCTTTAAGATTTTATCTTTATTCTGTGTTTTAGTCATTCTTATTATAATGTGTCTTGGTGTGGGTCTACTGTAATTTTGTACATTTGGGGTCCTAAAACCTCTTGTATTTGATTTTCCATTTCATTCTTTAGATTTGGGAAATTTTCTGATATTACATCATTGAAAAGATTGTGCATTCCATTGGTTTGTATCTCTGCTCCTTCATCTATCCTGATATCTCTTAAATTTGGTCTTTTCATGTTATCCCATAATGCTTGAAAGTTCTGTTCATGATGCTTACCATCTTCTCTGCATGGTCAATTTTACTTTTCAATATCAAATATTTTGTCTTCGTTGTCTGAGGTTCTGTCTTCCAAATGGTCTTGTCTGTTGATGGTGCTTTCCATTGAATTTATAATTCAGCTTATTGATTCTTTCATTTCAAGGATTTCTGGGGTTTTTTGTTTTGTTTTGTTCTGTTTTGTTTTCAGAATCTCTAACTCTTTATTAAAGTGATCTTTCGCTTCCTATATTTTCTTTTGATTTCACTCTTTACACCATCCTTTACTTCACAGATCAGTTTATGTACATTCTGAACTCCTTCTCAGACATTTGTTCTACTGTATCAGTGGATTCTCTTACTGCAGCATCTTGGTTTGTTTGGGGCACCTGTCCCCTTGTTTTTTCATGTTGCTTGTATATTTTCCCATCTAGTTGTGTGGATCTAAGGAAGTACAAATTCTACCATGTAGACCTATATTGTGCTGAAGATTTCCAATACCCCACCTTTAAAAAGGAGACCAACATCAATAGTACCCAGTGTAAACAATACATAGCCTTAAGTCTAATAGCTCCCACTAAGATGTCTACTACTTTCTCACTATAAACAGAAATGATGAGCTCAATCACTGTCCACAATATAAACAGAAAATTTGCCAAAAGAGTTTACAATTTCAAATGGTGGACAAAGACAGAACAGAAATAGTGTAAGATGTGATGTTCACAAGGAAAAAAGAGAGAAGTTAGAAGTAAAAATCCACAGGAAAAGTTGAAGAGGAACCAACAGAGATTGACTGTCAGGTGGAGAAAGGTAAAAAGGGAATCCAAGAAAACAGAAAAGCAAGAGGAAGAATACATATAAAGAGAAAAAAAATCAAAAATATAAGAATATACAACAGAACTGCAAAACACCATGCACATATCACCGTTCTCAACAAATTGATGCATGAAAAATACCTGACTGGAAATATGGTGGAGAGAGATATTGGAGAAGAAAAATATAAAAATAAAATAAAACTCAATGGAAAATTGAACAACTGTCTCTGTAGGCATTTGAAAGTTTCTCAGGCCTGTCTCTGTCTTCCCACAAGACTGCCTGGCCCAGACCAGCCCTGGCAAACCCAGTCATGATCCCACCAATCTGGTCTTCAGATATCCCAAGTTCAGCCACATTGCAGTCCCAAGATCTCAATGCTCCTGGAATTTGGAGAGAGACCACCAGGGATGAGCAATCCTGAGAACATTAACTAGATGGCGGCCACCAGCACTCCCAGAGGGAAGACCCCAGGTGCAACCAAACCTGCAAGTACCCTGACACTGAACCTCCTGGTCCTGGCCCCAATATGGTGGTGGCAGCAAACCTTCTGGTACCCCAACTCCCCAAGTCCTGACTGGAGTCTCAAGATGGATGTGGCCACGTGCAACCAAACCTGGAGTCTGCTTGGTAACAGACCCCGGGTGGTGGTGGAAGTGGTAGTGGTGGGGGTTCGTGGCAGCAGGCAGCAAGTCAGCAGCAGCTGCAGTGGGTCAGTGTCACTGGCAGCAGGTGGAGGGTCAACAGCAGCAACTGTGGCTGCAGCTGCAGCGGCACCCAGAGAGAAGACCTCCAGGCGACCTCCAGGCAGCAGCAGCGGCCTTGGCACAGCTGTGTCCGCGGCAGCAGCAATGTAGAAGTCAGCCATGCCCAGAGAAAAGACCTGTGGGTGCCTGCGGCAGCAGCGACCAGAGAAAAGAGCAGCCTCGGGGCAACTGTGCCCCAAGAGAAGACCTCCAGGTGATGGCAGCCGCATCTGCCCGAATGCTTCCTTTCAGTGGAGTGTGTTTAATGTATGTCTCTGTGAAGACTCTAAGTCAACTAACTCAAACAGAAGACATTACTACAACCAGTGAAAAATATCTGTGTAGCACTGTACAGTTCACAAAGTACTTCTATTTTCTATCAAACCTAAAGAAGCCAAGGTCAGGTTTCTATTCTCCCAATAGTCCATCAAGCTCAAAAAAGGACTTTGATATTTCAGCATCTAATATAACACCCCCCACACTAACCAACCATCTTAAAAATGAAATCAAGAAAAATTACTGGGCTCAGTGGTGCACACCTATAATCCCAGCTCCTTGGAAGGCTGAGGGAGGAAGATTATAAGTTCAAAGCCAGTGTTTTAGTCAGGTTTTTTTGCTGCTATGACTAAAAGATCTGACCAGAACAATTGTAGAAGAGGAAAAGCTTATTTGAGGGCTCACGGTTTTGGAGATCTCCGTCCATAGACAGCTGGCTGCATTCCTCTGGGCTCAAGGTGGGTTGAACATCATGGTGGAAGAGTGTGGTGGAGGCAAGTGGCTCACATGATGATTAGGAAGCAGAGAGAGTCCACTCACCAGATACAAAACATATACCCCAAAGCCATGCCCCCAGTGACCCACCTCTTCCAGCCACACCCCACCTACCTTCAGTTACCACTCAGTTAATCCCATGGGGACGGATTAATTTACTGATTGGATTAAAACTCCCATAACCCCATATTTCTCCTCTAAACCTCTTGCATTGGTTCACACGTGAGCTTTGGGAAACACCTCATATCAAAACCATAACAGGCAACCTTAGCAACTTAGCAAGGTCCTAAGCAACTTAGCAAGATCCTATAGCAAATTTAAAAAATAAAAGAAGCTGGGGATGTGGCTCAGTGGTTAAGCACCTCTGGATTCAATCCCTGGCAAGGAAGGAAGGAAGGAAGGAAGATGGACAGAGGGAGGGAGGGAGGAAGATTATACAAGTGCAAAGACTGTGTCTCATTTAATTGTATATCTTCAGTCACTAACAATGTGCACCACAGAAAAGTCTGTATTAGAATGAATGAACATCATGTTTGCTGGGGGAAAAACCCTCAAAGTGAACTCCCTGCTACTACAGACCTGGAGCATCCCTGTATAAGGAGTCCAACTGACTACCCAGAGCAGCGGATGTGGTTAATTATAAGGGTATAGGAATGTATCATGGAACCTCAGAGCTGGGAGACACCTGTTGGAAACTGAAAGGCAGAACTGTTTCTCCCCTAAACTGTACACATGTATTAATGTCTCTGAAGATCAGCTTTCTCTGCTCCTCAGGTACACTTGATGAAATATGGCTACCCTGAGCTTGCATCTTTTAGCTCCAGGTAAATGGACAGATTGACCTAAGCCTCTTGTCTTTCATTCCAGATTCCTGGGAGACAAGATATTACTGGCCGAGCTTTGCTTGCGATTCCAGCTCTGATCCAATACAGGCATAAACAGAGGACATGTTCATGCAGTAGAAATGTGGGTGGAAGAGTCACCCTCTAGATTCTGGAATCGGCTCCCAGAGAAGAGGGAAATCACTAGGAACTTGGCAGACACCCCAAAGATATCAGCTATAATTATCTTCACAAATGAGGCTCAGCACATTTTCCACCACAAATGGGTTTTTGAGAGAATAATAAATGCTGGGTTCCTATGACATGCTAATTAATAGCCTAATCTCTGCCCAAAAAAAATTCTTAAAGTATTTTTAATTATTAAACCAAATATAATTGCATCCTAAATAATTTGAACTGTGTACTTGGCACTCTCCATTTCCTGAACATCTACTCCTCAAGTATAGAGCAGGTCATGAACTAAGGTTCCTCAACTTGGAACTGAAATCTGAGGGCCTCTGCCAGGACA
This sequence comes from Sciurus carolinensis, assembly GCF_902686445.1. NCBI lineage: Eukaryota > Metazoa > Chordata > Mammalia > Rodentia > Sciuridae > Sciurus > Sciurus carolinensis. Next base: position 157,536,845 of record NC_062214.1, on the reverse strand, counting down.
CTGAATCAAGTGTGCCTACCCCATGGAGAAGAGTTGATCAGCAGCGCCCCCTCTGGTCTGATCACCTTCTCCCCCAAACCTCTAACACCCAGCCTATATTGGATTCCCCCACACACATGCACTGTGACCCCAGATGATTTGCTTGAATAATTCCCCATCTCCAAGGATTTGTTCCAACGTCACCAACTTTAGAAGGCCTACCCTCCTGACCAATTGACTGACAGCAGCAACCCTCATCCCAATCTTCCTGATTCCCTCAACCCTTCACTGTCTTGTCCTTTCCCCAGCATCCCTATTTCAATCTAACATATCAAACACCTTACTTACCTGTTGTGTTCATCGTGTATCTTCTTCACTGCTCCCCTACCTCGCTCATGCTAGAATTAAACCTTCACAGAGCCAGGGATTTTTTTTTTTCTGTCTTTACTAATGTATCTGAGTATCTAGAACAGTGCCTGGCATATAACACCTGGTCAGTAAGTATATGTTGGTTATTGAATGAATGAATTGGAGAAGAAAGAATGATGAGTGTAAATCTGCTGGCGAGAGATAAGGAGGGTAGTTCTGCCTTGAATGGTTTCAACATTGTTTTGGGCCTTAGACCATATTGAGTCTACTGAACCATGAACATGACCTAGACCTTCATTTACTCAGATTTTCTTTTGGATCTTTCAGTAGTGTTTCATAATTTCTCCATGGGGGTCTTGTGCAATTTTTAAGGTTTGTTTCTAGGCACTCGTATCAGTTAGGGTTCAACCAGAGAAGCAGAACTAGTAGAAGTTATATAGTAAAAGACTTGCAGCAAAGAATTGGACTATGTGATTATGGAGGCTGACAAGGCAATCCAACAACCATAGGGCAGGACCTCAGGAAGGGCAGGTGGGACCTCCCAGGCATAAGCTGAAGCTGCTGTCCACTGGCAGAATTTCTTCTTCAATATAGTTTTAGTTTTATTCTTAAGACCTTTCAATTGGGTCAGTAAGGACTACCCAGGTCATCTAAAATAATCTTCACTAAATTCAACTGATTATGGACTTCGATCACATCCTCAAAATATTTCACAGTCACACCTAGATTTGTGTGTGCATAACTGGAGACTGTAGCCTAGCCGAGTTGCCACATGTAACCAACCATCAAATATGTTATAGGACTTTCCCCTTACTTATTGTGAATGAGATCTTTTTTCCCATTTAATTTTCTAAACTATTATTAGTAAATAAAAAAGTTGTAAATTTTTGTATATTGAAATTTGCGATTCACATCTTTATTCACATTCCTTGATAATTCTGATTGTCTATAGATTCTTCTAGATTTCTATAGAGACAATATCATCTATAATTTTTTTCTCTTTCTTCCATATTCTTATTCTTCGTACTTGTTTTCTTGACTTTTGCATCAGCTAGAATTTCTTGCAATGTTGAATACAATCAGTGATGATGGGCATCCTTGTCTTATCTATGGCATTAATCTAAAACTAAGTACATTTGAACATCTCTCATCTGAAAATCTGAAGTCCAAAATCTTCCAAAATCCAAAGCTTTCTGAGCACCAACATGACACCACAAGAGGAAAATTCCACACCTGACCTCATGTGATGGGTTGCAGCCAAATGCAGGTGCACTGAAAATAGGACATAAAATTACCTTCAGGCTATGCTCATAGGAAGTATATGAAACAAATTTTGTGTTTAGACTTGAATCCCTTCCTCAAGAAACCTCATTATGTATATGAAAACATTCCAAAATCTGGAAAAACTCTGAAATCCGAGACACTTCTAGTGCCAAGTATTTCAGACAAAGGACACTCAACCCAAACAATATTTATAATGGGATTTCGATAGGTGTTGTTACCAGTTAGATTCCCAAAAGGAAACAAATGTCACAATCAAATTACAATAATCCAGGAATATTTTCCTTATAACTATGTATGTATAGAGACTTGGGTCAAGAAAATCACAAAAGATACTGCAGTAACCACTAGTGGCTGCCATGGGTAACCACCTCCAGGCCAAGGGACTAAAATAGGGAGAAATTTCTGGAGCCTGGAAGGGGGAAGTTGGGAACAGGGAGCTGCTTTGAGAGTAGCAGGGACCTTCCTTTGAGGGACACAGCCCCCCCAGTATGACTTTGCAGGGAGGGAGACAGAGGAGCAAACACCTTTCTTGTCTTCCCTACTTCAGTCTTCTGCCAGGTTCCCCAGTGGCAGCACCCAATGTGAATTCATAGGCAGGGAAACTGCTCAGTCCTTACAGGCAGTGACCAGGGCAGAGAAATGTGGCAAGTGGATCCAGAAAAACAAATAGAAGATAATTTGCACAATGTCATTTATTTTAATTATGGTCTATGTTAAATTTATTTATTTTTCCCTGTCTATTAAAATAATCATAGGAATTTCCTTTTTAAAAAATTTTTTTGTAGTTCTACAAGGACAGAATGTCTTTATTTTATTTGTTTATTTTTATATGGTGCTGAGGATCGAACCTAGTGCCTCACACATGCTAGGTGAGCGCTCTGCCACTGAGCTACAGCCCCAGCCCCAGCCCCAGCCCCAGTCCCAGCCCCAGCCCCAGCCCCAGCCCCAGCCCCAGCCCCTGGGATTTCCGTTTTAACCAGTGAATAGATTGTAGATTTTATGATGTTGAACTATGCTTGCATCCCTGGCCTAAGTCCTACTTAGTCATGAGATCCATATATAAATATACTGCTAAATTGGGTTTTCTACAGCTGTGTGTATCTATTTTAATAAGTGACATATATAATATTTATATGTTTTTCCAGTTTTGCTGTCAAGATTGAATTAGTCTTGTGAAATGAGTTAATTACCTTTCCCTCTTTTCTACTCTGTAAAACATTTGTTATAACAGGTGTTATCTCTTCCTCTAATGTTTGGTAAAACAGGCCTTTAAAACAATTTTTTACCACCTGGATTTTTAAGGCAAGTGAGAAATTTTTCTGCTAAGAATTTCTTTTATGGTTCTTAGTTGATTTGGGGATCTTATTCTTCTTGCTAATCTATATGTTGACAGGAAATTTTCCATTTTGAATGTGTTGTTTTTTGAATTTGTTGTTTTAAATTCTTTCTTCTTTATATTTGATTTTTTGATAATGCTTATAAAACAAGTCTTTCAACTTGCCTTTAGATTATGCTATTTCATTTTATTTTTTCAGTACTGGGTATAGCACCCAGGACCTCACAAGTGCTAAGCATATACTTACCACTGAGCTACAGCCCCATTCCAATAGTTCTTTTATAAGATAGGCTAATGGAGAACAATGCAGCCCTTGATTTCAATCTGTGAACCTGGTTCTGATTTCCCATTTTATATGGAGCATTTTTAAATCCTTAACCAAAGGAATAACAGCCATCAGGACTACTAAGTGCCTTTGAATCAGCTTCCCCTAAATATTTGCATTTCTGTTCTGTTTTCTGGTCTAGGGAGATGTGTACCTTATATTAAAGCCAAGTCATATCTTTTTTATTTTACATTTTATTTTTTCATTGCTAGATGTTTGGAGCAAACACTATTGAAATATGAACTCCATGCAATGCCTTGATCAGAAATTCCTTCTTGGGCCTTATGATCTCTCACTTCAAACCTGTCCTGGATACCTTTCTCTGCTTCCCAGAACCTTTAAGGACAGATTCTGAAGTTTTGATGCCAGATAGATTTTATATTTTCTTTGAGTTGCTTTCTCCAGTCAGTTCATCTGCCTCTCCTCTTCTTGTTGGAAAAGATTAGTGTTTATCACCAGGTTCAGTGATTTAGGTCTTATAGTTGATTTAATCTCAATTCCTGAATCTCCTAGCGGACATTTCAACTGATTATGCTGGCTATTTGTTTTGTTTGAGAAACCAAATAATTCAAAAGCCTTTAGACAAATAATACATATCTTGATATTATAAAATGATTTTTAAGAAATGTCATTTTACCCATTCTCGAGTAATTCCTTCCATTGGGTTCTCTCAGAAGATGATGAAATGAGGCATCTCACTTCACAGTCAGGGAAAAGGAGCATGCAGATGAACCCAGAATTCTAAGGCAAAGTCGTTTTGCTATTTAGATGAAACCAATTTTCCCAGCAACATTTTCCATAACGTTTATGAGGCCAGGAGCCAATGATTTAAAGGTGAGATGCCATTTGTGATGTCAGTTGCCGCCATCTAGTGGCTTTGTGGAGGAATCATGTGGTATTTTGGTTTCTTTTCAAAGGCCAGGAAAAAAAGGAATTACCTAGAAAAGGTTCCTGAACTTACCTACCACTTAGCCCTTATCATAACTATGAATTTGCCAGGTGAAGTTTCTGACACCTGTAATCCCAGCGGTTCAGGAGGCTGAAGCAGGAGGATCACAAGTTCAAGCCAGCTTCAGCAACTTAAGGAGGCTCCTAAGCAACTTAGCAAAACCCTGTCTTAATATAAAAAATAAAAGAACTGGGGATTGTGGCTCAGCTTAACATTCCTCTGGGTTCAATCTCTGGTACCAAAAAAAAAAAAAAAAAAAAGAATCACAAATTTAAATTGAAAGGCCAAGAATAGAAAGGTCTGTGATTACCCATATCCTTATAATATCAAAGCAAAAACCTGGCCCTAAGAATTTATGGATAGATGATTTTAAATTACTAAAATACCTTGGCTTCTTCAGACTCAATTTATCAATAATACTCTGCAAACAAATCCTCCACAGCCTATTATGATGTAGTTTCTTTATTTATTCGAGGCAGTGTGGAGCCGATGGACTCCAATCTGGAAAGAAATCATCAGAGACCCTGGAAGAGCTTAATGTATATATATATATACACTTATATAATATATAATACATATATATAAATACATATATATACTTATATAATATATAACATGTATTATATATATCTCTCATTTATAAATATATACATACATAAATATACATATATATACATACACATATCTGCAATCTCAGGATATACTACGATCTGCTCAATCTCAATCTCCAGTGAATTGCCCAGAAATTTCTTTTTTTTTTTTAAATTCTAGGAGATCCTGATGATAAACCATGTGGGGAATAAGTGGTAAAGGAAAGAACCTTGGGTTTAGAACTGGACACTCTAAAGCTTGAATCTTGGTGGTGCCACTTTCCAGCTGGCAAACTTGGTCAAGTCATTAACCTCTCTGAAATGGAGATCCTCATAATTATGCAGAGGTGCAGAGGATGCACCTGAGGATTGAGTGAGGTGACATATTTCTACCTGGGTGTTGTGTGCAATGACTGCAAAGTCATACAGGCTTCATCAGAAAGGCCCAAATCCTGAACACTGTCCCAGTGCCAAGTATGGCACAAAAACTCCATGTTCTCCTCACCTCCAGAAATTCCCCCATCATTGCTGATCCTTCCTCCCATATTTGCCTTGAAAGCTCCCTCTCCCTTTGTTTCCCTTTCCCTTCCTTTTCTTCCCTTCTTCCAGCATTCTTAATCAGTTGCTGCAGCCAGTGCTAGCAAAATCCATTTGCTTGACATTTTTGTGTCCTACAAAGTTGAGAGCCAGGGAAACACACTTCTTTTACTACTATTGATTATTTTTCATTACATCTTTGCTAAATTATGTTAAAAGGATCACTTCCTCATTGGAGGTGAAAGTGAAACAGAGAAGTAGTTCCTACCACCAATGCCAACTGCCTGAAACATACAGAGGAGCTTCTTGGCCTTGATGTCTCTTCCCTGTCTCCATACCCTTTGACTTCTTTTCTTCCTTGCTGGGTCAAATTTGGACTGCTCCAGCAGAAAGGGCTGCTGGCTGCTCTCCCCAGAACAGGTCAGTTTCAGGACCAGCAAATGACTCCACAGGAAAGTAGTGGGAAGCCCAAGTCACACTCCCTACTACAGGTGCTGGATACTCATAATCTATTTTCATGGTTCTGCAGTCTCTTTTTACCATAGTCACCTGCTGAGACCCTCTCATCACTCTCCCATTAATTAAAGAGATACCAAACCACAGACAAGAGGGGAAAAGAAAAGACAAATAGAAACACATAGGGAGAAAAAGCTGGGACCAAGTGGGTAGCCAAGTCCTGGTGAGGCCTGACTGACTCCAGAGTTAGTTCAGCAAGTTTATTATTTAGGTTTTGTCATCAAAGGGTTATTTGTGGAAAAGTTTCAGCCAAGCAGACAATCTGAAGGACACAGGACTAGTGAGACATTAGGGTCATCTTGTTTTGCTCAGAATTCACCATCCCTGGAAGAAGGTGCTGAACTCAAGGCCTTGACTGGTAGAGTTATGGGCCTTCGCCCATAGCCACCCCTGGCAAGCATTACCATAGCAACTGGGGCATCTTGACTTGCACCTTTGTACAGGCAGCTCCCAACACAAATGCAGCCACAAGAGTCAGACAGGCCATAATTTAGATCACTGCTCTCCACAGTCACCTTAAAAACCAAACTGGCTTCCAGGTCAACTTGACAATGCATCAAGTCACACCAAAATAAAAAGCAATTTTCAAATAAATGATCACTTGTCTTTGGCATTGGCTAGGGTGGGAGTGGTGCTCACACTGTTGACGGATGCTTGGTATTCTCTGAGTTTCCTCCTCCTGCTTGAGTCACTGCTTCTCAGTCGCCTTGGCCAGCTGAGCCCCATCCGCCAACTTCCCAGTATTGGAGCTCAAGTCTGCTGTCCTTGGCATTGCTCTTCTCAGTCTTAACCTTGCCTGTGACCTTGGTTTCAGTCATGGTCTCCCCAGGGATGATTCCAAAATGTACATCCAACACAGACCTCTCCTCTGAGCTCCTTGCCTGTCTAACTAATTACCTACTTAACTTCTACACTCACACGTCTCCAAGGTGTCTCCAACTCAACCTGCTGCAAACCAAATTTGTATCTTCCTTCTAAATCCCGCCCAAGTCAGGTCTTCCTCTAGGGTCCCCATCTCAGTACCATCCCTCCTTTGTTCTGGGTGCCATTTGGAGCCTTCACTCTCCCTCACCAACCATAACGGATCTTCTCTGGTCACAGAGCCCTCAATGCTCCTCCATCAACCTCAGTCCCTCATCTCCATCACCTCTGTAACCTCGGTCCATCCTCTTTGTCCTCCTAACTTTTCTCCCCACTTCATAGTTACTCTCCTCTAATCTCATTTCCACACTGCACCTAGAAGGATCATTTTTTTTTAAAAGCAAAATCAATCATGTCAGTAACGAGCTTAAGACTGCCAATGGCTTCCCATTCCTCTTAAGATGGACCAGCATGTTTAGAATGGCCCGCTGGCCCTGCCTGTTTTGTGCTGCTCTTTCCCTCACTTGGAAGTGCAGCTGACTGAGCTCTTTCAGTTCCTTCAACAGATCCCATGCTAGCCCCTGCCTCGGACTCCCAATCTTCCAAATTCAGGTCCTTCTCAAGAAACTGTCTTGGACTGTCTCTTTAGCTTTTTCCCTCCTGCTGTATCGCGTCCCCTGCCCGCAGAGAAACACGAAACCGGATCAGGGCAAGTTCTTTATTTTCCGCAGTCTGCTTCTTCTGGCTGGCCAGCAGCTGCGGGCCGCTCTTGCAAGCGCCTTACATTACATACAACAACCAATCAGCTTATAGATCACGAGGGGAAAGCATGGACAGTAATGGAGCACAATAGTGTGGATATAGCAATCATGCAGTGTCCACGAGGACCCATGACCAATCACATTAACTTCCTCAAAATACGCCACTTGTTGGCAGAGAGTATTAGTCTGCTGGAGGTACCTGGTTTGTTCTCAGCACTTCCTTGGCACCTTGCCAGGCGCCATCTTGGCCACGCCGAAGGGCTGGGGGTCCGCGGCACCCCGACACTGCTGGCCTTCCAAGATTGTTATAGCAAAGTATGCCAAGCTCTGTGACTTGTACAACATAAACTTATTATAACTCAGTGCTGGGGATGGGAAGTCTGAGATCAAGGTGTCAATAGGGTTGGGTCCTTCTGAAGGGAGATGTTCCATGCCTTTCCCCTAGCTTCTGGTGGTTTGCTGGTGCTCTTTGACATTCCTTGTCTTGTAGAAACACTACCTTGTCTCTGCCTTTGTCTTCACATGGTGTTCTACTTGTAAATGTATCTGTGTCTACATTTCTCCATTTTATGTGAAAACCATCATATTAGAGTAGAGGCCCATCCTACTTTAGTATGTCCTATCTCAACTAATTACCTCTGCAATGATCTTATTTCCAAATAAGATCAGATCTTGAGGTACTAAGGGTCAGGATTTCAACATACGAATGGGAGAGGGCATAATTCATCCCATAACATGCCCCGTTCATTTTCAAGGTTGGGTTCTCGGATTATATATTGTCAAAGACTTTTTTATTCAAAGCACGGATACAGTTTGTAATCATCAGTCAAATAATTACATAAGCAAAAGTCAACCTGTTGCCCATAGATTATAAGCTCCATGAGGGACATCTCCATTTTTGTTGGTCATTACATCCCCATGCCTGGCATGCAGCAATCACTCAGAAAATGCTCACTGGGTGAACAATAAACTCTCCAGGCCCCTCACTGCATGTCAGTGTGAAGAGACCAACTTCATCTCCCAAGTCTGCTCAGTCCCTTCTGTGTCTCACTATTCAGCTTGTGGAACATAAAGACATCTGAGATTTTAAAAAGGATATAGGCAGGGGTTGGGGTTGTGGCTCAGTGGTAGAGAGCTTGCCTAGCATGTGTAAGGCACATGAATAAATTAATAAAATAAAGGTCTATCAACACAAAATAAAATAAAAAATAAAAAGGTTATAGGCAGATCCATGGACATCAGTTGCCACCCAGTCTTAATGACCCCTCAAAATTCCAATGTGATATTCTCCATGAAACCTCGCCTCTGCTAGAAAAAGACATCTCTAAAGTTTGTTAACACATTGCACTTTCACTTTAAATGTGTCTCATAATCACCCATGATTGTCACTGGGGAAATCTGAGTGAGCTTCTCTGGAGTTCTTAAAAACAGGCCCCTTGCCTAAGAACTAGATTAGGTCAGCTGGGTGATCAAGAAATGAGTAAAATAAAGTAATCTCCTGGTGCCTCTTTCACCTCTAATATTCTAAGACCTTGCTAATTTGATAACTTTGAACGTGCAGTGCAAACAGAAAACAATTCTCAGTCTCTTAACTCTCGGACCAATATTTCAATTAGTAAGTCACCTGCAACGGTGCGATAGAACAGTAAGAACCAGACAGGTCAAAAAGCCGTTTGCACAGATAAGACTGTAATGGTGTTGGGATCACCTTCCCCGTACGCTTGCAGAAATAAGTGCTGCTGCAAAGTGTTCAGAGAGTTTAATGACTGGCTTTTGTTTCATCATCTCATGGCATGAGGAATGCTGAATACTCTAATGTTGGACTTCCAGAAGCTCGAACCCATTGACCTGCCACAAGTAATTACCTCTGAAAGACTCCTGAGCCATCAAGAAACCTGGACAAGGCACAAAGTAAAGGTGAGCTACGGGAGGCCCCCGAGGGGTGGTTAGCAGGGGACAGGCTGCATGGAGTTAGGGCACGCGGTCCTTCTCATGTCCTGCCTGCACTGAAGAGTTCAAAGCCGAATCAAACAAATCCTTTGCAGTTAGAACCTTTCAAAGCTATCCATTCTCACCTGTGCAGGCCTCCAGCCCACAGCTGCGCTTTCCTGTCGGATGAGCTCTGCCCCCTCTCTGTTTTGTGGGGACAACAGAACGATGTCAGTGAGAAAGAGGGATTTTACAGGGAAACTGGCAACTCTAGAAGTTTTTAGTTCTGTGAAAAATCTATGATTTTTCCCTTTCTTTCTCCCCCCAGTTTAAACCTTTCCCTTCATTCTCAGTTTGCAGGAGAAATCTTATCCACAGGTCGTTCCTGATTTTTCTGTCCCTAACTCACCAAAATGGGATCCTGGGGGAGGTCTTTCACTGTGCCTTTTCCTGCCGTATTCTGATAATGCTTTCCTGAATAGAACTCCTCACACGCAGAAACAAAAACTATGAGGTAGGGCCAATTTTCCACAGGTTCCACTAAGTCATTGCAGAGCCTTCCAGGAGCTGCTATGAAACCAGCTGACTTGGTGTGATGACTTGATGTCCAAGTACAGTAAGATCCTCCAGGTCACTTAGTGCTGACAATACCTGCAGAGATGGACCCCTCCCTGAGTTTCCTCCCTAAATGGCGATACTCCCCAGGGCTTATACTGGCAAATGAGAATACTCTATAGGGAAATAGGTTCCATTTAACCAGTCAGTGGCTCTTCTATAACCAGCCCATCAGTCAATGGTAGAAGAGGCGAGGAGAGAAAGGAAGGTGTCATTTAATCAGAACACATTTCTGGAGAGATAATAATAAGCAGGGGAAATCTTATATTGTCAAAATGAGATTTTCAAAATGGAATTATCAAAGCCTTTGCATTCAAGGTCTGCAAAGCTCTACAGGAACCTTTAAAACTACATTATACATACTGCAAAATGCCACTTCACTCACTGATAGCGATACAAAGGACTTGTCAGGGACACACAGTAGTCCACATTTATCATTGCAAGAAATCTCTATGGATTATGATGGTTTAAGATCTCACTGTGTTCCAAGAAGGATTTAAGTTTGTAGATTGCAGTCAATTACAAATTACCCCATACTAATGACTGTGTCATCTTTCATAGCAAGAACTGGAAAAGAAAATGCAAACTCCAACATATACTTCTGGGAAAAGACAATATTTGCATAAGATGCAAATGCTGGAAATGAACCGTAAAAGACAAGAGGTAAATATAAGAAGAATGTCATATTTACCAAATGTATAACATAAAATCACCACCCTGGCACGTGAATATAGTCAACTATGCATATCTAGTCTTGACTTAGCATCTTGAAAATCATTGGAGCTAAAGATTCAACTACTGAGCCTGGAAAGACAAGAAGATCCCTTCTACCAAGAGGACTATTTTCAGTCCTCTTGAAAATATATGGATGCCTTGAGTCTTCCTTTTTACAAATGGGCCACTCCTCTGACATTCTGGCTCCAGCAGGAAAATGGAGTAAATAATTTTTCTTGGTTTCAAAAAAGGAGTGGGCCTGGGAGAGAGTTGGTCTTTATTCTGACACTGAGGCCTTTTTAATTCATGCCATACAATTCTCCTACAAGAAAGACCTTGTCTTAGTCCATTTTCTGCTACTATAACAGAATACCACAGACTAGGAATTAATTAGTTTCAGAGTTCTGGAGTCTGGGAAGTCTAAGATCAAGGTGTTGGCGTGTGGTGAGGGCCTTGCTGCTGTGTCATAACATAACTGACAGCATTACATGGTGACAGAGTGGGAGTGGCATAGCAGGAACCAAAGAGTCAAGGCAAGAAACAAAAGAGAGCCAAGGTCACTCCTGGGATCCTGGGATCACAGCCTTAATAAGGCTGCACTCCAAATACCATCAACATATGAATTTGGGGATTAAGTTTCCAAACATGAATTTAGAGTATACATTCAAACCATAGCAGATCTCTTAAAACAAAGCTTTTACCAGTAATGTCCCATAACTATTATATTCTAAATTCCTGTCTCTAAGGAATGAGCCTGCAGAAACTGACTGTAATTCCACAGAGAAATGTTTCTGCAATCATCCTCGCCTTAACTGAGTGAGACTTTTAGACTGTTGGGCATACACACCTTTTTTCCTAACAAGCCTAAGAGTAAAGAAAGTCACCACACCTTCTAACAGAAAAAGAAAATTATACTGTCATTAGGGGACCACAGATGTCCGTGGACAATCTACAACTTGCACAGTGGCTAATCTGTTGGTCTATTCCAGCAAGGACAGCTGGGAGAGAACATTGACCATGTATAGCTGATCATTTTCAGGCCCAAATGAAGTTGAAGCAGAGTCTTCACGGGGAAGAAGGAACTTCTAAGCAACAACCAAGAGACCGTAAAGCCAAGAAAATTCTTCAAAGCATCCCAGGGAATGAAGACAATGACCCTCTAACCATGTTACCTGAGAAAACCATGAACAGAGGCCCAGGTGAGTCATGTGTCATTTTTAGTAAAATATTTCAAGCATTTGTAAAACTTCCTCAAATATACTCCCAGGGTGGGGGTGGGGAGGAGTGAGAAGTCAGCAAACATGCTTGGTTTCTTCCTGCTGTTTTACTTGTCAGAATGTAATGGGCACGTTGGCATATAATTTTGGATAGCTGGGAAGAAAAGGCAGAAGCTTAAGCTCTGTAATAAGATGTTTGTTTCTTTTTATGGGTTTAACATGATTTATATGCCTTATTACAGTCCTTGACCCATCCCTATGAGGAGAAAAGGCAAAACAAAACAAAAAGCCTCAAATTAAGGTTAGAATGAAGGATGTGGAAATACTGAATAGCCCGCGGCCACGTGGCAAACTTGCATTAGCTGGTGTGGCATCCTATGCAGACACTCCTATCCCTCTGCAGGTCAGCTCTGCTGGGCACACTCAGAAGGCCCAGAATGGATCCATCATCACTGGCCTCCCTAAGCTGGCTCTTCTTGCAGAACCAAGACACTGGATGAGACCTCCCTGCATGCCCACTCTACTCAGGCCAGAGCCCTGGGGCCCCCTCTCGTCTTTCTTCTCCCTCTCCTAGCAGCTGGTCAGTCACAAAGTCCTGTCGAGGTCACCTAGTGCTGAAATCTGCCCCCTCTTCTGTTCTCAATGGTGGCAACTTAGGTCAGGCCCTTGGCCTGTCCCACCAGGGCCACTGCAACAGCACCTGACCAGGTCCTCCCCTTGGGTCTAACCCACCTTCCAGCAACCCGCACCCCGTTCCAGAGGTTCTCAGTGTGGGCCTTGGGCCAGCAGCATCGGCCTCACCTGAGGACTTGCACAGGTGCCAGACAGTGGCTGAATCAGACCATACCACAGGTGCTCCTGATGCCCCTAAAGCTTGAGACACACTGAACTTGAAGTATGTCTTTACTCTGCTGGGTGATCAAAGAGTGACATCACGTCCAGCAGCACTGGCACTGCCTCTGAGTGGACTGGAAATGCAGAATTCTAGAGCCACTCAACCCACAGGATCTGTTCTTAAGATCCCCAGGTGATTCTCACACACACCGAAGTTCTAGAAGCACTGCACCAATGGCAATCTTACTAAATGCAAATCTGATCACATCATTCTCCTGCTTTAAAAAAAATATACATATATATATATATGTACACACATATGTACACACACACACACACACATACACACACACACACACACACACACACACACACACACATACAGTTCTGTGAGTGTTCACTGGCCCGAGGACAAAGGCTAAACTCCTCAACAAGGTCCTAGACCTTTCTAGCTACTGCCAACCTTCCTAGCATCATCTCCTGCCACTCTCCCATGAACCAACCCACATTGCTCTTGTGGACTCAGATTGCTCAGTGCTTTCCAAGAGACATCCCTGTCCCCAACCCACGAGTTAGAGCCCCATTTGGTTTTCTCTGTCCATATTCCCAAGGTAAACCTGCAGTTGGAAATGGACATTATTGTTTGCACACACAGTGCAAAATCAGAAACTGCAGGAGTGGTCAGCAGGACTGACCAGTAGCAGGGCTGCAGAAACGTTGGCCATATCTCTGGAGACCTAGAGCTTCTAAGTTGCAAAATCACCTGCTGAAAGAGACACAGTCCTACTCAGAGGAACAAGATGCTTAATCAATAAGTTAACTAAATAAGAAAAGGCTGAAGAATTGAAAATCTACATGGGGCATCCATTTAACCTATGCTCTCAGGTCTCAGAATGAAATATGCTTTGTAGTCACATAAACAACTTTTACAATTGAAAAAAAATTGGGCAAAACAACCAAGAAAAGAACCTCAGCAAAAGTTAGACACTCAGACTCATCACTCGAGGAAAGACCTAAAAGAAAAACATTGGCAAAGGCTTTGGAAGACACCTCAGGGCCTGGAGGGGCCCAGGAGACACTGTGGCACATGTCGTAGGCTTTTTAAGTGGTTCCGCTTTGTTGAAGTTGAGGTTTGTTGAGTGTGCATGATAAACCAGTCTGTGCGCCTCCCGTGTAAGAGAGATGGCCTCCTTTAATCCTCACACAACCTAGAACATAGGATGCACTACTGTGCACCCCATGTGATAGTCAACATTCAGCTCACATAGCCTCATCAGGACACTGAGGACTCAGAGCTCTGTGCAGACCTCAGGAAAGCCTGCAAACCCACCAGCTGTGACTCCTCAGCTCTCCCTTTCAGGAGAAGTCTGCACTCCAGGGCTTCTGAAAGGAGCAGCATTGACCTGCTTACTCCCCTGCCCCTTGGCCCTCCCAGGGTGGGGTCAGAAAAGGTGACACAGGCAGCAGCCAAGCCACTCACTAGGCAGGGAGGTGATACACAGCCTGGTCATGAGCAGAACCCCTGGGGCACTTTCAAATGCTGATTCCTGGGTCCCACCTTTATCCTACTGAAATGATCTCTAGGTGGCAGGCAGGAGAATTCTCCTTTTTAAGAGTTCCGGAAGTGATCTTGAAGATTTGCCAAATTTGAACTCAATAACCCTAAAGTACTCTCTCAACACTTAAATTTTATGACAGTCTCTTCCTTTGTTGTTGTTGTTTCTTTTTTATGTGGTGATGGGGATTGAACCCGGGACCTTATGCATGCTAGGCAAGTGCTTTACCACTGAGCTATCTCCCCAGCCCAACAGTCTTTTCCTTTGTAATGACTGTGCATGTGTGTGCACCTGTATGTGAGGGTACACATGACAAAATGAGCCAAGAAAATGTAGATTTTACTAGCATGAGATTCTAATGCTTCTCATTAGAATAAAATCACAAGTAATTAGAACCTCATGGTCTGTGTCAACACACCTATTGCTGGATGAGTTGGAAAGGAAAGTAAGCAAACATCACTGAGAATTTATTCAGTGACGGAGAGATTCCAGTGCATTCTGAGTTGACCATTCTGTTCTATGTGGTAAGTCTCATTGTACACTGTACGTGTAGAAGTATAGGATGTTGGGATAATAATGGGCACAGCCAATATTTAAAAGCAGCTTCTAAACATTTTAAATGCATTATTGAATCCTCCACATATCAGGTCTGTGAAGTGAGGATTATTACCACCTCTCTTTTACAGTTGAGGACACTACATCCAGAGAGGTCAAGTCCATGGTCAGGGTCACAGCCTTCCAGGAAGTGGTGAAACTGCTCAAGTGATGCATGCTCAGGGCACCTGACTCTGGAGCCTACACACTCCACTGCACTTGGCAGGTGGCCTAGCGCTGAGTCCTTCTTCTTCCCAGGGAGCATCTTTGTCTTCTTTCCCTGCCTTCTAAAGTAGTTCACTTTGCTTTCTCCTACAAGTGGAGTGTAGCTAAGATCCTACATGGACACGAGCATCCTGTTTGTCAGAATTTGGTCATTAAGGTTCCTCTTTAACAGTCTCCTCTTATTCCATGATATATTCGCCCCTTCTTGTTCTCCCTTTGGTAGGTGGTCTGAGTTTCAGCCCTCATGTGAGGAAAAAAAAAAATCAATCTTTATTTTCTCCTGACTCTTTAAAATGAAATCATCTGCTCTTTATTCATACTTTATGTATATTTCTCTGATAAATTACATATATAATCATGTGACCCATATACTTATATATAACATACATGAAGTGAACATCGCTCTTTGGGGTGTGTAAGTTTTGATGTGTTTTGAGGCACCTGCCCTTTCCAGAAGCCATGATTTGACTCTGCTTCTAGCATCTTCCCTCCACTATATTTCAGGATCTAGCTACCACCCACCTTCCTAGCTCAGCTCCTGCCATCCTCCCATCCAACCAACCCAAATTGCTCTGTGGACTCAGATTGCTCAGTGCTTTCCAAGAGATGTCCCTGTCCTCAGTCTCTTCACTGTGCTGCCCCACCAATTAGAGCCCCCTTTGGTTTTCCCTGTCCATACTCCCCCAAGGTAAACCCCTAGCTGGAAATTAACACTGTTGTGTGCACACACAATGCTGAGCTAGGGGCCAACCCCCCCATCAGTGGGACTGACCACCGAAAGGGCTGCAGAAATGTTGGCCATGAATACACTGGAGGGAAGGTGCTGGAAGCAGAGTCAGAGACCTTCACTGAGTCTCAACAGAGAACTTGCTAAACAAGCTCCGTGAGACCAGCATCTTTCCTTGTTCCTAGAACAGGACCTGGCACATAATAGACTCTCAATAAATAATAGCCCTATATTTTTCTACATAGCTTTATTCTATGTAAAGAGAGAACATAGCTAAGTGACATTCATTAAACCTCTGTGAACCTGAGTTTCTACATCAAAAAAATGGGGATAAGTAGTGTCTGCCATGCAGGGTTTATGTAAAAATTAATCTTATGTGTGTAATAGCACAAATAAAATGTGAAGTACTGGGTAAACATACAGGAAATGAACAAAACAGGGGGGATGGAATTGACATCTTAGAGCAAAATGACATATGCTTCAGAGAAATGTCACCCTTCACCCATCATTTGAATGTCAACCTGCACAATTCTGGTCTTATCTGGCTACTTGTACTATTTTCCTATAGAGTACCTTGTTTTGTTTTTGTAAATGTAATTTTGTGAAATACCATGAAATCATGGGCTTGATATAGTAGTGATACACTTTTCTGAAACGCATGTTATAAAGCACACGACCCCCAGCACTGTCCATGCTTCTTGATCCTTGTGCTCCCTAAATCACTCCCATGCTGTCCCCCTTGGCACGTGTGGTTTCTATCCCCAAGTTAATTTCGGAGTAGGAAACCTTGCCCTTTCTGCCTACTTGAAACCCATTTAAATTCTTTTATTTTCTACTGTTTTTTAAGCCTATAAACCACAAGGACCAAAGATCTTACAGAAACATAAAAAGTAATAAAACACCTAGCTCAGAATTTCTCAAAACGATGTACACAAAACTATGTATATAATAAAGTGACAGTTATTGATTTTCAAGGATAAAACTGAAATGTGTGAATTTTGCCTCATGCATTAACTTTAGGTCTGAATTATCATAGAACCAGCAGTGCTGTGGGACTTAAGCTATCGTGAATATTACCTTAGATCACACCTCTAACAAATATTTTCTTCCTATTTCAAAGCCCCTGACTCTAGTCTGCTAATTTTAAGTCCTTTGGGTATAAACCAAGGGATAACTGGGTCAAAAGGTGGGTCCATTCCAAGTTTTCTGAGGAAACTTCATAATGCTTTCCAGAGTGGCTGCACCAATTTGCAACTCCACCATCAATATATGAGTACATCTTTTTCCCCACACCCACGCCAACATCTATTATTGCTTGTGTTCTTAATAATAGCCATTCTAATTGGAGTAAGAGGAAATCTTAGGGTGGTTTTAATTCGCATTTCTCTAATTACTAGAGATGTTGAACACTTTTTCATATATTTGTTAATTGCCTGTATATCTTCTTCTGTAAAGTGTCTGTCCAGTTCCTTGGCCCATTTTTTGATTGGGTTCTTTGTATTTTTGGTGTAAAGTTTTGTAAGTTCTTTATAAATTTTGGACATTAGTGCTCTGTTTGAAGTGTGTGTGGAAACGATTTTCTCCCACTCTGTAGGCTCTCTTTTCACATTATTAATTGTATCCTTTGCTGAGAAAAAGCTCTTTAGTTTGAATCCATCCCATTTATTGATTCTTACTTTGATTTCTTGTGCTTTGGGAGTCTTATTAAGGAAGTCTTGTCCTAAGCCTACATGATGAAGATTCAGGCCTACTTTTTCTTCTATTTGGTGCAGGGTCTCTGGTCTGATTCCAAGGTCCTTGATCCATTTTGAGTAGGGTTTTGTGCAGGGTGAGAGACAGGGGTTTAATTTCATTTTACCACATATGGACTTCCAGTTTTCCCAGCATCATTTGTTGAAGAGGCTATCTTTTCTCCATTGTATGTTTTTGGCTCCTTTGTCTAGTGTGAGGTAATAGTAACATAGCCATATTAATGTTTACAGCAACTCAGTTCACAATAGCTAGATTGTGGAACCAACCTAGATGCCCTTCAACAGATGAATGGATAAAGAAACTGGTATTTATACACAATGGAATATTACTCAGCCATAAAGAAGAGTAAAATTATAAAATTTGCAGGTAAATGGATGGAATTGGAGAATATCATGCTAAGTGAAATAAGCAAATTCCAAAAAACCAAAGGCTGAATGTTTTCCCTGATAAGTGAATGATAATACATAATGGGGATGGAGGGTGGGAGGTAAGAGAAGAATGGAGGAACTTTAGATTTCGTAAAGGGAAATGAGAGGGAAAGGGGGCAGGGGTATGAAAGATGGTGGAATGAGACAGACATCATTACCCTAAGTACATGTTTGATTACATGAATGGTGTGAATCTACATCGTGTACAACCATAGAAATGAAAAGTTGTACCCCAATTATGTACAGTGAATCAAAATGTAGCCTATAAAAATAAAAAAAATTAAAAAACAAATATTAAAAAATAAAATTAAAAAAAAATGAGTGTAGTAGTTCTGAAGCAGTAATTTTGGTGACTACGAAGACATAGTTCACCTCTAATGTTAAAAAGGAAATACTTCCAATGCCCATATCCCCACTATATGTGTGTAGGGTTCATGTAGAGGGCAGTCTCAGCACTGTGGTGGTAGAGAAGTAGTTTTTATTTCTCTTAGTTACAGTTCAGATTTCCTGTTCTTAAGCAATTTTATCTTTGTTGTTGTTGTTATTGTTAAAAGATTTTTTTTTTTTTGTGAATGTCCAGATCCCATTCTTTGCATGTTCCTACACCCATTTCCCAGTGACTGTGGTCAGAGATGAAGCAAGATGAGACAACAACAACAACAGCAACAACAAAAAAGCTCCTGACTCTATTTAGATGTTTTAGGAAAGTCCTGTTCCCAGTCTAAGTGATGCCTCTAGCGGTTCTTGGCTCACGCAGAGCAGAGATGATTGATACCCCTAAACTCCAGTGGACGAAGTCTTTCCCAGGTCCTAATCACCAATACCTCTCACCTGCTAAAATTCTCTGATTGTTCATTGGTTCATTCACTCATTCAACGAATACTTGCTGAGCATATAACAGGTACCAGGCATTGCATGGTAGGTTCATCATATGGTAGTGAGTTATGCAGAGGTGGACCTTGGCTTCTGGAGCTTTCATAGCACACACAATGAACAAGGAGATGTTCAGGGAGAGCATAACCAAAGTTAGAATGAGCTGCGGGGTCCGATTTCCATAAAGAAGTGCCATGTTGCTGAGACATGAAGTCACTGGATGAAGGGGTCAGAGAGCCTGTGAGAATGAGGACCGGGGATGCTGAACCTTCAAACTAATTAACACCATCAGGGGCAAAAGCCCTGTGGTGAGAAGTTGCACAGTGGGCTCTAGATACTGGGCAGAGAAGAGAGGTTCAAAGGGTGACAAGATGGTTCTGAGACATCAGCAGGACCAGATCACACAGGGTATTGCAATTCTTAAATTGCAAATAAGAATTCTGAAGTCTATCTTAAGAGCAAGAAGAAGCCATTGACAGGGCAGGGCAGTGGCACAGTCAGGTTTATATTTTTAAACCTCATTCTGTCTACACTATGGAGAATGGGAAGGAAATGCAAGAGGATATGTAGTTATAAGGACATGGCAGTAGCCCAAGTGAAAGATGGTGTGTGGACCAGGAGAGTATGGTGAAGATGAGGATGGAGAGAAGTCAGACACCAGATATTTAGGAGACAGAATTTTGGAGATGGGTTGGACACAGATAAATTGATAGAGTAAGAAGCCCAGGTGGATTAGATTCCTGGGTTTATCTTGAATAACTGAATGGATCATGGGGCAAAAGTGGTACCATTAGTTGGATTAGGGTAGCCAAGAGCTGAACAGGTTTGTGAGAGAAAGAGGTGAGGCCGAGACATTGCCAAATAGACATCAAAGTGGAGGTGAACCGTTTTACAAAAAAAAAAAAAAAAAAAAAAAAAGTCTTGTAGCTTAGAGGAGAGGTCAAGTTTGCAAAAATAAATTAACCATAGCTATCTGTCATGGCTATGTATATAAGCAACAATAACAATGATGATGGTATTCCTCCAAAGAAAACAGCAGTCCTTTGTTGAGGCAGAAAGGAAACTGGTATGTCATGGGCATGAATCCTTACATTGCAATACTTGATCTTCACTCACCAGGCTATAAACATTAAATATGTACATACAGCTTTTTGTTTGCTAATCATACTTCAATAAAGTAGTTTTAAAAAATATGATGCGTAGTAAAAAAGAGAAATGCTTGATTTTCTTATATAATAGTACACAACTACAGATGTCAAGGGTTTAAATAAAATATGCCAAAAGATTTAATAAACAATTATCATTAATATGACTCAATCTGCTCCATCCGGACTGGTGGAGACTTTGAACTTTGACCTAGGATTATTTTCCTAGCTCAGAAGTGATTGGGAAGATTTTGTTTTCTGGAAAACCAGACTTACTTGAGCAAAGTCCATGTTGCTGTGTGCATTCTAAAAGAAAGCTGGGTACTGCTTAAATTAAAAAGCTAAAGTAAATGCATACAAGCATATAATCAAACCCCACACCAAAAATAAATCTGAAGGAAAGAAAGGAAGGAAGGGAGGGAGGGAGGGAGGGAGGGAAAGTCTGACTTATTGAGCTCCCCAGTTCCCTAGATCTGCAATGTGGTCTAGGCATCTGTCTTTATAGCCCACATAGGTGATTCTCATATGAAGTCAGAGTCAACATGAAAGTTAAAAGTGAGTAGCTTGTGCCTAACACACAGTAGATGTTCAATATTCTTGTCCAAAATGTTGAATTTAACTACAAGGAAACAATCAGAAAAGCCTAAGTTTAGGGTCATTCTACAAAATAATTGACTTGTACTCTTTAAAATATGTGTCATGCCCAGGAAAGAAATAAAACGTCAGTATTGATAAAAATAAAGATGGAGGAAGCAGAGGAGAAGGAGAAGGAGGGAGGAAGGAAATGAGTGAGAGGTGAGAGGACCTTGTGAGGATAGGCTAGGATTTTTTTGTGTGTGTGGTGCTGGGGCCAGTGCTCTACCACTGAGCTACACACCCAACCCCAGGATTTTCTAATTAGTGATGAAAATAGAATAAAATAAAATGGAATGCATGATTCTGGACTGAATCTTGGACCTAAAAATTAAAACATGAGTGTGGTGGTGCATTCCTATAATCCCAGAGGCTCCAAAGGCTGAGGTAGGGGGATAGCAAGTTCAAAGGCAGTCTCAACAACTTAATGAGGCCCTAAGCAACTTAGCAAGACCCTGTCTCTAAATAAGATATATAAAAGAGTTGGGGGTGTGGCTCAGTGGTTAAGCACCCCTGGATTCAATCTCTAGTATCAAAAAAATAATAATAATAAAACATGAACAAACAAACCAACAAAATCTGTAAATAGCATTATTGGACCAACTATGGATATTTGGATATGGACCATATATTAGAATAGTATTATATCAGTATTAAATTTCCTAAGTATAGTAATTGTATTATAATTATGTAAGGAAAATGTACTTATTCTTAAGAGATTTGTGGTAAAGTATTCAGGGGGAAGTGACTATAAGTAATTCTACATGTTTCAGATGAAAGCAATGTGTGGCAAAGTGTTATGAAAGGGTTGGTGTACATAGGTAGGTATCATACTGTTCTTGTGACTTTCAGGAGATTTAAAACTTTCTAAAATAATGGCTAAGATTTAATTAATGCTTGAGACACCAGTTGGAATCGTGTATGTGAGAGAGAGAAAGAGAGAAATCTCTCACACACACACACACACATACTAGACCCACACACACCAAAACAAACAAACAAAAAAAATTGTTGGGGAAAAAAAAATTAAAGGAGCTTTTCATCTTTTGTAGGAAACTCACAGACTGCAGAATTTCTGGAATATCAAGCAGGAAACAACTACCGTCACCGAAAAATTGGAAAAATGGAAGCATGGCTCCGTGAACAAGAGGCCCGGGGACAGCTTCTCTGGGACAGTTCCAGCGTGGACTCTGATGAGCAGGGGAATGATGAGAAGAAGCCACGAGCACTGGTGAGGACCAGGACAGAGAGAATCCCACTTTTTGATGAGTTTTTTGATAGAGAATAAGAATGCCACTCACCCAGCAAGACAGTAAACTTGTTTTCCTATCAAAGTCCTTCAAGTTAGATTTTGAATGACTTTGGGGAAAGCAATTCACCTTGGTAAACAGGATACCACTTGGAGTCTTCTGTTTAAAAGGTTTTTCAGATATGCTGATAACTATTGCTGTAGAACTACCTGCTGCTCATCACAGAGGGGCTGAAAAAACAGCCATTCTGTTGTCTCACCCACCCTTCTGTCAGTGGCTGGGCTCAGCAAGGTGAGTCTTCTGCTGGTCTCTTTTGAAATCTCCCATGTAGTTAAAAATCAGATGGTATCTAGACTGGAGTCATCTGGAGGCTTAACTAGGACACTGGGACGGCTGGGCCCTGCCCACTCTCCATATAGTCTCAGAGCCTCTTCACATGGCCTCTGCAACTGGGTGAAGGCATTTTCTTCATATCAGCCAAAGGCTCCCAAAAGCAAATGTCCCAAAAAGAGGAAACAGAAGCTGCCAGTCTCTAGGTCTCTAGTCATGGAACTGGCTCTGCAGTTCTTCCAGAACATTCTGTTGGTAAACAGGAGTCACAGGTCAACAGAAGTGTCTACACAGGGCATGAATACCAAAGCAAAATAATTTGGAGTTCATCTTGGGCCCTTGCCAGCACACCATGCGTTTTTTAAAAGAAAATTTGATCATATAAAACAGATGAGAACGTGGATTTTATACAAATAAAAGTGAATTTCTAAGAAAGTCACAATGATGCTATACTAGACACTAAGCTTGCTCAGACACTTTTTTGTGAGTTGACCGTAATAGGGATGCTTTAAGAAAGGAATGAAATGATGTCAGATATTAAAGGTCATTGTAAATTAAAGCTCAAAATTTAAAACTTAGATTATGATGTTGATTTTAGAGCTCTTTAAAACTAAGGATATCTTAGAAATGTTCAATTCAGAAGTTATTCCATTTGGAGGTTGGGGTTGTTGCTCAGTGGTAGAGTGCTTGCTTAGCACATATGAGGCACTGGATTCAACCCTCAGCACCACATAAAAAAAATAATAATAATTAAAATAAAGATGTTATGTTCATCTACAACTGAAAAAAATTTTAAAAAGAAGTTATTCCATTTGTAAAAATAGATCTTCACACAATTTTTAAGAGCTTCTTTTGTATGTGATTCAGCTCCACAACTAATGTAGTCTAAAAAAATAGTCTGAAGCAATCCAGAAACTTCCAAGAATTTAGTAAAATTTTAAAACAAAGTGAAACAAAAACATCTCTTGAAACCTTCAAAAGGAAACTTCCAAAAAGAAAAAACAGAAGTTTGACATTCAGTCATTCCAGACCAGTCTTACTTAGAAGACAAAAAGCCTGATATGTCAGGGGATGAGCATTCAGATTTCTTCCTAGGAGGGAAGGCAAACCCATTCTGGGCACATCTATTCCCTGTTTTCTGTGACTACTCCTACTATTTTTGTGGTGGACAAGAAACATTTCCAGCAGATGAATACATAAATTGTTTGATCAGCTAGACTTTTCAAAAAAAGTTCTTGAGAAGATAAATGAATGCAACATATGCATAGTGTCCTCACATATTATGGTGAATCGGGAAACTTTAAAGTGGGACAGGAAACTCCCATTGCTGAAGTCAGAGGGGCAAAACATGCCTTTGTTGCTCTGCTCTGTCACTTCAAACTGGACAATGCTTCCTTCTGCAAACTCATTGAACTGTGAGCTTCATGAGGGTACAGACCATGTCTTCTCCCTGTGGTATCTCCACTTCCTAGCACAACATCTGGTGCAGAGTTTGTTATTAAATGTTAGCTGGATTAATTAATGAATGTGTTAACTAGTCAATTAGAGAAGCACTTGTTTCTCTCCAGCTATGCAGTTGCTTACACTCATTTCCATCATTTCTCAAGAGTCTTATATATTTAAGGCTGATTAGACAGTAAAGAAAGGGACTTGTTTCAAAAGCTCTTGGAATTTGTACATCTAAATGGATGGCCTAAATTAAACATCGCCTGGGGTACAGAAGCTATACCCATATGTAGACGAAGATGCATAGCTCAAAATATTTCTCAAAACTCTATCAGAATGTGTTAGCTACAAAGACAATCAATCATAATGCCTTCTCTGAGTATATCTGCTTGCTCCATGCGGAACTCTCCCTCACCGACTGTAAACTCAAGATTCAAGATATCATATTGATCATCATAACTGCCAATGTGCATGAACTGCCTCTGTGTGCCAGGCACTATTCGAACACTTTACATATTTAATCTCTGCAATAGTTTGTGGTTTGGTATTAATATCATCTCCATCTTAGAGATGAGGAAACTGAGGCACAGAGAGATTCACCTTCCAAAGTCTCCCACCAGAAATCCCCTTTGGGGTAGATCATTGTTTCTCAAGATGACCTGCTGGGACCCAGGGTCTCTTCCTTCTTTCCTCAATTTTATGTCTAACACGCCAGCTTCATTATGTTCCTTTTCCACGTTTCTTTTCTACTATATGGTATGTTTGTTTTGTTTGTTTGTTTGAAAGGCACCATAGTACACTGCAAAAGGCAAGAACTTGGCAGTATTGGTTTTTAGGGATGTAGAGTAGCTTAACTGATAGCTGAACTGTGGGCACAGAGAAAGATGAAAGCAGATGAGAGTGGAGACACACCTAATCCCCTTCACAATTTGGCATGGGAGCAGCAGGGTGAGCAGCCCCACCGGAAAGTGCCATCCACGACAAGATCAGCTAAACACTGTGGCAAGGGCCAGAGAAGGGCAATGTTCGATGCTGGCCTCAGTTAAAATTACCGTAAAATGATCAAAAACGTAAAAACAATCAAGATTTCTGGGCCTGCTTTTTGATTGGGGGTTGGGATGGTATTGGGCTCTGGCACCAGAACGTTTGTTTATTATTAAACTTCCAAGTGAATGTAATGTTGACAATCCAAGCTTGGCCCAAGCACAATGACACATGCCTGTAATCCCAGCAGCTTGGGAGGCTGCCACAGGAGGATCGCAAGTTCAAAACCAGCCTCAGCAACTTGGTGAGAACCTAAGCAACTTAGTGAGACCTGGTCTCAAAAAATCAAAAGGGCTTGAGGTGTGGTAAAGTGCCCTGGATTCAATCCTCAGGAAAGGAAGAAAATTCTAAGCTTGTCTAAGATTGAAAATCACAGCTTTAGCATTATAAATATTCTATTTTACCAGAGTGTATCTACTCCTATCTAAAAGCAACAACTTCTGAGGTCATTTTTTCCAGTTAAGGACATGAGGCCTACAGCCCCCACAGATAGTAAAAGCAATGCTCGTTTTGCTAGTATCATCTGAGAACGCCCAGCCTATAGTTAATCTTGAATTTGTTCGAGGCAACATGCAGTCATCATAACACAGCTGTTGCTGGTGAAAACTATAAAATTCAGCCTGGAGGCAAAGTTGTCAATTTTCTTCAGCTGAAAATCTCTCCAGCTTTGGAAAGAAAAAGGGCTTGTCTATGACCAAATGGATATTTTCTTTTGTGAAAACAACATTTTCCTTCCCCTCTGAATTTTTCATGAGAAAGAAATATAATTTTTTCCCATTGCAATGTGCTTGCAAAGAAATTATTTCTTTTCTTTTCTTTTTTTTTTTTTTTTTCAGGTGAGGACTGTTTTTCCTCATCCCTTTATTTCATTGTCAATTCTGAGTTACTGTCCTGGGTTTTAACTAGAGATAACTTTTTCAGGAATCATCTATGAAATGACCTTGTAAGCAAGCACATAATGTTTGCTGCTTGCACAGAGCCTTTAAAAACAGAAAACAGAATGCCAGCTCTTTGTGCCACTCCCTTTCTTACCATGGAAGCACACTGTCATCAAATTATAATTATCATCAACTACTTCCTGCCTTGAATGAATAAAGAAAGCTCATTCCTATGGATTACTGTAAAACCTCACTGATTTAGAATATTGCCGAGGGCTTGGGAGAAAGCACACTAAGGGGTAGTTTAGGGAACATCAACCATTAAAAATCTGAATTACATCTCATTTTTAAAGAAAATGCTATTTTGTTAAAATACAAAATAAAAGATGACACAACTGGAATAAATCAGGAAGACATAATGATAGTAAATATTTATGCCCCAAACAATGGTGCATCCCTGTACATCAAACAAATCCTTCTCAATTTCAGGAATCAAATAGATCACAACACAATAATTCTAGGTGACTTTAATGCACCACTGTCACCACTCGATAGATCTTCCAAACAAAAACCAACCAAAGAAAGCATAGAACTCAATAACACAATCAATAACCTAGACTTAATAGACATATATAGAATATTCCATCCATCAACAAGCAGATTCTCTTTCTTCTCAGCAGTACATGGAACCTTCTCGAAAATAGACCATAGCTATGCCACAAAGCAACCCTTAGGAAATACAAAAAAACAGAGATACTGCCTTGTGTTCTATCAGGTCATAATGGACTGAGAGTAGAAATCAATAACAAAATAAAGATGACACAACTGGAAACTAATAGTCAAGCCTTTTTTTTAGGCGCATACTCTATAATAGGTCTGCAATTCATTCCTTCATTTATGCATTTGATCATGCATTCAGAGAATGAGTTTAGAGTAGCTACTGTACACCAAGTACTGTTCCAAATGCTAAGATTACAGACTTGAACAAGACAAAGCCCCTGTACCAATGGGTTACATTCCAGTATGGAGGCCATGAGCAGATAGTCTAGTGTATAATTTCATGCAAGTTTAAGCATCAGGAAGAAAATAAAGCAGGAACAAAAACAGGCACGGTTAGAGTAGATTGCCGAGGCAGGACACTCAGGGAGGGACTATCTGAGGAAGAGCCATGAATGAAAAGAGGGTATACACCATGAGGAGCCTATGGGACAGCTTTCCAGATATCACAAGACTATATTTTCTTGAGCTGAGAATAAGCTTATAATGTTCAAGGGTCAACAAGAAGTCCAGTTTTTATGGTTTGGGTCTGGAATGTACCCCAGAAGCGTATGTGTTGAAGACCTGATTTTTGTGTTAGTCGGCTTTTTGTTGCTGTGATCAAAATACTTAACAAGAACTGCTTAGGGGAGGAAAGATTCATTTTGACTCACAGTTTCAGGGAGTTGGATCTATGCTTAGCTGGTTATATTTCTTTGGGCCTGAAGTGAGACAGAACATCATGTCAGAAGGGTGTGGTGGAGGAAAGCTTCTCAGTTCATGGCAGCCAGGAAGCAGGGAATGGGTTGGGGCTGGGAAGAAGGTAGCCCCTTCTAGGGCATGCCCCCAGTGACCTACTTCTCCAACTAGGTCCCACCTCCCAGTAGCTCATTCAGTTATCAACTAATCCATCAAATGGATCAATCCACTGATAAATCCTCATGATCCAATCATTGCCTGAAAGGCCCACCTCTGAAGCTTTTGGCACTGAAGACCATGTTTTCAACATAAGACTTTGAGGAAATTCCAGAACCAAACCACAATAGTCACCAACGCATGCACCATGAGGTATTGCCTCACCACAGGCCCAAAAACAATGGAGTCAGTCAACCATGGACTGACATTGTACATCAAAATGAATATTTTCTCATATAAGTAATTTTTCTCAGGTATTTTGCCACAGTAATGGAAATTGACTAGCCAGCTACAAAAGGTAGAGTAAGCAAAAGAAAATGTATTAATGTCTTTTTAAAATTTTTTTTGGTTGTAGATGGGTATGATACCTTTATTTATTTTCATGTGGTGCTGAGGATTGAACCTAGTGCCTCACACATGCTAGGCAAGCACTCTACCACTGAGCCACAGTCCCAACCCTTAATTTCCTTTATATAGCTATAACTGTAGGCTACATACTGAGGCTAGGGACTTTATTTTAAAAAGAGATTTATTTAGATAACAATTTTGGAGGCTAAAAGTCCAAGAGGAAGTCATATTGATTCAGATTCTGGTTAAAGTCCCCAGTACCACATTATGACATGGTAGGTGGCATCATAGTAGGAATGTGCGCAGAAGAGATCGAATGGTGGGGGACACAGCATACCCAAACCAAAGCAGGAAGATGAACAGAGATGTCACCAGAAAGGTGGTCAGGGCCCAGATTTGAGGACCCTAGAGGACAGTAGTACAACAATGGGTTGGAAGTGTAACAGGACTAGAGATAGAAGGGCCTAGAAGTCTAGACTAACATCTCCAATGTGAACATGAACAAAGGCAAACAGACTCACTGAGACCACATGGCTATGGATGACAGTCCTGAGGCTGACCAATCAGAAGGCACCTCCATCTCTGCTGTTGGCAGGAACCTCAGAGAGTGTGCTCAGGGAGCAATGGGCGGTGGAGATGCAGAGAACATCAGTAGAGAACAATTGAAGGTCTGCCTGTTCCTCATTCCCAGTTCCTCCCAAACCCTGCTGCTTCCTGTTCTTCCTTCCAAGATTGGATCTTTATAAATCCACACTCTATTCAGGCTACCTCCAGCTGATATCTCTTTCTTAGAACCAGACAGTACCTTAAGCAGTAACTACCTGCTTGCCTTGGGTGTAACACCAGAGGCTGTGGTGTGCTGGAATTGGCTAGAGTGGCCAGGGCCAGATCTGAAGAGGAATTGTGAGGACCTCTTCCGAATTCATGTTCAGTGATGACATGTCAGCCATGGTGTAGGATTTATACCACAAAAATTAGCAAATGTTATGGATCAGGGCTTTTTCCAGAAAGTTGGATGTGAAATTGTCATGGTTTAGGTATATGGTGTCCCCCAAAAGTTCATGTGTGAGACAATGCCAGAAGGTTCATAGGTGAATTGATTAGATTATAAGAGCTGCAATCTAATCAGTGAATTAATTCACTGATATGAGTTATCTGGGTGGTAACCATAGGCAGGTAGGGTATGAATGGAGAAAATAGGACACCGGGGGCATGACTTATTGGGTTTTTTTTTTTTTGTCCCTGGTGAGCAGAGTTCCCTCTCTGCCTCCTGGATGTGATGTCCTGAGCTGCTTTCCTCCACCACACCCTTCTGCCATGATGTTCTGCCTCACCTTTGGCCCAGAGCAATGGAGTTGGTCAACCAAAGACTGAACCTTTGAAACTGAGCCAAAATAAATTTTTCCTCCTCTAAGTTGTTCATGTCAGGTCTTTTTGTCACAGCTACACTAAGCTAAAACAAACATTTGCTGGCACACTTGGCTAGAGGCAAGGACCACTGGCCAGAGAGTCAGAGGTTACATCCCAGCTCTGCCACTTCCTGTCTCAGGCAAGTTAAGCTCTCTAGCCAGTGTCTGCATTGTAAATGGGGATAAGGATAGTACCTGTCCTGGTGTGTCATGACAAAGATGTAAGATAACACAGGTAAAATGTTCAAAAAGTGCCTTAACACATAATAACATTTCAGGTGACTTATTACATAATACACATAATATACTAGTTAATACTGCTTAAAACATATTGGTTAATGTGCAGTATTTTTCCTATTGAAATCAGTAATAAAAATAAGAATTTGTGTGAGTGTGTGTGTGTGTGTGTGTGTTAATGGCTACTTTGAATTGTCAACTTGATTGGATTAAGAGATTCTGAAGATTAAGAGGTTTCCTGGTGTGTCAATGAGGGTGTATCTAGGAATGATTGGCATGTGGGAAAACAAATTGAAGTGAAGACCCTCCCTAAGCATGGGAGGTTGGAGGCTTGGATGGAATAAGTTAGAAGAACAAGGAAGCTGTAGCAGATGCAAGTTTAATTCTTCCTGAACAGGTTCTTGATTGCTGCTGCAATTGCCTGAGCACATCAGACTCTCACTTCTTCACTCTCTCAAAGTGGACTCTGACAGTGATTCTCCAGGGAGTTTCCAGAAGCCCTTTGTCTCAAACTGGGGTAGCATCGTTGATCCCTCCTGTTCTGAG
This sequence comes from Sciurus carolinensis, assembly GCF_902686445.1. NCBI lineage: Eukaryota > Metazoa > Chordata > Mammalia > Rodentia > Sciuridae > Sciurus > Sciurus carolinensis. The sequence goes on along the minus strand of NC_062214.1, from coordinate 157,506,937 downwards.
GCTTCAGCATCTTTGACTGTGATACTAGTTCCTCTAGTTCTCCAGCCTGCAGAAGACCATTGTGGACTAACCCATTTCTGGTTGTGTAAGTCAATCTAATAAATTCCCTTTTTGTAATCATACCTCCTGTTGGTTCTGTTCCTCTAGAGAACCCTGACTTATACAGTGTGTGTGTATTTCTAAAAGTCTGGACAGTACATGAAGACATAAAACAACAGCCAGAAATACATAGTGAAGGAACCATGAAAACAAATTTATCAAGATTCACAGATAAAGCTGGGCATGGTGGCACATGCCTACAATCTGAGCAACTCAGGAGGCTGAGGCAGGAGGAGCACAAGTTCAAGGCTAGCCTCAACAATTTAGTGAGATGCTGTCTCAAAAAAAAGGGAGGGGGTGGGAGCTGAGGGTCTAGCTCAGTGGTAAAGGGCCCCTGGATTCAATTCCCAGTACCAAAAAAGAAAAGATTTATAGACGAAGTGATTATATACTTGGGTTACCTAAAAGACTCAACTAAAAAACAATTAGAATTAATAATGAAATTAAATAGGTGTTTTTATTGTGCATTTTAAAATCAATAGGTTTTGCAAACCATTTCTCAGAATTTATTCAACAGAGCTAAAAACACTCATGTGCAAAGATAAATGTTCAATGATAAGTATTGGGTTTACTAAGCATAAAGGAGACGTCTCAGGGTGTACTATCTTAGAATAGTCTTTAGAATCCTAGCTCTGAAACTCCCATATCCATTACTGGTCAAAACTGTCCCCTTACTTATTTAAGGTACACTAGTCACTTCAGGATTAAAACATAATCTGTTAAAATTCTCTCCCATTCCGGTTTTTCTCTCCCTAGTAGTCAGGCTCCATGTTTGGGGGAAGATGCACAGGACTTGCTATGGCCCCTTGCTGGTGGGGTGTGAGGAATATCTCATTTTAGTGATGTCCTTCATCCCCTCTTTGACTGAAAGACAGCCATCTTGACCTTGGGTGTCCGCTGCCCTCTCCTGAGCATCACCTCAATCTTCCTGGCTGTGTTACTTCCTGCCATACTCTTGGCATTGACCTAGCACAGTGATTGCTAAGAAGGAAGCTCAGTGGTTTTCTCCTGCTGACTTGGTCACCACCTCAGTCTGCAAGGTGCTGCTCATCTCCAAGAACCAGTAATGTTCTTTGTGGAGCCTCTGGGATAGGTTATCCATCCTGCCTGCTGTGCTGAGTCCCCATGCCTCTCAATTCTCAGCTCTCTCCCATCCTCTCTTCAGAGATTTTGGAAATTTTTCCAATATCCTTCATAACCTGCAGGAGTCAAACAGATCAGAATACAGCTATTTCAGGCCTTCTCTACCAAAATGGGTCTTTGTTTTAGTCAGCTTTTCCCCTGCTGTGACTAAAAGATCTGACCAGAGCAATTTTAAAGGAGGAAAAGTTTATTTAGGGGCTCATTGTTTCAGAGGTCTCAATCCATAGACAGCAGGTTCCATTCCTCAGGGCTCGAGGTGAGGCAGGACATCATGGCGGAAGAGTGTGGCAGAGGGAAACAGCTCACACGGTAATCACTCGCCAGATAAAAATGTGCGCTCCAAAACTACACCCTGATACCCACCTCCTCCAGCCACACCCTACCACTTCAGTTACCCCTCAGTTAATCCCTATCAGATTAATTCACCGATTGAGTTAAGGCTCTCATAACCCAATCTTCTCCTCTGAATCTTCTTGCATTGTCTCATACGTGACTTTTAGGGGAACACCTCATATCTAACCTATAACACTCTGGTTGCCATAATTGTCGGGCAACAAAATGCCACCATAAAACAGGTTGCGAGCACTCTCCTGGAGTGGCCAACCATGAAGTTCCTGGAGCTTAAACTTCAAGACTTCTCATTTGCACAGTCGTTTGTCCTGGGAAGGCTCTTGCAATCCACTTCCTTGAGTTTTCCTTACAGTTCCCCCAGGAGCAGATGCGGACAGAACGAGAGATGATCCCAGGAATCACCAGAAGGGGATCTGAAAAGGCTCTCAGGGAAGGCAGCCCATCGAGGGCACAATCAAGAACATTGCTCCTCTGGGTGGCTGTAGAAACTGTTCCTGTAAAGTCAGCCTCAGGTGGGTTTTACACACCCAGCCTGAGCATCACATTGCATCTGACAATCTCAGTAATAAGAGGTGGGGAGGACAGGGGCTTGGTGGGCCCACCTCCTCCAGACTTGCTCTGGCTGGAAAACAGACTTGTGCTCATACATTGACCACTGAAAGCTCCAGACAGAAATTAACAGAGAAGGCAACATTGACCAATTTCCTCCCTTCTTTTAGGTACAAAACAAATGAACAAGATTTTAGAAGAATTTTTAATGTTCATGAACAATGAATAAGGCAGTATAAATTAGTTGTGAATCTTCACCCTGTGTCCAAGTCCTTAATGGTCTAGATTCATTTTCTCCCCCCTTTTAAGGGTAGCAATTATCTTTTGAGTCTTTAAACTTTTAAAAGGTGTCACAATTTGATGGTCCTCATTTTTTCTTATACTAGGAACTAATGTGGTTGTAATCATGTTTCTAATTATTTGGGACATTACAAGAGAGTGAGATGGTTTAAAATTACCTTTCATGTTGGAAAAACCTAAAACTGTTTGAGAATCCAGTGACATTTAAAATAAAAGACATAATTTTTTTTCAATTTTTGACTTAAAGTTCTTAATTGAAACCATTTACCATAAAAAGGAAGTTGCATTATATGTATATACTACATTTTCTTTATCCATGCATCTGTTGAAGGGAACCTAGGTTGGTTCCAGAGTCTATTGTGAGTTGAGCTGCTATAAACATTGATGTGGCTGTGTAGTATGTATGCTGATTTTAAGTCCTTTGGGTATAAACTGAGGAGTGGGATATCTGGGTCAAATGGTGGTTCCATTCCAAGTTTTCTGAGGAAATCTCCATACTCTTTCCAGAGTGGTTGCACCAATTTGCATTCCCACCAGCAATGTGAGTGTACCTTTTCCCCCACATCCCTGCCAATATTTATTGTTACTTGTATTCTTGATAATTGCCATTCTGATAGAGTGAGATGAAATCTTAGAGTAGTTTCGATTTGCATTTCTCTAATTGTTAGAGATGATGAACATTTTTTCATACATTTGTTGATTGATTCTATTTCTTCTTCTGTGAAGTGTCTGTTCACTTCCTTAGCCCATTTATTGATTGGGTTATCTGTTTTCTTGGTGTGAAGTTTTTTGAGTTCTTTATATATCCTGGAGATTAATGCTCTTATTTGAGGTGCTTGTGGTAAAGATTTTTCTCCCATTCTGTAGACTCTCTCTTCATATTATTGATTGTTTCCTTTGCTGAGAAGAAGTTTTTTAGTTTGAATCTATCGCATTTATTGATTTTTTATTTTACTTCTTGTACTTTAGGAGTCTATGGAATACTACTCAGCCTTAAACAAGAATGAAATTATGGCATTTGCCAGTAAATGGGTGGAGCTGGTCTCAGAATATCATGCTAAGCAAAATAAGTCAATTCCAGAAAACCAAAGGCCTACTGTTTTCTCTGATACATAGATGCTAATTCACAATAAGGGGGGTGGCTAGGGAACAATAGAATTACTTTGGATTAGGTAGAGAGGAGTGAAGGGAGGGGAGGGTTATGGGGGTAGGAACGATAGTAGAATGAATCTGACATTATTATCCTTTGTACATATATGACTACACGAATGATGTGATTCTTCATCATGTACAACCAGAAGAATGAGAAATTAGACTCCATTTATGTATGATGTGTCAAAGTATATTCTACTGTCATTTATAACTAATTATGACAAAATTTAAAAAGGAAGAAAGAAAGTTGCTATTCCTTAAAAACAGGAGCTTAATCCTGTTAGGGAATTCTGTGTCTCGGTGTTACTCCACTGACAGGGAAGTGTACTGGGGTTATATACCACCTCGTCAATCATCCATTGATGATGCTAGGCATGAGGAATACAAATGAATTGTTTGACATTTCCCAAATGCCATGAGTTCCCAGGTCTCCCTGCACGAAAAGTTCTCAGATTCAGATACAGGCGCTAGCAAAGCCAGGCCAAATTAAGGCCTGAGAGGGTTTGAACAGAGGCACCTACAGTTTACTTCAACTTGGTTCATAAAATGTACAAAAGTACCTTTATGGCAAAACTATGGAGGCAATAAAAAGGTCAGTGGTAACCAGGGACTGGGAAGGAGGAAGGAATGAATAGATAGTGCAGGTTTTTCAGTTAGTGAAACTACTCCACGAAGTACTAAAATGGTGAATATATATCATTACATTTGTCAAAAATCCATATAAAGGGCTGGGTGTGGTGGCGCATGCCTGAAATCCCAGTGGCTCGGGAGGCTGAGGCAGGAGGATCATGAGTTCAAAGCCCGCCTCAGCAACTTGGTGAGTCCCTAAGCAATTTATCAAGACCCTGTTTTTAAATAAAATATTTAAAGAGGGCTGGGGATGTGGCTCAGTGGTTGAGATCCCCTGGGTTCAATCCCTGGTGCCAAAAAACCCAAAACACAAAACAAACATAGACAGTGCAGACTCTGGGTGACAATGTAGGTTCATTGTTATGGGGCGCAACTGAAGAACAGACGATCACCACCGAGAAGTCCAAATCTAAGAGTCTTTATTAAGCTGGCCGCTGACTGTCTCACACAATGCCCCCCAAAAATGGCTATTGGGAGAACAGCTCCGACCACAGGGTTGTAGAGGTTCTTATACCAAAAATCACATCAATCATAAGTGTCTGTTGCTGTGATTTGAAATTACACATTAACATCATGAGATCATCAACAGAGAGGGAAGTGGGTCAAAATGACCCTTACCTAGGTACAAACTAAAGAATGGTTACTAACATCCACACAATTACCATTTACATGGTACACTGGTTAAGAGCAATAGAGGTCAAAGGAGAGCAAGATTTAATACATAGGAGTTGCCACTGCACATTATTAAACATGTCACGCTAAGTAACTGATGATGGGTACAGAGGTGGGGTGTTCCCATGGGAGAAGCTTATTTCCTACATAACATGGAGCCTCAGAGCAAAATGGAGTCTGTTTAGTCATTTCCCTTAGAGTCTGGCCTAGAACATTCTCATGGAGTCAGATCTGTCAGCCCATCACATCATGAGTTGTAACTAACGGTCGCTCTGGTTGAGGACATGGGTAGTGGAGGAGGCTGTGCATGTGGAGGGGAAGGAGCTATGTAGGAAATCTCTACACCTGCCACTCAGCTTTGCTGTGATCTAACACTGATCTTTTAAAAAATCTGATTTTTAAAAAGTAACTTGAGTTTGCAAAGGCTGCCATATTTCCCCCAGTTTCCTTCTATCTTCCAGGTGTGTGGGGAAAGCACCAGCATTCTGAGAATCTGGCTAATAGAAGGTTGAGCTAGGGCTATGTTAGCTGGTTTTTAGTGGGATATATTTATGTGACAAACAGTGTAAAGGTAAATTACTGCTAACCCAATGACAAAAGAATGGTTTTTAGGAAAATCTTGGATTCCCATGGGCTTACCCACAGATATGAAACCAAAGTGCAAGTCCAGATAAATCAAATAAGTGTTCCATATTCAGTAAAGCCACCACTGAGAAAATTTTTAAAAAGAAGCAAAACTAAAAACTAATAAGCCAATAAAATCTCTCGCTGCACATCCCACGTAGGCAAGTTAAAGGGCTCCTATAGGAGGGATGGGCTGGCTGCAAAATAAAAGCTATGGAATTTATTTATCAGAAATAATGACAGAAGACAGAATTATTTTAAGAACAGGGGCATGACTGATTGAGCCCTCCAGAAGGGTCTGGTCCTAACAAAGGAAGGAGCCTGCGCACGTGCTCCATTTATATTGCTACAGATCAAAAGGGACCCGTAGGAGCTTCTTCTGTGAAAGGTAGGATGAGGGGTGGAGGTAAGCAAGACATCCAGGGCCTGTATTTGAACTTCAGTGGTAAACCAACGCAAGATAACCAATGACTCAGGTGATCTCGAAGAGTGATTAATAACCGAGAGTGAGTTCCTAAGGCCAGATCCGCCTGGTTAATGGCCCAACTATGCTTGATTCTCATACAAGCCATGGATGACTCCCCACAAAAATCAAGTCACTAAATGCCCTCCCCCCAAAAAAAAGCAGAAACAGAGGAAAAGAGCAGTAAAAATGACAGATGCAAAAAAATAAACTCGAACAGTAAGGAGGCAGATGTAAACCCACTTATACCGATAATCATATTCAAGATAAGTAGTCAACACAATTTAAATGTAGAGACGGTCAGATTGGAGAAAGGATCAAGCAGAGAGAAACAACTGAATGCTATCTACAAGAAACTCACTGCAAATATAAAGATGCAAATATGTTGAAAATAAAAGGGGAGAACAAGATAGACAATGGCAACACTGTAAGAAAGCTGGAGTGACCGTATTAGTATTAGACAAAGTAGACAGGCATGATCCCCATTAGCAGGCAAAGGTATGTATCCTTCCCATTAAGCAGGAACAGAAATGAAAGATCATATTTCATGTCCCCCCAAGTATGAAAATCAATCCTCCAAGAGGGATCTGGTGGCCACGATGGTGCGCTTCTACAACCTTTGGAAGGCAGGACCACGTGATTGGGAGCCTCACTGGAATCACATGGAGTGGGGGATGGTCAGTTTCCCAAACAAGGGATTCAAGGATATGAAAGAAGCAACAGAGGTTCATAACCAAATGAGCACTAAGGGACTGGCTTCCTTTCCAACACATCACACATCCATAAAACCTAGCAGTAGCAGGGTTCTACCCAAGAACATGGTAATGACAGAGGACACCAGGAGGAGAAGGTTTAAAAGGTATATTAGTCTAGAAACCATTTATTCAACTATCCAAGAGCCTGAGTGAGGAAATCATTCTTCTCCAGAGTTGCTCAGAAACCCTAAGATTTGAGACTGCAGAAATAAAGAAAAAGATGTTAACATGAAATCCAGGTTTATAATGAAGATAAAGAAGGCAGTTTTTTGCGATATTATATTCTTTGCATCCCAGTGAACTTATTCAAATGTTATTGGCATCCTTTACCATTTCTCAGGCTGGGGATGTAGATCAGTGGTAAGGAACTTATCTAGCATGCATGAGACCCTGGGTTTCTGATCCCTAGGACCACAAAAAAAAAAAAAAAAAAAAAAAAACTTTCCCCAAAATTGTAATCCAAACTTACTCCCACCACATCCAACCTCTCTCTTTCTGTTTCCAGTTGATAACACACTGAGGGAAAAAGGAACGTCAGACTTCAGATCAGGGCTGAATGCTGAAATCACAGATTGTTAGACTCGAAGGGGAATTTAAGACTCTCCTATTCCTCCCTCCGTCCCTCCCACAGGGCTGAGACGGCCACAGCACTCCTACGGGAGAGACTGACCCACAGGATTTGATGCATATTGATTTAGCTAATTGGTAAATGTCTTCATAACTATTGGAAAAGGGGCTCATTTTGCATTCAGTGTTTAACAATATCTCACACACACACACACACACACACACACACACACACACACACCCAAAACCACTCATCCTCTTCTTCCCAAAACAGAATCATGAATCTTGGTGTTTCCCTCTGTGAGAAGTACCAGTCCAGGGCTGCTTCCTTTCCAGGGCTTGCCACTTATTGGCTTTTGCTAAAATACCTTGTTCTGCATGAAGTAGGGTTTATGACTCAGTGCTTGTGATATACTTTGGGCAACTATTTTCCAAAAAGATGTAAAGTCTGTTTTTTTTTTTTTTTTTTTTTTTCCCCTTATAAAAATAAATTCAAGGGCTGGGGTTGTGGCTGAGTGGTAGAACACCTGCCCAGCATGCCCCCGGCCCTGGGTGCCATCCTTAGCATGGCCAAGAGGGGGCAAAAATTGAATGGGGAAGAGAAGCAAAAGCTCAGACACCACATGAATACTAAACGAGGTTCTGAGGGCCCTCTGCTGGCCATTCTCTTTACGTGTACTCCTTAGTTTTAAAAAAAGGTCAAGTTAACCACAAAAAGCTGGGACAAGAAATATTTTTTTTCCTCCTCACATTTCTGCTACTGGTCCTCTCAGCGCACTCCCCCATTTCTTCCCTGCATGCTTCCTTCCCGAGGGTTCCAGGCAATCCTTATTACCTTTTCTTGGAAAGCTGGTAGGCAGATCTGGCTCTGACCTCATTCTGAGCTGCTTCAATTTTTTCCATGATTATTAGCAAAGTTTCGATTACCTGGTTTTATGACTTCTTTCCTGACTTAATGGTTCAGAGGTGGTCCTAAATACAGGCTATAAGAGGCATTCCAAATCTTCAAAATAAGATCTAATTATCAGTAATTAGTGGTAGGCACATAAAGCATGACCCAGCTGTAACACAGCCATCTCAGGAGTAGGCTGGGAATGTGTCAGGATGAGACACTTTGCCCACCGAATTCTGAAGGCAGGAGCTGTCCCCACGACTTATTCTCCCTTCCTCCCTTTCATGTTTAATCTTTTTGTCATTCCTATTTCCTCTGCAGAATCTGTTGGGTTATTCTGCAGTCTAGAATCTTCCCTGTAAACATTGAAATGTAAAATATCTGCCCACATAACAAAAATTGCATCATAGCAGAATGGCTGAGATGAGCAGGGAGTTAGACTGGATTTCCAAAATCCCTTTTGGTTATCTGATTTTATGAGGGTAAATCAATCTATGTGGAGTTGATTTGAAATATTAGCTAGATGCAAATGAGACAGAAGGGTCTCTTGACAGATGAGAACAGGTTAATAAGGATTGGCCTGTAAGAGCTGTCATGCTTTGAGGGATATAATTATGATAATACAACAGATCATTAGCAAAATGACCTGAAGATTCAAAGGCCAAGAGCAGGATATTGCAGCAGGTACAGACAAGAAAAAAATATTACCAAGGCCAGAAACTTTGAATTAAAGGTAACTATTTCTTAGTCTCACTGAAAGTCAACAGAAATTCTTTTTTTCTATATGTTCTAATTGATTATACCTGACAGTAGAATGCACTTTGACACATTGTACACATATGGAGCATAACTTCTCATTCCTCTGGCTGTACATGGTGCTGAGTCACACCAGTAGTATAATCATGCATGTATATAGAGTAATAATGTCTGTCTCATTCTACTGTCCTTCCCATTCCCACCACCCCACCCCTCCCCTCACTCCCCTATGCAAAAGTTCCTTCATTCTTCCCTACCCGCCACCACTATGGATCAGCATCTGCTTATCAGAGAAAACATTCGGCTGGATCAGCATCTGCTTATCAGAGAAAACATTCGGCCTTTGGTTTTTTGGAACTGGCTTATTTCACTTAGCATGATATTCTCTAGTTCCATCCATTTACCTGCAAATGCCATAATTTCATTCTTTAAGGCTGAGTAATATTCCATTGTGTATATGTACCACATTTGCTTTATCCACTCATCTCTTGAAAGGCATCTAAGTTGGTTCCACAGTTTAGCTATTGTGAATTGAGCTGCTATAACACTGATGTGGCTGTATCACTATAGTAAGTTGATTTTTTAAGTCCTTTGAGTGTCAACTGAGGAGTGGGCTAGCTGGATCAATTGATGATTCCATTCCAAGTTTCCTTAGGAATCTCCATACTGCTTTCCATAATGGTTGCACCAATCTGCAGTCCCACCAGCGATGTATGAGTGTACCTTTTCCCCACATCCTCGCCAACATTTACTATTGCTTGTATTCTTGATAATTGCCATTCTGATTGGAGTGAGATAAAATTTTGGAGTAGTTTTGATTTGTATTTCTCTAATTGCTAGAGATGATGAACATTTTTTTGTGTGTTTATTGATGGAGACAACAGAAATTCTTGATATCGCATATCTACATAAGACTGTGAGCAGCCTGCCTCCAAGAAGGGCACCTGGGCACGTGAGAAAGCAAACAGGAGCCAGTGGCCAGAGATCAAGGACAAGGCTAACTTTTCACCTCAACTGTGGTGGCAGGAGGAGTGGGTGGCTCTTCTCTCTCCCCGCCACTAAGATGGACTGATTTTCACTCACTGTTAGGTCAGTTCAGGGGGACGGAGCTCAGAGACATGACTCGGGGCATCCTGACCACCTTGGTCCCAGGTACATGTGAATGGAGAACGGTAGGACAGGATGTCCCATCCTTGACCTTCCCTCCTGACCCAGAGCATCAAGACGGTGCCACCTGAGAACATCCTTCCCTCCAGCTAGGCTGGTCAGTGATCCAAAGGAAGATACAGCAGGGGGGTGTAAATGTGACATCACGTGTCTTGGCCGTACTTGTTACTGGTTTGGTCTTGTATACAAACAAAGAAAAGTAGGAAGTAAACTTGAAAATCATTTGTCATCATAAAGATGAAGCAATGAAAAATGAAATATTTATAGTCAGGCCAAATAAATAATATAAATACATAAAATCTGAGTAGAAACCCACTGTTTCTGGTCAGAGATTTAAGGTTAATGCATATTTATCCTCTGGAATACAATCCTTCAAATCCTGAGGTTGTTGTCCTTTTTGCCATTTCTAAAACTTTCCCCTATTTTTCCCCCTATTTTTCATATGTGAAAACTCAGTCAGAAATATTAAGTAACTGAACCAATACAATATGAATACAGAAAATTAAAAAGAGGAAGCAGAGGTACCTGTCCTTTTCCTTAACCCCTCAGGACCAGTTTTAAATTCTCCTTCATGGGAAGTACCTGAAGAAGAGAGGGAGAACACAGCAGCTGGCAGAGAAGAAGGGAGGGGAACTGCAAAGAGGATCAAGAGACTTGTGGTGCAATGTGCCACTAAAATGCAAGCTCCTTTGGGTATAGGCCAAGGAGTGGGATAGCTGGATCAAATGGTGGCTCCATTCCAAGCTTTCTAAGGAATCTCCACACTGCTTTCCAGAGTGGCTGCACCAATTTGCAGCCCCACCAGCAATGTATGAGTGTACCTTTTTCCCCAAATCCTCGCCAATACCTGTTGTTGCTTGTCTTCTTGATAACAGACATTCTAATTGGGGTTAGATGAAATCTTAGGGTAGTTTTGATTTGCATTTCTCTTATTATTAGAGGTGTTGAACATTTTTCATATAATCAGCATACTACAGTGATACAGCCACATCAATGTTTATAGCATCTCAATTTGCAATAGCTAGATTGTGGAACCAACTAGATGCCCTTCAATAGACAAATGGATAAAGAAACTGTGGTGTATATATACATAATGGAATATTATTCAATGATAAAGAAGAATAAATTTATGGCATTTACAGGTAAATGGATGGAGTTGGAGAATATCATGCTAAGTGAGATAAGCCAATCCCCCAAAACCAAAGGCTGAATGTTTTCTCTGATAAATGGACACTGATACATAATGGGGGGAAGGGGGCAAGGGAAGAATGGAGGAAGGATGGATTGTTTAGAGGGAAATGATGGGAGGGGAGGGGGCGGGGGAAGGAAAGATAAAGGAATGAGACAGTCATCATTACCCAATAAATATGTATGATTACACAAATGGTGTGACTCTACTTCTTGTACAACCAGAGAAATGAAAAGTTGTACCCAAAAAAACACAAGCTCCGTGGGGGTAAGGGCTCTACCTGGTGTGTTCAATACTAATGACCCAGCACGAGCCTAGTACAGGGGTTTCACAAACCCCTGCTGAATAAATTAATATGTGGCATGAAAATACCACTTCAAGTTTTGATGACATTCAACATACTAGTTAGAGGATTTAGTCTTGTAGAAAGGGTTTCCTTAATTAAAAAATAATAGAAAATTTTAAATGCAAGAGTTTGAGTTTCTAAATCAGCATGTAGGGAGCTTAGATTTTTCATTTTGTCCTAACAATGAGTAAAATTTTAAATAAACTGAAAAATTAACAACTCTTCTTAGATCCATCAGAGAAGTGAGGTCACAGGAACCATTGTCCTAAAAATTGGAAGGACAGGTAAAGACAGAAAATTCCAACTTAATAGAGCAGAAACCACTGCAGGAGCTGGTATCAGGGTAGGAAAACTTAAACAATAGTTGACAAATTGCTGGAGGCTCCGAGTGGACAAAATCGCTAGGAGAATCCAGTCCTAAGAAAACATCTGTAATTTTTGTGGGTTTTACCTCCAAAAGCTCTATCAACCTTCACAATGAATATCAAAGAAAAACTCCCTCATGCTTCCAGCAGAGGCAGGGAAAAGTAATCATTTTGAAATACACCAGACAATTCCATTCTCCTTAAGGAGGCCTGCCCGCAGGAGAAACTATTTTATCAGAACCTAAACTGCAGAGGTTTTATCAGAACATAAGCAACATGGGGGAAGGGAAACACCCCACTCTACCTCCCTCTAAATATTGTGTCTGTTATAGTTTAGATGTGAGGTGTCCCCCGAAGGCTCATGTGTGAGACAATAAAGGAACTTCAGAAGTGAAATAATTGGGTTATGAGAACCTTAACCTAATCAGTACATTACTCCCATTAAATGGATTAATTAAACCCCTATCTCATCCTGTATAAAACTCAACTCAAAATGGATCAAGGATCTAGGAATTAGACCAAAGACCCTTCACAAAATAGAAGAAAAAGTAGGCCCGAATCTCCATCACGTTGACTTAGGACCAGGCTTCCTCAACAAGACCCCCATAGCACAAGAAATAAAAGCAAGAATCAATAAATGGGATAGATTCAAACTAAAAAGTTTTTTCTCAACACAGAAAACAATCAATAATGTGAAAAGAGAGCCCACAGAGTGGGAGAAAATTTTTTCCACACACACTTCAGACAGAGCACTAATCTCCAAAGTTGATAAAGAACTTAAAAAACTTTACACCAAAAATATAAAGAATCCAATCAATAAATGGGCTAAGGAACTGGGCAGACACTTCACAGAAGAAGATATATAGGTGATCAACAAATATATGAAAAAGTGCTCATCATCCCTAGTAATTAGAGAAATGCAAATTAAAACCACCCTAAGATTTCATTTAACTCCAATTAGAATGACTATTACCAAGAACACAAGCAATAATAAGTGTTGGCATGGATGTGGGGAAAAAGACACACTCATACATTGCTGGTGGAGTTGTAAATTGGTGCAGCCACTCTGGAAAGCAGTATGGAGATTCCTCATAAAACTTGGAATGGACCCATCATTTGACCCAGCTATCCCACTCCTCGGTTTATACCCAAAGGACTTAAAATCAGCAAACTACAGTGATGTAGCCACATCAATGTACATAGCAGCTCAATTCACAACAGCTAGATTGTGGACCAACCTAGATGCCCTTCAACAGATGAATGGATAAAGGAACTGTGGTATATACACATAATGGAATATTACTCAGTCATAAAGAAGAATAAAATTATGGCATTTGCTGGTAAATGGATGAAGTTGGAAAATATCATGCTAAGTGAAATAGGCCAAGCCCAAAAAACCAAAGGCCAAATTTTTTCTCTGATAAGTGCATGACAATATATAATGAGGGGGCTGGCGGGGGAACTTTGGATGGTGTAGAGGAAAAAGGGGTGAGAGCGGGTGGGAGACAGAAGGATAAGAAAATAAAACAGACAGTATTACCTTATGTATATGTATGATCACATGAATGGTGTGAATCTGCATTGTGCACAACCATAGAAATGAAAAGTTGTACCCCATTTGTGTACAATGAATTAAAATGCAGTCTGCAAAAATAAAAAAGATTTTAATTTAAAAAAAAAAGAAGTGAAATAATTGGGTTATGAGAACCTTAACCTAATCAGTACATTACTCCCATTAAATGGATTAACTGGGTGATAATTTTAGGCAGGTAGGGTGTGACTGGAGGAAGTGGGGGGATACCTCTGGGATTTTATATACTTTTCTTGGGAAGTGCAAGCTGTCTCTGCTTACTGGTGCTATGTCTCAAGCTGGTTTTCTCCTCCTTCAAGCCCTTCTGCCTTGATGTGCTGCCTCATCTCAGTCCCAGAGCAATGAAGTCAGTCATCTATGGACTGAGACCTCTGAAACTGTGAGCCCCAGATAAACGTTCCCCACTCTAAACTTGTTCTTGTCAGGTCTTTTGGTCCTAGTGGCAAAAAGCTGACTAAAACAATGTCCCACATAGAGGGTAAGAGGGACTGCAAAGTGCTGGTGATGTTCATAGTCCAAACACAGACTCGCCAAAAGACTAAAACTCAGTCATAGAATCACAGAATGTCCCCCTATACCTTACCATTGTTATAAGCAAACATACACATATTAATCTATCTACCCACAATTAAATATAAATAAAATGAATGACAGCAATGATACAAAGGACAGGTGAGAGGAATTAGAATTATTTTGTGAGGCAGTATAATATTGTTTGGAAGTAGAGGTGGACTAGTTATGATTGTATATTACAAACTCGAGGGCAACCATTTTAGAATTTAAAGATTAAGAAAAGGTATAATTGATAAAGATAGGAGAGAAAACAGAATAACAAATGCCAATTAAAACCACAAAAATGCAGAAAAGGAATATAAGACAAAAATAGAAACAAATAACAAGGGTAACACATAGAAAATAATAACAAATATGGTAGATATCAATCTATGTTCTCAAAGATCACTATGAATGTCAGTGGTCTAAATATACCAATTAAAAGACACCAACTGTCAGAATGGATCAAAAAACAAGACTCAAACCTATGTCATCTACAATAGACCCACTTTATTTACTTGTTTGCTTGTTTGTTGCAATATTGGGAATTGCATCCAAGGGTGTTTGACCACTGACCTACATTTCCAGTCCTTCTTAAATTTTATTTTGAGACAGGGTCTCCCTTACATTTATGATGCTGGTCTCAAACTTGCAGTCCTCCTGCCTCAACCTCCAGAGTCACTGGGATTACAGTCATGCACTAACACACCCAGCTAGGAAACCCACTTAAAATATAAAGATGCAAGTAGATTAAAAGAAAATGGATGGAGGAAATACTATGTTAATATGAATCAAAAGAAGGTGGGAATAACTACATTAATTTCAGACAGAGCAGACTTCAGAGCAAGGGAAATTATCAGGGAGATAAATAGAGCCATTTCATAATGATAAAGGGATCAAGAAGACATAACAATCCTTAAAGTGGGTGAACCTAACAACAGAATGTCAAAATACATGAAGCAAAAACTGGCAGAACTTCAAGAAGAAATAGATGAATCCACTGTTAGAGTTGGAGATTTCAACACCCCACTATCATGAATCCAGCAAAAAATCAGTAAGGACATAGTTGAACTCAATAATACCATAAATCAACTGGATATGACGGACACCTAAACCTACTTCATTCAGTGACAGCAGAAGACATAGTCTTCTCAAGATCACAGGAATCTTCACCAAGATGGACCACATTCTGGGCCATAAAACAAAATCCAATGAATTTAGAAGAATAGAAATCATATAATGTCTACTCTTAGACCACAATGGGAGTTAAACTACAAATCAGTTACAGGAAAATAGCTAGAATATCTCCCTCCCCAAAATTTGGAGATTACATAACATACTTCTAAATAACACATGAATCAAAAGAAATATCAAGGGAAACTTTTAAAATATATTAAACTAAATGAAAATGAAAACAATATAGCAAAATTTGGAGAATGCAGTAAAAGTAGTGCTTAGAGGGAAATTCCTAGCATTCAATGCACATGTTAAAAAGAAGAAAAATTTTAAATAAGTGTGTAAGCTTCCACCATAGAAAATTAGAAAAAGAAGAGCCAACTATATTCAAATAAGCAGAGGAAAGAAATAATAAAAATTAGAGATGAAATTGAAAACAGTAAGTTAGTAGAGAAAAATCAATGAAAATGAAATCTGGTTGTTCAGAAAGATAAGTAAAATTGATAAACCTTTAGCTAAGAGAGTAAAAAATAAGAAAATACAATCACTAATATCAGAAATAAGAGAGGGAACATTCTTACAGATCCCAAGGACATTAAAGAGATAATAAGAAACTATTATTAACAACTCTGTGCCCACAGATTTGATAACCTGACTAAAATGGATCAACCATCAAAAAGCATTTGACAAAACCCAACCAATTCCCTCAAAGATAAAATCTGCCAAAAACTCCTTAAGAAATAGATAATTCAAATTGGCCTATTTCTAATCAATCAATCAATAATTAATAGCATCACAACAGAATGCAAAAGGCCTGGATGGGTTCACTGGTGAATCCTGTGATCACTTATGGGAGAAATCATACAGGGTCTACTTCCTAATTCATACTGTGACTCCATCATTGCCCTAATGCTAAAACCAGACGAAAACACTACAAGAAATAAAGAAAAAGCTATAGACTGATATCTTTCATGAACATCACTGAAAAATCATCCAGGAACTGCAAATTGAATTCAATAATATATTAGAGTAAGTTTTTCTCCACATTTTTTATGGGCACATTATTGGGATTTATTATTATATATTTGTACATGTTCACAATGGAGTGATACGATTTAGCCAATATCACTCCCCAGCACGTTCCCCCTCCCTCCCCACCTCCTGTCCCTTAGTCACTCTCCTCTGTGGATCTCCCTTTGGTTTTCATGAGCTCATCCCCCACTTTTCCTTTTTCCTCTCTAGCTTTGACATATGAGAGAAAACATGCGACACTTGACCTTCTAATTTTGACTTTAAAGATAAATATTTACCATGACTAAGTGGGATTTATCCCAGGTATGCAAAGTTGGTTTAACATTCAAAAATCAATATACATCAACAGGCTAAAGAGAAAAAAAAAATCACATGATTGCATCAATAGGTGCAGGAAAAGATTTGACAAAACTTAACACCCATTGAGGATTTTAAAAGGAAGGAAGGAAGGAAGGAAGGAAGGAAGGAAGGAAGGAAGGAAGAAAGAAAGAAAGAAAGAAAGAAAGAAAGAAAGAAAGAAAGAAAGAAAGAACTGAGTATACTTGGAATAAATTAGAAGGGAACTTTCTCAACTTGACAAATAACATTTACAGAAAACCCATAACTAACATCATACTTAATAGTGAAAAACTTGAAACTTTCCTACCACGATCAGGAACAGGGGGAGAATACACCCTCTCATCATTCTTTTCACCATCACACTGGAAGTCCTAGCTTAAATAATAAGACAAGAAAAGAACAGTATTCATATTGGGAAAGGAGAAATAAAATTCTCTTTGTTCACAGATGACATGACCTTCAATGTAGAAAATTCAAAAGAATTAACAACAAAAAAAGAAAAACCCTCCTGGAACAAATAAGCAATGTTACAGAATAGAAAGGTTAATATACAAAAGTCAATTGCTTTCCTTTATACCAGCAATGAACAAGTGGAATTTGAAATAAAAATCATTACCATTTATATTAGCACTCTCAAAAATAAAATGCTTATGATAAATAGGTATAAGATCTATATGAGGGAAAACTGCAAATCTCTGATGAAAGATATCAAAGAGCTAAATAAATGGAGAGATATTCCATGTTCATGGATAGGAAGACTCAATATTGTCAAGATATTCTTCCTAACATTATCTATAGATTCAACACAAGCTCAGTCAAAATCTCAGCAACTTACTTTGTGGATATTGACAAACTGATTCTACGATTTTCATGGACAGACAAAAGGCCAGAATATCTAATTCAATGTTGGGAGAGAATAACAAAAATTGTATTATTGGCACTACCCAGCTTCAAGACTTACTATAAAGCTACAGTAAGCAAAATGGTATGATATTAGCAAAAGAGTAGATAAATAGATCAATGGAGCAGAATAGGAAACCAGAAATAGGTACACATAAAAATAGTAACTGACTTTTGATACAGGAGCAAAGGCAATGCTGAGGAGCAAAGATAGTCTGTTCAACAAATGGTACTGGAACAACTGGATGCCCACATGCAATAAGATTAATCTAGACACAGGCTATACATCCTTCAAAAAATTAACTCAAAATGGATTCTCAATTTATATGTAAAATACAAAACTATAATACTCACAGGAGAAAACTACCTACATGGCCTTAGATATGGCTGTAATTTTTTTGGTAAAACATCAGAGATACAATCCATGAAATAATTGAAAAGTTGAACTTAATAAAAATTAACATTTTCTGCTCTGTGAAAGACACTGTCAGAAGAATGAGTAAATAAACCACCAACCAAGAGAAAATATTTGTACAAGATACATCTGAAAAAGGACTGTTATTCAAAATATACAATGAACTTCTGAAACTCAACAGTAAGAAAATGAACATCTGATGAAAAAATAGGCAGAAAACCTTAATAGATGCAAGAACACCAAGGAAAATGTAAAGATGGAAAGTAAGCATGTGAAGGTATTCACCATTAAATACATTAGGGAACTACAAATTAAAGCAGCAATTAGATATCACTGCAAACAAGTGATATCTAATTACAAGTAATCACACTTCTTGGTATTTGCCCAAATGAATGAAAATTTATGTCCAGATGTTCATGGCAGTTTTATTCATCAGTACCCAAACTGGGAAGCAACCAAGCTGACCTTCATTAGGTAAACAAATAAGCAAGGTGTGGTGCATCCAGACAATGGAATGTCATTAAGCACATGGATAAAACTCAAATGAACATTGCTAAGTGAAAGAAGTCAATCTGAAAATGCTGTATGATTCAATTATATGAGCTTCTGAAGAAGGTAAAACTATGAAGATAATTTTAAAAATAAGTGGTTGTTAGGGGTATGAGCACAGATGAGTTTTAGGGCAGTATATCCTGTATGATACAACAACAGTGTATATGTGTGATGGTGCATTTGGCAAGCTCTTTGAATTTGCAGCACCAAAGCTGAGCCCTAACAGAAGCAATAGACTTTGAGTGGTAACTATGTGTCAATGTAGTTTCATTGATTGTAACAAATGTACATCCTATTGATCTATATTTCTGAAAAACGCAGACTGATACAGAGAAGGAAGACAATTTATTACTCACAGCAGGGAAGTAGCCAGATATCACCAGTTTTGCACTGGTTCCAGATACTCCATTACGAAAAGCAAAACAAAGTCCAGATAACCCTGTACCCATAGTAGGTTGTATTTGAGGAAGGAACCCTGAGGTTAGGGAAGGCCAATATTTTACATAGTAAGCAACCTTGCTTACCCTTTGCTCCAGAGGGAGACATTATCTCTTTCTTCCCAGATGGATCATTATACAAACAACCTTGAAAAGATATTACAAAATGCAGTTAGAAACTTTTCTTGCAATATGGAGAGATAGCTCAAGAGCCCCAGGAAACTCAAAAGCACCAATAATTTGCTCAGCTGGCCAATCTTAAATTTCTAAAAATGGGGTCACCCAACCTCACCTGTCTTCTAATGAGATGAGTAAAAGTCTGTAGAACCTCCTAGAAGTTGTGCTTGCCAAAGAGAGTGAATCTGAACCTAATCATGTCTGAAGATCAGGAAATATAAAGGATAGAAGAACAAGTTGGAATTAATTGTATATTTCAAAAGAGTGCATAGAGAGGATTTTGAATGTTCTCAACACAAAGAAATGATAACTGTTTGAGGTGATAAATTAGTTACCCTGATCTGATCATTACACATTGCATATATGTATTGATTGAAATGTCCATCCACACTGTACACTGTGTAAACATGCACAATTATTGTCAATTTAAAATTTTTTTCTAAATAAAAAATTTTAAAAGTTGGACAAGGGAAGCTAAAATCAGCCAAATGTAGAAAATGCAATTGTGTATGGGATAAATCATTCACTTTCTCCAACAACGAAATAACATTTTAAAAATGTAGGAGAAGGACTGAGGATATAGTTCTGTTGGTAGAGTGCTTGCCTCACATTCACAAGCCCCTGGGTTCAATCGCCAGCACCACAAAAATAAAAATGAATAAGAAATTTTTAAAAAGGTAGGAAAAAGAATAGTTATGGACTAGAAGAGAGTTAAGAAACAACACACTATACAGGTCTTAATCCTGACCTAAACAAACCAATTTCAGGGCAGTTTCTGGACAACTGGGAAAATTTGAGCATGGGCAGGGAATGATATATTAAAATTACATGAAAAATGGTTGTTAGAAGTTATAAAGGCATTGGGGTTATTCTTAAACATTCTTGTGTGCTAGAGTTAGTTACAATGTTGTCATGTGCCTTAAATAACTTCAAAACTCCCAACAACAGTGGAAGGAGAAAGATGGATCAAGTATGGCAGGATGTTATATATTAAATCCAGGGGATGAATACATGAAAGTTCATAACACCATTTTCTTCTATATAATTTAAAATTTTTTTCCATTGAAAGTTTCATAAGTAACTTTTAAGTTACATTAGGGAATTGCAAATTTAAAAAAGGCTTAAAAAAAAGCGAATCAGAGAACAATGAGAGAATTAATTACAAATACAGAGGTCCTAGGGGGCTCTGGTGGAGTGACTTTAAGTCAGACTTTTGTGAAGCATTTTAGATCTTCTGGAGCCTGTTTTTCATAAGAGTGACTTCCATTTTTCCTTTTCAAAGTTCATAGCCTTTTTTCATTGAGATGATAGAATTTCTGTGGGAAAAAGGTGAGGAAAAAGAGATAGGAAGGTAGAGAATAATACAGGAGGAAAGGGGGAAGAGAGGGAGGAAGAGATTTGCCCTGGGAAAGGAAAAGAGGAAAGAAGAGGAAAGGCAAGGGGGAACAAACAAAAAAATTGGATGTATTTGCCTTGGATTTCCCCCCTAAGGCCCCACTCTGTCTATTTGAGGCAAAATTTGGCCACAATTTTCTTCCTGCATCCTTTTGAATTCCTCTTATCATTACTTATCCTTTCAACAATTTCTTACATATCAAGTTCTATGCAAAATGCAGAGAACAATGATCAAAAGCAGGTGGATTCCTTTGTCCCAGGCTTTTATAGTCTAGCAAAGGTGACATCTGTTAGGCCAATAATCACACAGCTGTGTTCAGCTCTCCACCAGGGCAAGTGCTGTGAAGTAAAGGCATAAATTTCTATAAAAGCAAATAACGCAGGCTGGGAGTATAGCTCAGTTGGTAGAGTGCTTACCTTGAATGCACAAGGCCCTCAGTTCAATCCCCAGAAACACACACACACACACACACAGCAAATAACACAACAACTTGGGGCAGCAACAGAACACCCCTCAGGAAGTGACCCTGCTGGTGCTCAGATCTGAAGTAAGCAGGCTTTCCCCTTTGTGCATGTCAACGTCTTGTTTTCCTGAATTGCATCCTGCTGGCATGGAAAAAAGTCAAAATACAAAATGTTGCCCAATGTGATGTTTATCACACAAACACTGAATTTGAAAACAAAGACCAAGTGTTTCCATGACCACTTCCTAGCTGTCTGATCCTGGGCAAACTTCACACACTCTCCTTATCTGTGGAATGTGATGATAAAGTCACCTATCTGCTAGGTCACTTATGATGACTGAATGCAATAAATCTTTGTGAAAGCTCACCACGTCACTGATTAAATAAATGCCGACAGTTTCTTTCTTTCTGTTGAAGAGTATAAATTATTCAGTCATCAGTCCTTGTTCCAGAAGGAAAATTGGAAAAAGGAAACACACTTTAACCAAGGAGTATGGAGCTCATGTCCTCAGTCTGTCCCTGGTCGCTTTTCAGTCTTATTTAATAAGAACATCAGCTGGTCAAACTCAAGTATTTTTCTCCTGTCTGAGAAGGTAAGACCTGGCCCATTGCGTTGGTTTCTGGACTCAGCACTGCCTGGTATTATAGGGTTCTTTATTAGGTACCACCTCTTTCAGATATACTAGCACATCCTGGACATATCAGTGTTGATGAACAAGCTGACATATCTGTCCTATAATTGTAGTCAAGTGTCAACACACCAATTATCTTGCTTTTGAAAGTTTTGATGGGTCCTAATAGTCAGTTCAACCTTGCATATCACCAGGAATGATTGACTACAGCTTTAGGACTCTTCTGGACGTGAACAGAAACATGCTAATCCAGTGTTTCTCACAGTGGTCCTTATACCACCTGAACCTCCTCAGGATCTCATTAAAATGTAAACATTCTCCAGAGCTACTAAATCAGAATCTCTGGGGAAGAACTCAAAAATTAGCACTATTAACAAGCAAGTTTTGATGATCTCAAAGAAGTCTGAGGATTGGTCAAGCAAACTCAAGGTTATCCTCCACACTATTAAGGCTTCAAGGACTATGTGCAATAGATAATACTTCCAGCCAGGATAACATATTGAAATGCTGAACTCCCACATATTGGTTATGATAAAAAATGAGTGCAAATAGGGAAATGTAGAGTGAGTAGCAAAGGATCTTAAAATCTGATCTTCAGATTTCTACCACCTGAATCAAGCATGTTTCATTAAAATGAGCAGGTCTGTCCATTATGTAATAAAGGGGTTAACTTCAATGGCTTCAGTAGGGTGCCAAGTGCATGATTTCTAAATAATTCTCCACTGAAAGGGACCAGGACTCTTTGAAGAAATGACTGATTCCAGGGATGTGGCAGGGAAATAGTAAATGAGACTACAGCATCTGTTGTACTACAAAGCAAGTGCTCAAAGAATCATGGGGACATGTCAAAAGGATAGAAGGACCTCTTAAAGAAATGAATAAATAATAATAGAAATGGGTAATAACACATTGAATAAAATAGAAATCAATGAGTTCACATTTATATAAATGAATGAATGAATTTGTAAATAAATATAGGAAAAGAAAAAGCTCTACTTTAAAAGAAAATGCCAAGTAATAAATAAATGATGACACTGGAAATTTTGTTTGGCAGCTGAAATAACTGAATTGGTAATAACTGAATCAGTCATGAATCAATGAATACTAAAACTAATGGGTGAAAATTTGATGAGGAGCAGGATATTTACATAATCTCAAAGCATTTCTCCACAAAATATGTATTTATTGTTTATTAATAAATGTGCACATAATTGTTAATGAATTTTATATTATACTGACAGACACCATATTAACCAAGTGATAAAAATGAACATCAATAATAATAGGACAAATAAATAAACTGTGCCTCTTGATAATATGCACTGAGAATACATCGTTTCCTGCCAGAAATACATAATCTGGATCTAATCATAAGAAAACATCAGATAAGCCCAAATGGAGGAATATTTTACAGAATACATTTAAAAATTATCAATGTCGTAAAGGAAAAGAAAAAATGGGAACAGCTTTTGATTGAGGGGTACTAAAAAGAAATGACAACTAAATGCAACCCATGATCTTAGGTCAGATTCTGTACCTATAAAGGATATTATTGGAACATTTGGCAAAATTTTAATGGGGGGGTGTCTATAGATTAGGTGATAGTATTGTTCAACACTAATTTTCTAATTTGTATTTAGGAAATACACATTGCAGTATTAAGGTGCAGTGGGCTGTCATAACTTTCAAATGATTCAGAAAAAATATATAGAAAAAATAAGGCAAAAATGGCAAAGTGTTAGCAATTTAGAAATCCTAGTGATTTCTTTGTACCTTTTTTTGAAAATTTTCCATAAATTTGAAATTACTTCAAAATAAAAAAGATATTAAAAGTACACATTCCATCCTTTTAAGTTGGAATTTTAATTTTAAAAATGCAATTGCCAACCATTTGCTTTATTGAAGAGTGCCAACTCCAAGAAGTGGATTAAATGTAAAAGGAAGGATTTAGTTCCCATAAATAAATGAGGAGTAAGTGTCTAGCCTGGGGACAAGAGCCCCAAGGAACATCAGTAACTCAATCCAGGTGGAGCAAAGGTACTATCCAAGATCCTTAGAGCTCTTCAATGAGAAAGGCAGTCATTCCTGTCAGACACAGCACTCAGGCCATGTCTCAGGGTAACTTTGTCAGCTGAGGGCTCTTTCGACAGCTTTCTGAGGTACAACCCACTACAAAGGTGACTTTGTGTCCTTCCTGTCTTAGAAGTCAGCACACTTTTCAGATTGTCAAGTTAAAATAGCAAGGTTTTTTTAATTTTGCAAAATAGGAGTGCTTATATTTTCCACTAATAATAACAAAAGCAACTCATTATTAAACACTCTGGTCCTCTCCTAAGAGTTACTTGCACTGTGTTATTTAATCATCTTCATTTTCCTATGAGGATCAATTATGATTTTACTTTTATAGATAAAGAAACTGCAGATCAAACTCTCCAGGATCATGAAGCTGGTAAGTGGTTTGAACCTAGGCTTTCTAATGCCAAAGCCCATGTAATTAACCACTATGTAAGATGCTGTGCTAAGCTTCAGCATTTTATGGTTCCCTCTAGAATATGACTTAGTAATAATTTAGAGTAGATACACCATCTCCAGGTTTTTTTCTTTTTTTAAATCCTGAGATGCACAAATGGAAAACAATTTATAGTAGCCATGTAAATACAAACCCAAAGAGCAGAACTGCTCTGCAAATAAGAGACACCTTAGGTCATAGTTCCAACTCACATCAAACTGCTTGATGTCCTTGATGACTCTCTGCCAGAAAAAACTGGTATTTAGTTATCTTCAGTTGTTTGTTTGATTAAATCAAGGGCAGGTTGGGAAGGTTGTTCAGAAAAGACCTTAAAAAAATACTCGTCTCCAATTTTAATTTTCCTTTATGTTCTTCATTAGAGATTCTTGACACAATGTATTTTCTTCCTCGGTTCATTTTTGTGTGTATCATTTTGTGGGTTTTTGTTTGGTTTGGGTTTCATTTGTGGGGTTTTTTTTGTTTTGTTTTGTTTCCTGTTTTGTTTCTTTGCAGTGCTGGGAATTGAATTCAGGGCCTTAGGCATGCTAGCTGTACCACTGAACTGTACTCCCAGCCCTAAGCTGAATTTTTAAATGTATCAAATAGCTACTACTGAACAGTATCTGCAAAATAAAGCAGTTATCATCCAAGAGCCAGGACCAAACTGGAAGGTCCCAACTCCTAGTTCAGTCCCAGGTGTTTGGCTCCCAAACTTTCTTCCTGCTTCAGTATCCCAGGGATGATCCTCCTGGTGTGATATACTCACTGACACATGGTGGAGGAACTACTGGAACATCATTCATTTCTTTCACACAGGAAACAATATCAGAATCAAAATATGCTCAACACTGACATTATAGGCATATCATTCACTCTAAATTCAAAAAAAGAACACCATTTGTGAAAGTCTGTGTGTCAATGAACAGTAGTAAGTCACAAGTAACTATAAATATTATATATATATATATATATATAATTTGCATATATTCTAGGTTAAATTTGATTGTTGCTTTCTATTAGGGCTTTTGCATTTTCCCCTCTTCTTTTGCGATTATTTTATCTTACTTAGATCCCTACACAGTTGATCTGAGGGAAGGATGGTAGAGGTAAAGAAGTCTGTAAGAAATTACTCCAGCCCCAAAATTCACACCTTAAAGTCTGGATTTCTCCCTCATCAGCTGTGACACAGGATCATGAGGAGTAAGATGTGGGGAACAGGGTGGGTTGGCAGATCTACTTAAGACCCCTTCTCTGCTCCCAGAATCCCCCCCAAAGCAAGTGGAAGCCTTGTCACTGGTCTGTGAGATTGCCATCATAAGCCACATAAGCCATCATAAGGTTGAAAATATAAAAAGAAGTTATCCAAATCAGACATGATTTAAACCCAAGACATGATTTAAAATCTGACTCTCCGAGCAGTGCTTTTAACCCTAAGATATAACTTTGGTAAGGCTGAGCCCTTTCATTGCCCTTCCCCTCTGCCAAGATCCTAGTGGTGGCTCTGGTTTTCCAACAGTAGACCTCCTGTATCCCATCAGTCCCTGGCAAGAAATGCAAAGATGGCTCTTTTAAAGCTATTTGTGAAGGTTTTTTGTCTCCACAAATCTCTGACCCCTTCAGTTCTACCTTGTTCTAAGTAGGATCCTCAGGAAGCAGACCTGAAATGGAGACCAGCATGCAGGAAATGAATTAGGAAGTACTCCTAGGAGGCAGACTGAGCAGAGGGAAGCTGAGCTGAGATGCAGTGTCAATGAAGGCTCAGTTGACCCCTAGGGAGTTCTGGCAATGGGGTGGTCCTTCAGAATTGGGGTGCTGCAGCTGAGCCTTTACATGCCACATCAGCCAGCCTTGGGTATGGGCTGGCTCCAGGAGTACAACATTGGACACAGCAACTCTCCTCTGCCGATGGTTGAAGACTATCCACCAGCAGCACTCCTAGTAGAAGGTAGGATTGAGGCCTCATTTCCAAAGAGGGACTGGACTATTTCAGAGGATCTTTTTTTTTTTTTTTTTTTTTGCCCCGTTTGTGTGTTACCACCCCAACACACACACACACACGCCACATAAAATCCTAAGGTTTTAAGGATTTTTTTTTTAAAAGAGAAACAATGACTATACAAAATTCTGATTATGCTCTGAAAGAGAAAACTAGGCTGCTGAAGTGATAGTCACATGGCATTACTTTCATTGTTGAGTTTTAAACTGCTGTCTAGGAAGAGGACTTCATCCCCTATTTCCTAATCAATCTTCAAATTTGCCTACCATATTTCTGACTCACCATACACTGGAATACTTATTTAAGTGTTCCCAAGCTTCCCATTATAATTTCAAGACTGCAGCCTGCTCAAAGAATACAAGATAACCTGCAGGGCCCCACAGGCCTTTCTCTTTCCTTCCTTAGACTTCTATTTGATGCTTCAATGGTGGAGTGTCGGTTTCTTTTGTAGTGCCAGGTACAATGTATGACTCATAGTGAGTGCTTAAGTGTGTTCTGTTAGATATTCAAACATCCCCTTTGATGCTGGCAAACATTCCCATTGCTCCCAGGGTTTACAACTGTCTGCTCAAAGCACAGACCCATTTTCCAGGAGAAATGGGTTCAGACTTAGAACCAAAAAGCCAGGCGCTCTTCTGCCCGGGTATAGAAATACATAACTGGCAGTTAATTTAGTTAAGCTCTTGAGGCTAATGAAAAAAAAAAAAAAAAAAGGGCAAGGCTTACACATAGTTACATAACTGTCCCAAAGAGAGTTCAATACTTCACATTTAAAAGTCAAACACATAATAGCCATGCTTCCCCTTGGTAAACTAAATTTAGAAAATAAGCTACCTATTTTTCAAGGTAGATCTGTGAGCCTCACAAGAGCCATTTGGATGGTTCTGTTTTCTCAGTGTCTAGCACAGATGCCTCATCCAGAGCAGGTCCTTAATCATTGTTCAATGAATAATGGAACGAAGCTACTGGGACAAGGCAGAAAATAAGTTCATATGACCTTATGACATAAAGGTAAAGAACATAAGTAGAGGATGTATAAAAGTATAAAAAAAACAGAACGTTAAGGAAGAAGACCAGACATGGAGAGAGAAAAATAAACAGAGATTGATTGTCTACCCTGATACCGTGGAGGCTTTTAAATCTGAGAACTCATTTGTTATGTACCTTTAAAACATTCTGCATCAATTACTTCATTTATGTATCAAGGGTTTCTTTTATAACTCTGGCATGATTTATTTTTTCTAGGCACTGTTATGAGCAACAAACAAATCCAGCCATGAACAATTTCCCTACTGTCAAAGAGCTACACTCCAGTGAATCCACATAACTATCCTGAAAGACAAATATTCTCACTCTCATGAGTAGGGAAATGACAGTTTTGTTTTGTTTTTTTTTTTTGTGTGTGTGTGTGTGTGTGTTTTAACAGTATGCTTGAGATTGCTGGTCTAACCAGTAGTTAAGAGGCACAGGTTTTGCACATTTCCACCTTACTCTATCTGAAGCCAGCTTTGTGTATTAGCCCCAACATTCAGCACTGTATTACCAAAAGTTGATAACTTCCAGCAAGTTTTTCCCACAAGGAAAAGGGTCTGTTAAAAATAGACACATTTTTGTAGGCCTAGTACTATAAAGAAAATATTATGACCAGTGTTAAGCATTGTTACATATTTTAATTAGATTTCATACTTGTTTAATCATCAAAGTAGTTGTTTCTCCAGGAACTCCTTTTTTCCCCATATAAAAGGACTTTCAGTTAGGTGTGGTGATGCATACCTGTAATCTTAACAACTTGGGAAGTTGAGGCAAAAGAATTGCAAGTTTAAGGTTAGCTTGGGCAATTCAATGAGACCCTGTCTTTTAAAATGGTTGGGAATGTAGCTCAATGGTACAGTGCTTCTCTAGCATACATGAGGCCCAGGATTCATCCCCAGCAACACCACCACAGGAAAAGAAAAAAAAAAAAAAAAAAAAATTGATGAACTTACTTGAAATTTGACAAAGTAAAATTTTACTGGTAGTATGTCAAAAGTTTCATGCACAAGATTTAGAAATTTCAAAATTAATTACCAATGAATTACTTAGTAAGATCATTCATTTCAATTTTCATAGGACAGTACATGAGGAAAGTGTGTTCTGAAACAGAAACAAATCCTAGTCTCCTTGAAAGATATTACAGTTCTATATTGGAAACCAATTAGATATTAAGAAAATCCACTTAATCCAAAATCCTTTTATGGATTTTACAAATTAGACCTATTAAACATTTTGAGAGCATTTACATTTTACACTGAATAAAAACAACTATTTAAATAATTTAGAATTCATTACAGTCTTAATTTATCCAACAAAATAAAGTACATTCAGTTCTATCCTCTGTCAGTTTCATAAAGCACTGTGTATGTTGGAAAGAAAACTAGAGACTCAAGAGGCCCAGGTTCAGGTGGCATCACGGCTGCATAACCTTTAAGGTGTCATTGAAGCACTTTGAGTCCTGGTTCCACTTGCCAAATGAAAAATCTTTCCATCTCAAAAGATCTCCCTAAAGACTGAGTAAAAGTAGGGGGAAAGTGCTTTGAAAATGAGAAGGCACGATATTTTGGCACGATAATTGTTACCATTTATCACTCAACTGCTTTCCGAGCAATGCAAAAAGCATTAATCAGATCTCTCCACCCCAAACCAAGGTGATCACATCCCAACGCTCCCAAGGATGCCACCATCAGGCCAGGCCAGTCATCATCTCAGTTTTAGAGTGTGCCTAAGTACCCAAATGTCCTGCACCTCCACTTGGGGGTTCTTACGAACAAATAATTGGTCTCCATGGTTTGTGACCCACAGTTCTGCAGCCCATACTTGGCATTTGGTGTAGCTGCAGTGCAACAAACTCTAATTTCATGCCTTTCTGGCAACTCTAGTCAGTCATGTGGTTCAGGGTTTCCTTTTAAACTCAATCTAACGGCTGTAATAAATGTATTCTGAATTATTCTCCACTGGTCCCCTTTTGGACATACTGGAGTTTTTGACTGGTTCTTATTTTTACTTCACCATAGGTTTTCAGCCAAACAGTCTTCACTTGTGTAACCATCTCTACTAAAATCTGGTGCAAATATTACCACCTGTTTCTCTCTCCTGCTTGCCCAGGTTTTTAAAATATATCTAGCTGATTATATTTCAAAACCCTAACCCTAAAAGTCATTAGTCACTTGGCAATTTCACCCTATTTATCAACACTATTTTTCTCTCAATAAATACATTTATCTTCTGATGTCCACTGGAAAACATTAGGTACTTGGGATATGAAATCTGACCTCCACTTTTCCACTTATTGCTTAATATTTGTACCTCCAAACATGTACTTAGGTATCTACTATCCTTGAAGTGCATCTTTCATCTTTGAGAGCAACCTTCTGTATATTTCTACTTCTTATGTATTCCCATGCTGCTATTAAAAATAAGTTCCTAGAAACTTGGTTATATGATTAAGGATTAGTGTGTGGGATAGAAATACTGAGGTTTTGCTTCTAAAAATGAAATTTTACCATTTGAGATAAATACCAAAATATTTGTGGATAAGATATAATCTCTGAAATTTGTTTTGAAACAATATGAGGTAGGAGTAGACTGACCATGGTGTTGGGCCTAGTTGATAAGTATATAGATAGTTCATTATACTTGTTGACCTATTTCAATATTCTCTATGAGAGAAATGCAAAAAGCTTTTTTCTCTTCATTTGCTACAGTTTGGGTTATGTTCATACGATCTAATAAAATATTTAAATCAATTTTACTATTTAAATGGTGCCACAAAAAAATGGTACAATAAAACTGGATAGCAAAATACAAAATTATGTCAAGCTTGATGGTGCACACCTGCAATCCCAGTGGCTCAGGAGGTTGAGGTGGGAGGATACAAGTTCATAGCTAGCCTCAGGATCTTAGCAAGACCCTGTTTCAAAATAAAAACTGGGGCTAGGGATGTGGCTCAGGGATTGAGTGCCCTTGGGTTCAATCCCTGGTACTGTCCCCGGGAAAAATACAAAATTATGTTACTATATATATATATATATATATATATTTATAATAGCTAAAATTTATTATTTACTTCATACTAGGCTACTAGACACTGTTCAGGTGAGTTACATAAATTAATCTTATTTACTCTTCACAATAAGTGTATCAGGTAGTAACCACTAAATGCTCAGACAGGTTAAGAAACTTGCCTAGCATCATCAGGATGAAAATAAACATTTTGAATGTTCACTATTGGTTCCTAATGTGCAGAAATAATTATCTCATAAGAACTCAAAACAATGCTCACATCCATATTGATGTACTTCATTTCCAAATTAAAGCTATTAAATAGACTTGGCCAAAAACAGATTTGAAATCACTTTACATTTACCTAGTTAAGTCAATACTTGATGGACTTACAAATTTTATTTGAATTCACAATAAAATTAAGTATAACGCTACCTGACTGTGCAGTCACAGTTTACAGCCACAATTGGGAGGAAAGCAGGTATCCGAGTTTAAAGGCAGCAGGTTTAGCTTTAAGGCAGTAGGTTTGGCCCCCTACATGATAAACAGCCATGTACAATCATGGGAAATCTGGCCCTAAAGACGACAGTGATAAGTGCCCTACATATATTAGGGCATTGAGTCACAAATATAAATAAACCAATTTAGCAATTATATTAATTTTTAAGAAGTTTCATGCATCTGTGCATTTTAATGCAGCAGTTCCTTAAAGGCATCTATACATTTTAAAATGGAATTAGTGGATTTCTAAAGATTAAAAAAAAAAATACATGCATTCTCAAAATGATTACTACTGGCTTTAACTCTAAAATATTTAAACCCACAAAATAAAACTTAAGAACGCCTATTTAAGGGGCAAAACACGTTTTTCAGTTCATGAAACCTGCTGGCTTTTAAAAAGAGTGAGTTTTTTTTGGCATGAAAGGAAAACGAGACATACAAACTTTGCAGTTGTAAATGAACAAATGAGGGTACACTTTCTGAAATACAAATCTCACTAAATAAATGTTTACTAAAAAACCCTACATGTAAAGGGAACTAGAAAAGTCTACAAAGGTTTGTAAGAAATTTCAAATCAATTCACTAAGTAACAAATCCAGTAACAAATGTCTTTATACAACGTCTTTAAAAGCCAGGTCTAAACCCACATGGTTAAGTTATTTACCACAATGTACATACAGATTCTCAGAAAATTGAGGTGTTAGAAAATTGATATATATTCATACAGCAAAGAGGTATTCATGAAAATAATAACTAAAGTTTATTTTTTAGTATTATAAAAACCTTACATAATTAGATTGAAAACTCATTATTAATAACCCCTGCATTGAATAAATTATTAGATTGTTTTGGCACTTCCATAGTCTTTATTTCTAGCCTTTTTCATTTGAAGATTAAACACCGAGTTGCTATCAACAGGGGTTTTGATCTCCTAACAAGCTGTGCTAAGCCAGGCACACTTTGGCCAGGTATTTACCACCCTTACTCCTGCCTTTTGACTAACTGCAGCTTACCAGATGACCAGCTAGGGTTAGGGTAATACTTTGCTTAATCTGTTTCGCTCAGAAACAAAAACAGTCTTTGGCCTCATCACCATGAGTGATTTTCCAGAATTTAAAAGTGTAAATATCACACACCTCCAGGCCTCAAGTAGACCACTGGCAAATTATAAAGATTGATTTCATTTAGGAATGAAATGATTTTAAATTCATCTAAAATGAGAAACTTTCAGGCCTAACTATACATCATGATTTAAGGCTAAAAGTGTAAGAGTCTATCAGAAACCAATTTTTCACACTTGAATCTGTGTATCTTCTCAGCTCAAAGTTCTACAAACAAAACTGAAAGAGCTGCTTTTCTCAGAAAGCTACACCACCTTGTGGGCAGGGTGTTCTTTTGCTCAGAGGCAATTTCTGATCTTTTTATTTCATATTTTAATGAATTAGAAAGTATAAAATATGCTTTCCTGTTATTACTGCTTACACATTATCTAAAGCTGTGCTGCCCAATACAGTCGCCAGTGGCCACATGTGACTAATTTCAATTAATAAAATTAAAAATTCAGTTCTTCATTCACACTAGTCACACCTGAGGGCTCAGTAGCTATGTGTGACTAGTGGCTACCATACTGGAGAGTGCAAAGAGCATTTCCATCATCAGAGCACTGATCTGAAAAAAGTGCAGCTTTTTTTTATACTCATGAGAATTTTTTAACTCCTATTTTTAAAAGGTGTTTATTGAGCATCACTATAACTCTGCCTACAGGTTAATACTAATCTGAGTTCAAGGTATAAACCAACTGCATCAATTGTTTGGTGTTGACTAAATATCTATAAAGTATTTTGAGTTCCACATAAGACCCAAGTTAATCATGAACTCAATCAGGTATTTTCACATCACCATAAAGAACAAATGAATATTTGTCATGCATAATAAAAATGTAGCAATCATATGATTAAAACAGATTATCTCATCCTATCAGTATTCAAAAATCTTGAAATTATGAAAGCATGCATAACTACTAATTTGTTTCTTACTAGAATGGGGCAAAAAGCCCTTTTCTACCTCAGTACTGTATTAAAATAGTGCTCTACTTTACCTTTGTGTCTTAGCAAAAGTGAAAAATATTACTAACGCAAGGAGGCACTATACAAACAAAAAATAGTAAACTGAAATAAAAACTCTCAGAAATAAACTGCTATGGAATACAATAACTTTCAGTTAATGCATGCAAAAACTCTCATGTGTACTGATATCTGACATATGAGTTGACTGAGTACTTTTAGAAAAATCAAGTTCATGTTATTTTCAAATTTACTTTGTCAGAACAAAAAGTAGAACAATGACAACTGTTTATTACTGCTTCCAAACAACTCTTGGATGGGAGGCAGAAGTGGGGAACAGAATAGATTGTTTCTTCTTGTTTCTCTGAGTAAAAGCAAAAAAAAAAACAAAAACAAAAAACAAAAACCCCAATCACAAAATGCACACAGCTGTATCTTAAAGAAAAATGCAAACACAACTTAACCATACTTTATTTGACTGCATCTTATTTAGACAGCTTGCACATTTCAAATCCCATTAAATCTCTCTCTCCAAAAGAATATGGGACAGTAAGAGAAAATTATGCAGCAATATCCAGTCATCAAACAGCAGTCCAATATTTTGAGATACACGTGATATTTTATAGATACTCAACTCATATCTGACGTCAATATAATTTATGGTTATGTTTTTACAAACCTGAAAGCCCTGTAACATTATAGCACTCATTTTAATGATGTCATGGTGCACTGAAAAATAACTGAAGCACGACCAGTTTGATTTTATCTATGCTCCTTCAAAGTGATGAATTTCATGATTTTTAGACACCATAATAAATATACACATCCAGTCTTATACATGTCAGCCAACATCATAACACAGGGCAAGGTAAAGTTGAAATGTGACAAACAAACTCCTTTACATAGATTTGTCGAGCAAGGGGGGAGGGTAATTTGGAGAAGAGAGGCAGAAAATATTAAAACCAATTTTTTAATAGTACTTTTTCTTATTTTGCTGGTTTCAACTTCAAAAATTACTGTCTGGTTTCTGATCTGTGGACTTCTCTAGAGTAAGTAGCTTCATCCCAAGGTAGGGAAATTATAGTCAGCCCACACACCAAAAATGATAGTATACCCGTTAGCTTCTCCAACACTAACATATATAGCTTCATGGTAGCATGTATAAAAATGTTCAGCAGTACCAACTGCCAAACCAGTGTCAGTGGATAAAGTACAGTCAGTCTTAAAGAGGCAGCACCCCATTAAAAGAAAGTTGCACCAATTTTGCTCAGTTTTAGCCAAGTGAACCCACTCTATCAATTATAAACGGAACTGTTTCAAGCTGATATAAGAAAAATGTTTAAGTCTGATATCAAAGTAAGTTAATGTTTGATGCTATTTCAACTGGAAGAGAGACTTAATTTTGGTGGTAGGTTATCAGGCTACAGATTAAAATTTTAGGTAAACAATTTTTGCCCCCGCTAAAGACATAAGGTACACTGATATCAAACATATACCAGCTGAACAATATGGCATCCATTTGACTTTTTAGTCACACAGTTAAGGTCATGTTTACAAATGCCCAGGCAATCAATTTAGTTAATTCAGCAATTCTGGGGTTAAGGGTCAGTAGTTAGAGCTTCCTTGACATTCTGGCAAAAACATAAAAAATGGTTGAACTGATAATCTAGCATGTATCTACTTTACAACTGTCCCCATTATTTGAGTCAATCAAATGTACATTCATCAATAATCATTACCTATGAACCAAATATAAAGGTGTGAAATATAACTTGATGATGACACATGTAACACTGTTTCAGCTAGTTTCCTTCAAATTAAAATAACAGAAGCATCAATATGACTGGCATTCTTCTAAATGCTATAGCCCAAATGAAGTTTGATCAAAAACAGATCAAAATGGCAGCTGAAAAGCTGAGTCCTGTGGTCGTGATATTTTTTAATAGAACCAGGATTCTGCCCACTAAACTTTTAAAGACAATATAAAATGGAAATGTTTTCTTAAAAATAAGGAATTATAAATGATCCCACCAGCAGGAATTTTAGTTTTCATCAAATATAAATTGTGTATCTTTATTTAAAAGTCCTTCTTACCATGTTCACTTTCAAAACACTATACTGAGCAAAGAGCAGCTTTCCTTTAAAAAAAAAAATTAAAAAAAAAAAAAAAAAAGCAACAAACTTTCCTGAAAAGGGGCCTTTACCAACTGTTAATGGAGGTAGGGTTTTAAAATACAGTAATTATAGTCATAAAATATTCAAACCAAATCCTAGTGCAGAAGTATATCCAAATGAAAATGACAACATAGATTCCTACAAGAGTTTTCACAGAGAATGAATCTTTTTTTTCTTATGGGTACCTAGGTTTTCCAGTTAAATAAATTATCCATCACAGATTTACTGACTCAATTGAAAGCAATTAACTTTAAAATGCGTTACATTGCACTGATTAGTCAAAATACAATGTAATTAATAAACATGGTAGCTGTTCAGAAAACCCAAAGAACTCATTAAAAAAAGATTTTCATTTCTCCCTTTTGTGTGTTTCTGGAGGAACAAAGCAAAGCGCCCCCAAGAATCTGCTCAGACAAGTGAAAAGAAAATAAAAGCAGCTTAAAATGGATACAATGCACCTTGAAATTTATTTCCAAGATGAAGAACCAAAAGTGAAGTATTTTAAGAAAACGAAAGCAATGTGAATCCAAATTAAGTGGGAAAAAAAAATTCCAGCTACTTTGTAAAAGCTGTTCTTCACAGCTTAGCAATAATTTTGATTAAATAAAATCACACCAATTTACATTAATTTTCTATTCTTTTCCAAAAATTCCCTCTCAAAAAAAAAAGAAAAAAAAAGTGCATCCAAAACCCAGCAATTCCCTGCTCTCTCAACATTTCTCATCCCTTTTGAGTCATTCCTCTAAGGTTTTCCAAATAGATTCAACTTCTTACAGTAAAGAAAGAAGGGACTTCCAAAGTAAACCACTCTGTCACTCACCTGGAAAAAGTATCCAAATTATAAAAATCTGAAATAATTTATTATCAAATTTAGAATTTAAATAAAAACAAAAGTTTCTTGTAAAGGTCTTAAAGAAAAGGAAAAGACAGCATGCATTCAAAAACTAGAGATGAAGACAAATACACTTATCTACACAGGCACTGGCAGACGCAATTTAATTATCTTTACTTATTATAAAACAATACCCCACCATACATTTTTTTTTCATTCACTAATCACTGAGGTACCAATATTTAAGAATGGAAAATTTAATATTGAAAAAATAAAACCTAAAATTGAAGCTTTTCCCTCACCCCCTTCAAAAAACTATGGCAGGTTTTGTGTGAAATGTTAGTATACTTAGAGACTTTTACAATCTACATTGGCTTTTTTAAGGAACAAAAATCATGTTCCATTTACTGGTTTTGTGATAAAATGATCACTATGTAAATAACATTGTCAGCAGACTCTGTAAATGAACAAATCTTGGCTATCAACTGGCACATCTTGTTGGTACCAAAAGAACTCTTGAAGTTTAAAACAATCTCTTTTAATTCAGAACAAATGCGCCATGCCAAAGTGCAACAAATATTGTGCGACACTCAATGAGACACTGACAAGTAAGAGCTGCATGGAAATTTCTAAATCCACCTGCAAAGCAATTCTGTACAAATTGCATTGCATGCAAAGGTCGATTCTGTGTGGTTGGAAGTTGTTCCTTGATGTCAATTTCTCAACGCAGCCACAGTTTAAGTCGCAGTGCATCAACTCCATTTAAATAGTATCTGAACAGCCTCTTATCTCGAACAAAACCAAGATTTTCATAAAGTTTCAAAGCAGACTTATTTGTTATTTCTGTTTCCAAAACAACCTTCAAAGAAATGAGAGAAAACTAAGTTAAAATTTCATAATTCGGAAACTTAAAGGATATTATCAGATTAAATATTTAAGAAAAACATACAATGTGGATTTGTTTAAAAACCAATGGTGAAAACAGTATTAATGACACACAAAAAAAGTCATCAGAATGTAACAGTAATTATCTTTGAGTCAAGGAGAGGATGGATCCTGGGGGCTTATTTTCAGTTCTGATTTTTGTGATGTTTGAAATTTTTAAAAATGAGAATACATGTCTTAAACTAAAACAAAGATGAATTATTCCCCCATAGAGAAAAATAAAGGTGACAAAAGATCAAGGGGGAAAAAAAAAAATCAACGATGGTTTCAAAAGTAAACCAGTTATTTGAAACTATCCAGTTTGACCTCTTGTTCCTGTATTTTCATTATATGTCATCATTCATACTGATAACAATTACTAGAGTAATTGTTATCAATTACCAGAGTCTGCAAACTACAGACCTTGAGCAAAATGTGCCTGCTGAGTGTTTTTGTAAATAAAGTTTTACTGGAACATAGCCACACCCATTTGTTTACAAGCCTATGGCTGTTTTCTTGACACAGGTCAGGGATGAGCAGTTGCCATACAAAGTTATAGTCCACAAAACCTAAAATATTTAGTATCTGGCCTTTTGCAGAGAAAGTCTGCTAACTCAGATCAGTGATACTCAAACTTTAGGGTAGGTTAAAATAGATATAGTTTTATATATATATATATATATATATATATATATATATATATATATACTTCTATTTGCCTTTTCTATTTATTCTCACCTATCTCACTGAAGAATTATCAATACAGTGAGCCATAGTTATTATTAGGGTATCATAACACTTAGGTATTTAGAGAGGGGAAGGGAAAATGGCAAAGTATAATAAAACAAAGGCCCAAGTAAAGCATATGAAGCTATTCCTGTTCTATCTCAAGTTATCAAGGCAAGGATTTAAACAGATGTAAATACAGAAAAGACAGTACCCCTCAACTTATCATATCCAAAATTGAACTGATGGTCTGATCTTTCTCTATAATTCTATATCTTGTAAAAAGATCTCCATCACACCACACCAGCCTCAAGCCTGAAACCCAGGATCATCTTTGAAACTTTACTCTCCACCCACCTACAAACATCCAAAGAGTGAGTACTGTCAATTCCCTCAAAAACTATTCTCAGATTGGTTTTCTTCTTTCCATTCCCATTGATACCACTCTCATCAACTCTCACTGTAATTTTAAGAGTTCCCTAACTCAAGAAGTCTCTACTGTCTACAAGCAGTGATGTTCTTAATTCCCTACTTAGACTAATTTATTGACTCTTTTGTCCTCAAGATAAAGTCCATAATCTAAAAATAATCTAAAGAGACTTAAGAACATTAAAGTATGGCCTCTATGCTCATTTAGCATGCCTGAGGCCCTGGGTTCAGTCCTCAGCACCACATAAAAATAAAATAAAGGTATTGTGTATATCTACAACTAAAAATACATATGAATAAAAAAAATACACACACACACACACACATACATACATGCCCTCTACCCGGGCGCAGTGGTGCAGAACTGTAATCCCAAAGGCTTGGGAGGCTGAGGTAGAAGGATTGCAAGTTGAAAACAAGCCTCGGCAAAAGTGAGGCATTAAGCAACTCAGTGAGACCCTGTCTCTAAATAAAATACAAACTAGGGCTGGGGATGTGGCTCAGTGGTTGAGAACCCCGGAGTTCAATCCCTGGTACAAAAAAAAAAAGAAAAAAGAAAAGAAAAGAAATAGCCTCTACATATCCATCTTTCCTTTAAGTTTCTCTCCTCTTGCTTTTCATGTTTAGCACTAAACTTTCAGTCTCTGGAACCCACCATGAAAGAATATTCTACCTTCACTGTTTTGGGCCTTAGCCTTCCTTTTCAGATTAGATGGAATATCCATTTCCTTTTATACTACCCCACAACTACTGCACTGGCTCCTATGAAACAGTCAATGCACCTAGTGTCACCTTTCCTAGCTAGTGAGCCTAATGAGCAGGGACCAACATGTACCTCCTTCACACCTGTTTCCTCTGCATGTAACACTGTCTACCACACTGAAATCTCTTAAATGTTTGTTAATAAAATATGTCCTTGGAATCTTTCATTGTATGATACACATTTCATAAATATTACAAAAAAGTATTGCCATGCTTTTAAATGATCAGAAAATATAAAGAAAAAGCATCATCTGAGAGCAATTATCAATGCAATCAGCCCATAAAAGCAAATAGCATGCTAAATCCAAACCTTTAAAAGATCTAAATATCAAGTAACTGACAGTTGACAGTTCAGGATCAAGTAAAAATTTTCCTAGAAAGATTTTAAATAGAAGTTGTACAGCAAATAAATTAAAGAATTAAAATTCAATTTCTATCTGCTCTTCAAAAAAACAAAATACACAATTCAATTTCTAGTAATGTATGCTATACTAAAATTTGGAACATTCCAGTCTGATTAATACAAGTTTTCAGTTTTGAACAATTCTGTTGGGTAATTCCTGGACTTCTGATATTAGGTCAGCACCTAATTACAGCTAAAATGTTAAATCAAGGCCATGTAATACGAGAAACAGTAAAGCTGTAATAATGTAAAACTTGTAATTCATTTCACAAAAATAAAAAGAAAAGTGACAATTAAAAAAAATAAATAACTAGGGCTGGGGATATAGCTCAATTGGTAGAGTGCTTGCCTTGCATGCACAGGGCCCTGGGTTCAATCCCCAGCACCATAAAACAAAACGAAACAAAACAAAACACTAATATTTATTGGAACTGTACTACTTGTGATGAATTATGTCATTTATTTTTACTAAAACCCTATGAAGAAAATACAGCTATCTCTATTTTAAAGATGAATGAAACTTAAGGCAACCAGTAGAGCAAGGACCAACCAGATTCCAAATACTGAACCAGAGCTCAGTAGTAATCACTCTTCCTTACTTTCTCCAATTGTTTCCCAGAGTAAAATAAAGCAGCAAAAGGGAGATCAAACCTACACAGGACTAGATGAAGGGGACTGAAGTCCACCTTAATCTAAAAATATTCAGAACACATCTAAGGCTCACAATAGCTTACACAAACACAACTGAAGTGCGGTTAAGAGTTGAATTCTGGTTTATCATCATCTTAATCATCAGATAAATAAAATAAAGCCCGATTACACAGAAAAAAAATTACTTAAAAGGCTACTCTAATTAAAATGTAAAGATTCTCTTGGCACACTCACATTTTCTAAATAAAGATATCATATATTATTTGACACAACAGAAAATGCTAGGAAAAATAGCTATTTTTAAATACTTAATCACTTAAATTCTTATATTAAAAGAAAATCCAGGTTTACTGGAAATTCACTAAAAGCTTCTCTTTTACTCTTCGACATGGAAATATTACATAGGAAAGTAAGAGATAATTGAGGATTTTTGGTCCTAAAGAAACAAGACAAAGTTGAATCCTATTTAACAGAGAAAAGGAATTACTAGGATGTTCCACTGATTCTCTCAGTAACAAACCATTAACAGGGCAAGTCAAATCACTACAGTTTAGACAGCATTTTTAATATTCTAGGTTGGAAGGTTCTAGAGAGCAGGCAAGTCAATTGGCATACTGTATGGCAACTAGCAGGCCTTCCACTAGCATCTGTTGAATCAACAACTAATTATTACTCTTAACAACATCCTACTAAACAGAATTAACATCATATTACATAAAGTGACAGTAGAAAAAGTTAAATGATTCACTTAAAATCACACAACTGCTAAGTGGCCATTTCTTTAATTAGGCCAAACTACTTATGCCAAATCCTTACTATTTTTTTTTTGTGGGGGGGGGGTGGCGCAGAGATGGTACCAGAGATTGAACTCAGGGGCACTCAACCACTGAGCCACACTCCAGTCCTGTTTTGTATTTTATTTAGAGACAGGGTCTCAATGAGTTGCCTAGTGCTTCCCTTTTGCTGAGACAGGCTTTGAATTGGGATCCTCCTGCTTCAGTCTCCCAAGCAGCTGGGATTAAGGCATGCACCACCGCGTCCAACTAAATCCTTACATTTTAATAACCCCATTTTATTGTATTATTTACCTAGCAGCCTGTATAACATAGCCAAAAATACATTTCTAGTGAAATAAAAAATATTAAACATGATTATTAAACAAATTAAAAGTGTAATGATAAACATATAATTCAAGTACTAAGAAGTCATCATTTATATTATCAGAGTGAAAAAAAAATGAATGATTGGATCTTCCTACCCTTATATGTACCTATTTTAACCCTAAAATAACTTGGACCTCCTCCTCGGTTCCTAATAATCTAGTGTAGTCATTATTGCCTATATGATCTATTTTATTCTTTTAACAGTACAAAATACAGTAAAGTATTACACATTTAGAACCAAAATGTCATGTGTATTACTTGTATATTGCTAGAAATAAGAAGCATTAGGGGAAGTCCTGGGTTTAAATTGTAAACAATATGCAATAAGTCACAGAGGTACTATTTACACAAGAGAGAAACTACCTATTCAAACTAAACACATTCATTTTAAGAAATGGCAATAAAAAAAAAAATGTATATGCCAAAAAGGTAAGCAGTAGACTTTTTATATTTTTGGAGTTTTCTGTAATGTTTATTATGGTTTCTCAACGGAAGAAATGTACAAGGCCTCAGGTTTAACCCCTAGTACAGAAGGAAAAAATGACATGATTTTCCACTAAAAATGTTTTAAGATTATATACTACACACTTAAGTTCCATTAAGAAATTCCATTGTATTATGATCACAGTTCATTCTGGATATTAATACTCATACCTTGAATCTAAAAAAAAAAAAAAAAAAAACCTGAAATTTTCAGAGATGAAAGAAAGCTACAGTTTAAACAGTAAAGCCCTGTTAACTAAATGAATTACATGTACATATACTAATTTATTTCAGAAAAAAAGTACAAAAAAGTCGTTACCATGCAGATATACTATAATAAGGTTTACAGATTTTACTTTAATCTGCATTTATCTTACCCTTTCCTTTAATGTGAAACACAAACCTGAGATACTTGTCTTAGCCGCCAGAGCATGGGGGTGCAACCAAATTCAAGCTAAAGATCAGCATATGTGTAATACACTTTTTAGTCATGAAGCAACAAATCCACTTATTTCTTTTTTATGATGCTTTAATTTTTTTTGTCGGTGCCAAATGTAAAGAAAGTGAAAAATAGCTATGCTGTTTTAACATGTCTAATTTTGATATAAAAAATTGGCAAAATCACAGAAAGGCAAAATGAAAATATCTACTAAGCCAGAAAAATATAAAATTATTATTTGGGCAAACATATGATCTACATTTCAACTCTATTTACTAACTGGCTTTTTTATTCTGAAGTTAAAATGGCTAATAGCAATCAAGAACAATATGAACATCAAAGTCACATATTCAGTAAACAGAAAATATAAATTGATAGGATGTGCATTTATCTGTTAATAGATCCACAGAGTCAAAAGATCTTTTTGTAAGAATTTTAGAAATAGCAAAGTAATAGAAAATGTAATTTAGGAGCTGTGGCTGCTGCTCAGTGGCAGAACTACATGCATGCTTAAATCATGCAGGAAGCCCTGGGTTCTATCTCCAAAACAGAAAGAAAAAAAAGAAAGAGGGAAAAGAGAGAGAAAAAGAAATAATTTTAAACCCACAGGGTTGGAAGTGTAACTAAGTAGCTTAGCATACTCAAGGCCCTGGTTTGGGTCCCAGGCAACATAACACAAACAAATGTCTTTCAGATAAGGGTTTTCAGATATGTTGTCATTTCTTGACCCTTTAAAAGAAAGCAAGCTTGGCCTAATTTAATGAAAGTAAAAGTACATGTTTAATGTTTATAGTTGGTCACTATATTAAAGAGAATATAATAATAAAATAATTTCAAATTTTTCTTCAAAGCAATTATATACAAAGGGCAATTTCACTTTTTTTTTTTTTTTTTTTTTTGGCACTAGGGATTGAACACGGGCGCTTTACCACTAAGCTGCACCCCCAACCCCTTTTACATTTTATTCTGAGACAGGATCTTGCTAAGTTGCTGAGGGTCTAAGTTGCTGAGGCTGGCTTCAAACTTGCAATCCTCCACCTTAGCCTCCTGAGTCACTGTGATTAAAAGGCATGCACCACTGCACCCAGATCATTTAAATTTTTTTTAACCCAAACATATTTTAACAATGTGGTTGACTCTGCAGAATCCTTTTGCGTTTTATATATTAGGTACTGTGTAAAAAAAATAAGGCAATTTCTGTCCTTAGAAAGCCTCTGTAAAGTTAAAAAAAATACAAGTTAACAATTCATATAAGTCAAAACTCAAAAGTGCTCCTTAAAACAGGTACAAACACTATGCTAGAAACACAGAGCTAATTACTCAACAAATATTTATGAACTATTTTACTGTATCACAAATGCCAACCTAAGTACTAAGAATACAGCAATGAGACAGTAAGGCATCTCTGTGCCTCAGTGGTTAAGACACAGACACTGAAAGTGAATATAAGTACAGAAAGTATTAACAAGAAAAGAGTCAAGAGAAACACAGAAGATGCAACTGATCTGTTCAGAAGGAACTAGGTTGGTATTAAAATGGGTCTTAAAGACTGAGAAGTATTTTAATAAGCAGAAAAAACAAGCTACTAGATCTAGCAAATACATCGATGAGAAAGCACTTTCAGGACAGTGAAGGGGCAGAAACCAAACCAAATGGGATAAAATCATAAGGAAACAGAAGCAACACACACACTACTATCAAAAATTAAAAGTGAAAAAGAAGGGATAGTAGGAACATACCTCAACATTGTAAAGGCTATGTGTGCTAAGCCCACGGCCAGCATCATTCTCAATGGAGAAAAACTGAAAGCATTCCCTTTAAAAACTGCAACAAGACAGGGATGTCCTCTTTCACCACTTCTATTCAACATCATCCTTGAAATACTAGCCAGACCAATTAGACGGACTAAAGAAATTAAAGGGATACAACCAGGAAAAGATGAACTCAAGCTGTCATTATTTGCTGATGACATGATTCTATATTAGAGGATGCAAAAAACTCCACCAGAAAACTTCTAGACCTCATAAATGAATTCAGCAAAATAGCAGGATATAAAACCAACACGCATAAATCTAAAGTATTTTTAAACACAAGCGATGAAACATCAGAAGGTGAAATGAAGAAAACAACTCTGTTCACAATAGCCTCAAAAAAACATAAATTAATAAAATAATTGGGAATCAATCTAACCAAAGAGGTGAAAGATCTCTAAAATGAAAACTACAGAACATTAAAGAAAGAAATTAAAGACCTTAAAAGATGGGAAGATCTCCCATGTTCTTGGATAAGCAGAATTAATATTATCAAAATGGCCATACTTCCAAAAGTGCTATACAGATTTAACACAATTCCAATTAAAATCCCCGTGACATTTCTCATAGAAACAGAAAGAGCAATCATGAAATTCATCTAAAAGAACAAAAGACCCAGAATAGCCAAGCAATCCTGGGCAGGAAGAGTGATGCAGGAGGTATCACAATACCAGACCTTAAACTGTACTCAAAACGGATCACAGATCTGGGAATTAGGCCCAAGACCCTTCATGAAATAGAAGAAAAAGTAGACCTGAATCTCCATCACCTTGGCTTAGGACCAGACCCCCATAGCACAAGAAATCAAAGCAAGAATCAATAAATGGGATAGATTCAAACTAAAAAGTTTCTTCTCAACACAGGAAACAATCAATAATGTGAAAAAAGAGCCTACAGAGTGGAGAAAATCTTTTCCACACACACTTCAGACAAAGCACTTATCTCCAAAGTTTATAAAGAACTTAAAAAACTTTACACCAAAAATACAAAGAACCCAATCAATAAAGGGGTTAAGGAACTGGGCAGACACTTCACAGAAGAAAATATACAGGTGGTCAACAAATATATGAAGAAGTATTCATCATCCCTAGTAATTAGAGAAATGTAAATAAAAACCACCCTAAGATTTCATCCTACTCCAATTAGAATGACTATTACCAAGAACACAAGCAATAATAAGTGTTGGCATGGATGTGGGGAAAAAGGTACACTCATACATTGCTGGTGGAGTTGTAAATTGGTGCAGTCACTCTGGAAAGCAGTATGGAGATTCCTCATAAAACTTGGAATGGACCCACCATTTGACCCAGGTATCCCACCTCGGTTTATACACAAAGGACTTAAAATCAGCAAACTACA
This sequence comes from Sciurus carolinensis, assembly GCF_902686445.1. Classification (NCBI taxonomy): domain Eukaryota; kingdom Metazoa; phylum Chordata; class Mammalia; order Rodentia; family Sciuridae; genus Sciurus; species Sciurus carolinensis. The sequence continues at coordinate 157,461,991 of NC_062214.1, read as the reverse complement.
GTGATGCAGCCACATCAATGTACGCAGCAACTCAATTCACAATAGCTAGATTGTGGACCAACCTAGATGCTCTTCAATTGATGAATGGATAAAGAAACTGTGGTCTATATACACAATGGAATATTACTCAGCCATAAAGAATAAAATTATGGCATTTGCTGGTAAATGGATGAAGTTGGAAAATACCATGCTAAGTGAAATAGGCCAAGCCCAAAAAACCAAAGGCCAAATGTTTTCTCTGATAAGTGCATGACAATATATAATGAGGGGGCTGGCGGGGGGGAGAGAAGAATAAAGGAACTTTGGATGGTGTAGAGGAAAATGGGGTGGGAGCGGGTGGGGGACAGAAAGATAGTAGAATGAAACAGACAGTATTACCCTATGTATATGCATGATTACATGAATGCTGGGACTCTACATTATGTACAATCATAGAAATGAAAAGTTGTATGCCATTTGTGTACAATGAATCAAAGTGCAGTCTGTAAAAATAAAAAAGATTTTAATAAAAAAATGAAAATAAAAGTGTTTGTTGCTGTACTGGTTTAAAACTAAATGAAAGGGGGAGTGAAAGCCTTATGAAGCACAAACAAGAGCTCTGTCCCTTCATACAATAAATTCATATGAGCAATGTAGAAAACAGAGAAGCAATTTAAAAAAAATCAAGGAAAGGTTCTCTAATCCACAAGCAGAGACATTCAAGTTGGAAGAATAAGATAAAAAAGTTCACGGAGCAGTCATCTCCATGATCAATAAGTAACAATAAGATAACAATAAGTAATACTCATTGCTTTAAAAGGAAGAAAAAAGAACTAGCATTAGATTTTCAGGCCGACAATGAAAAGACTGTTTCTATCCTAAAGTATATCACTAATTTTAGGATTTAACCTTGAAGCTAAAACGTTATCAACAAAATTTCTGTATCGTACCTTAGAACTTTCAGAGAAAAGCCAATACTATATGTTTATAAATGTGATTGGTTAAGGTAAAGCCTCCCTCACAGGTTGTGATTAGGGTCATTCGTAAAAGGTTTGACCATGGGAACAAAATGCTTCCTGCCTCTAACTTCCCCCACCAGAAATGACTCTACTCAGTAGCAGATCAAAACAAAGTCTATCAAACCCAAAGATTTCTCCAAACTGTTAAGCAACTTTTGTAATGCCTGACTTCTCTTCTTGATGAGCTAAGCTAGTATGGCAATGGTTCAAACATAGAGACCTATATTCATGAATTCATCCAGCTCAATTACCTCCTGCAAATTTAGTTACTGTAAATGATGGGTTTCTGACATCTGACTTTTGGATATTGAAAGCTGTCATAAATGATGTGAGCTCCTCCACCAACTGAGAATTATCCATTAAGAGTAAAATTAAATGTCTTTAAATCCTAAAATGACGTCACGTGCTACCAAATGTCTATAGGACATATATCATCATTTAGTGTGATCTATTAGAATATAGACAATGTGAACCAGGCGCATGAAAATACTCTGCAGTAAATCTCTATTTTAACATGAAAATACACTGATATAGTGTTAAATAAAAGCAATTATTACTGCACAAGAATGATTTCATTTGTATAAAAGTTACGTATTAGCATAAATGTGTGCTTAGAAAATGGGAGGATGCTTATTAGCTATAGGTGGAAAAGGGTAAAAAATTTAAAGAGTTTCACTGGACATGGTGGCACATGTCTGTAATCCCAGTGATTTGGGAGGCTGAGACAGGAGGAGCACAAGTTCAAAGCCAGACTCCACAACTTAGTAAAGCCCCAAGTAACTTAGTGAGGGTTGGTCTCAAAATAAAATAAAAATAAAAAGGGCTGGTTCAGTGGTTAAACACCCCTGGGTTCAAAAAAAAAAAAAAAAATTGAAGAGAGTGAAGATGGCAGAAGTAGTGATTTCATAAACAAAATACATACTTAATATAATAACTGTATAAATTTTATACCTAAAAAAACTGCTTTTTCAAAAGGTCACAAAAATATTATTAAGTTCAATTTGTTGAAAAAAATTACCTAATTTCATGTCCTTTGAGAGCTCTCTAAGGTACATTTGTTCCCCAATAATAAAGACAACTGTCTTGAGAAATACAACTTTGTTCCTCCTTGGTTACCACTGTCATAGTAAAGACATCTGTACTTTTCTAGTTTAAGCTTGTTCCCTTCCACACTGAACAACAGTAAATGTTAACATCCCAATCATCACTGATATTAACTGAGTACATATGTAAAGCACAATATTGTAGTATATAAACAAATTATATCTGCCATCAGGTCTTACAAACAGGTTGAAAAGAGAAAATACCCTTACATTAACATACAGAAGGTTTTACATTTAAAAAGTCATCCCTGATAGCCTTATCATTTATGCTTAATGCCTAGAGATTTTTTTCAAGTATGAAATGTCCTTCATATAGGCTGACAGTTTTCCCATGGTTAAAAAGAAAAAGAAAAAGATGTTACACAAAGACTAAGGTCAAATTAAAATTAGGTTTGTAGTAAGACCTACCTAAAATGACTTAACTGATAACCAAGTTATAAAAGCCAGTTATTTACCAAAAATATCTAAGATTTCACCTTTACATTTTGAAGAAATTTAAGCTCCATTATCTTAAAATTGATTCTATGTCAAAATTCATGTTTTTAAATAGAATTCTCACTATCAGCTAAATTTTTATGTTTCCAATGAAATTTATTACTATTATTATAGAATATTCATAGAATACTCAGTACAATACTGCCCACAATAAAGGCATTAAACATTAAGAAAAACTTACCTCATCACAGTCTCCTTCAACCATGGCATATATAGCTTTCTTAACCAAGTTAGTACCTAGAATACAGATCTGAGTATTAATGAAGGAAAAATGTAATTAGTTTATTAAAGAACCTAACTTATGATATTCATAATAAGCACAGATATGTCCAATGTTAGGCTGTACCGTGAATATAGACATACTGACCATCTCAAAATAAGTGAGGGAAAAAAAATTTAGATATGAACTGAGAGAAACCAAAGAGAACTTACACATTGCAATATAAGGTTCCTCTTGAAAGACCTATCTCCTGATATACTCCTTTTTCTCAGATGTAATCATTTGCCCCAAGCAGCAGTTTGTTTTATTGTTTGAACATAGGAGGAAAGGAAAAAGGCAAGATATGATATGGCCAGAGCAACCCACGACCACCATGTGCTGGCCAGAACTTATCAGATGACCTGAGTTGATCTTGTGAAAGAACTTCCAAACCCCTGGAGAAAGGCACAAGCCAGCTTCACAGGAACTGCTGTGCCCACAATAGGCTAAGACACTCAGTTCCTACAAATCTTATAGTGAGCCTAGGTGCAACTAAGTCTGGCATTCTCAATTTATGTCAGTGGTGTGTCTATAAACGTCTAGCAAAAGTATCCTACTTTGGCTCAGAAATATCTGACCCATTAAAAGAAAAAAAAAAAAAAAAACTGTCAAATAATTTTAAAGAAAAAAAGACAAATTTCAGTTTAAAAACAACTTAATTTTTAAATCATGCACACTAGTATGCATGCATATCGTGGGCCAATGATTTCTGAAGGCCAGGATGTAACCCTAAAGCAACTGGTTTCTGTCCTGTGAACTAGACAAACAATTGCCTATCATTTTTCATGAGTTCTATCAGCTCTTTTCAATCCCCTGAAAATTAAACTTGGTTTACAAAACAAGTCCAATTAATTAAAAATCTTAGTGGAAAGCTGTAATACTATTAAAAAAAACAAAGTCAGTTAAACCTAACATATTGGCAAGCATGGTGGCATATGCCTATAGTCACAGCTACTTGGGAAGTTGAAGCAACATTATTTGAACCCAGGAATTCAAGGCCAGCCTGGGCCTAATAGTGAGACTGTCTCAAAAACAAAACAAAACAAAATACCCTAACATTAAGTAAACCTACTTATGATAATTTCTCATGACATCAAATACTATATGAAACAGTCTTATGTTAAGACAAAAATGTTCATTTACTGTTTCAAAAAGCTGCAAGTAACAAAACTGCTAATAATTAAGTACTGGTTCAGACATCAAAAATTATTTCATGAACACTTGTTTAAGTACACCCCAGAATTTGACAAGCTTTAGACAAATACTTGCTTACCTAAACTTCTACTCTTCCATCATGAAAAAAAGTCAGTAGACACTAGATCAGTGGTTTTTCTTTTCATTTTTTTTTCTATTTCTTTTTCTTTCTTTTTTTTTGGTGCTGTGGACTGAATCCAGGGACAGTTTACCAATGAGCTACATCCCCAGACCTATTTATTTCTTTATTTACTTATTTGAGACAGTTCCCACTAAGTTTCTGAGGCTAGCCTTGAAATTGCCTCAGCCTCTAGAGACATGGAGATTACAAGAGTGTGCCACTAGCCCAGCATGGTTCTTAAGTAGGCTTACTTCAGTCACTGAGGGAAGCGTCAGTCCTACCTGACAGGATAAACAAGATTCACAGGGAAAAAGGTCAAAACATTTGCTTTTAAATCACCCAGGTGATTTTAACCACCATTAAAAACCATGAGCATAAGATTAATGAAACATGCTAGGAAAGGTAGACACCCCCGCCCCTGACCAAAGACATGAATTTGGAACTAGTAAGAAATAACCAATTCTCTTCTCCTGGGCCTCCCTGAAGTTGAAATATGTTTGACAACTAGCACTAAGTAATGGTAATAATTACTTCATAGTTTGGGTTTGCTTCAGATCCACCTAACCCATGGATGAACAGCTTCTTGAGGGCTAGGATCAAGTGCCCTCATAATGCTATTAAAAACTGTAGACTTCTTGTACTTAATATAATACAAAGCATTTTGAATGATATCAGAAAGAAAAAAGGTTTGAAGATGAAAAGTGATCACATTCTTCTTGTTAAAAAAATAATCTCTAGCCTGGTACAGTGGTGTACATCTGTAATCCCAGTTATTAGGGAGGCTGAGGCAGGAAGATTGCAAGTTCAAGGTTGACCTGAGCAACTTAGTAAGAACCTGTCTCGAAATTTAAAAAATAAAATAAAAAGGGCTGGAAATGTAGTTCAATAATACAGCACCACTGGGTTCAATCCCAAATACCACTCCTAAAAGAAAAAAAAAATCTCTAAAACCATTAACATGAAATTCACTTTAAGGTCTTTCTGAATATATTACTTTAAAATAAAAACAACTTTAATTTTATTCCTTTATCTTCAAGTTCATTTCTGTATTTATATTTAAGTCTTTTGTTTTAAAACACAAAAAAATGAAAATAACTTAGTCATTCTTTTAGTGAAATAATATTTTTCTTACCAATGCCATTTCTCCTGTATTTGGAATCCACAGCTAACATGGCTATATAACCTCTGCGGAACATCTTTTTGTGCATATCCAACTTGCAAACGATGGCACCTACACACTCCTCCCCTACCATGGCCTTAAAAATAAACAAACAGTTATGAAGAATACATTGCCATGAGGTACTGCATATTTACCCAGGGAAAACAGCAACCAACCATTGTTCAGCATTTTTGAATGAGGAAGAGATAATGACAGCAATCACAAAAGTTTCAGAAATCTGAATCCCAGAACTCCTTCAAAGGTTCCAATTTTTAAAAATCTCTCAATATTTTTTAGAACATGAATTTCTCATGCTTATTAAAGCCTAGAAGAAAAAGATTTTTCACAAGGTAAACAATCAAGTACTTTGTAAGATTATACATGACATACTTAAAATTACAATTATGTACAATAAAGACCTACTTAAGTTTTGGGAAGGGGGAATAGGTGAGCAAAATTTTTTGAAGGAAAAAATCCATTCATTAGAATATGATGAAACATTATACAATTTTCCCATCAGCAGAATATTATGTTTTTATAATAAAGTTTTAATGAAAAATATTACATGATATTTATACCTGAATGATAGATTTTCATCAAAAGAAAAAATACATAAATTTTTAGGAAAAGGATTATTATTTGTAAGATATTGCTTAGATTCAAGAGATTCTGTTATTCAAGTACTCCAAAGACTAAGTATGTGATGGTCTCATTTTTAGGATACTCCTGACTATGGGTCATTGTCATAAAGCTCTCTATAGCTCAAAATCAGAGCTTTATATTAATACGATTTACAGGGCTTTCTATTTTGTCAGCTTCCCAAAGTGTTAAAGGCTACATGTTAAATAAATGCTAATAATTCCCCATTTTTATTAACATTTCCAATGTCATCACAGTAAATATTTTTTTTAATTCCAAAAATGATACAAAAAAGTTCTAATACTATATTCTGATAAATAGGGTAATATCTCCAATTGCTTAATAATGTGTCAGCAAGCAGTACTTCTTTTTCTGTAAATTATCTTTGAATAAGAAACAATTTCAACAACAAAAATAGGTTGGGTTAAAAAGTTAATAAACAAAGTTCAGTTTCTACCTAAGACATATTTTAACTTGATTTGTTGTAACATTTTTTTTAGTCTGTGACTCTATAAATTGATTAAGGCTTACTCTTTTTTTTTTTTTAATAAATTGTGGAAAAATCTTTTTAGGCAAGATAATTCTAATCCATTTCACACAAACCTAAAACTAGGTCAGAAAAATTCCTTTGAAGGAATATTAAATTCAACAATCCACACTAGTTCATTTCTGTTTTATCACACAGTCCAAAATTATATTGGGTCACTAAACCTCTAAAATTATTTCCATTTTTTTCATTTACAATAAATGAATGTGCTTTAATTCTTCTGAAAATTAAAAGTTCTTTCTGCATTAAGACTTGAAATACACAGAAAAGTTGTTTGATCAAACAACTCTGACTTTTTTTTCTTTTTGGTGCTAGGGACTGAACTCAGGGTCCCTATTTTAAATGCCCTCTACCACTGAGCTACATCCCCAGACACTGACAGCATTTTTTTTCTTTTCTTTTTGGTGCTGGAGATTGAACCTAGAATGCTACCACTGAGCTATAGCCCCAGTCCTCCTGACAGCATTTTCTGATTTGAAAATAACTCACTTAAAACACAAACATACACATGTAAACTCATTAAATCAAATGGTACTTGAAAAGGGCCAGAAAAAAATTGTGACCTGATCTCATAACTAAGCACCTGTGAAATGGAAGTCTATATTATATATTAACCTCTGACACAAAAATAAAGGACAACAACGTCTTACAGATATTAAAGCTATTCAATCAAGAAAAAATGAAAACCACTGACTACAATACGATTAAACAATATTTTCATACTGGACAAGAATTTCAAACATATCTTCATCCTTTGATCAAGAAAGTAAAAAGCAAACAAAATAATATATTATTTCATTCTTAGACCGGATTGAATATTTTCCCAATTAAGAATCTGGAGAAGCAAAAATCAAGTTGTACACTTTATCTAAAAATAAAAGCCCAATATACACTATTAGTAAAATGTTGCTAATAAAGACAGATACTGCATTCTTTCATGATAAACTGCTGATAAATATGCATTTACAACAACCACTAAATTGCTTTTTGATTTTTCCAAATAAAAAGTTTCTGCACATACTTTTAAAACTCATGCTATTAACTGTTTTTTCAAGTACTGAAATTCAAAAATCACTGACAAGATTAAGACTTAACTACTAAGGACAAAAGTTTGTCAATCGATAAAATTATGAAAAAATAAAAATTGTGTGAAACAGAGATTCCAAAATTCCAGAACACTACAAATAGAAAACTGAAGGAAGCCAGAAAGTTAAATTTAGAACAAATAAACGGAAGTACTATATTACACTGTTAGTAGTGAATTTAAGAACTTCTAAAAGGCACCAACAACCACAACACCATGAATAAATGGATAAAATACACAGTAACTGACTGCCTCACATTTGTACTGTCTTGTATTTTTGCATCTGTTACATCAGAAAAAATTATAATAAATTTGTCATCCTTGTTAGTCAATCAAGTACTGGCAATTCTGTATCGTTCAACCCTATATATTCCATTTGACCCATTACAGGAAATCATGAACATTTGGAGGTTTCTAATCTTTTGAGAACAATGTTTTTAAGAACAACTGTTCCTTAATGAAGACAACTTTGTGACATAATGAATTGTATAAAACAGTCAAGGGTATACCATTTTTCCAGGTTCTTATTTATTACCATAATGAGGCCAGGAGACCTGGGTTCTACCTTTACCTTTCTGATACTAAATATCTGGAGAATTAAACATTTTAAGTCACTCTTACCTTTATTTTTTTCATGAAAAGGAAAAAAAAAAAAAGTTGGGCAACAATTCTCACTCTCTCCAGGATTCTTTCAGATATGATTTAAAATAAACACTTGTATTTTTTTAAAAAGCAGTTCTTACGGGAAATTCAAATTTAAAAGCATGCCAACATAAATTCCAGTTCTAAGAGAGCCTCTATTGTTTACTGTTTTATTGTTCAATACCTCCAGATTCATGCTTGCACTAGTAAATCTTACAGGACAACCACTTGTGCATCTCAACTTCCAAGTATTCAGAATTTAATATTAAACTGGCTATTAAAGGCTAAAGTACAAATTAGCTGGTGAATTAAAAGGGGTCTATATAAAATCAAGACTAAAATTTACTAATATCAAATTTACCTGAGTCTAAAATGGCAGCCAAGTTGAGAGGCCTAGATAGTGTCAGGACTCAAAAGTTGACTAAATATTACATATACGCATCCACTTTTTGGAATTGATGAAAAACATCCATTTTGATTTAAAATGTAACTCAAATATCTACTTCTGTGGGTTAACTTAAAATTGAATTACTCTAAATATTTAGCAAATACAATAGCATCCAACAAGACATTTTTAATGTGCTGTAAGTTATCTTCCCATATTCACTGACATAGACATGTCTTAGAACTTTAATACAATGCTAACAAGCCTAAAAGAGCCGTTTTCTACAAAATACTACCTACAGCTTAAGCAAATGTATTAAATTGAACACAAAGTTAACACAGAAAATAACAAAACAACTATTATCTACAATACCCAGATTATATTTTCAGATTACCATCAAGCTATAAAATCAAAGATTTTCAAAGTACTGTCAAAACATATTGCACCAACTATTAAGTACAACCAAGCAAATGTTAGAACAAAAAATAATGGTAGCTTTTATCTTCACATAAAATACTTCTTAAAAGCATGTCACCATTCATATAATTCAATGGAAACAATATGTTATGTATAGTGATACAAAACATACTGATCTGCAGTCAATATTTAAAGTTTTCATATGGACTGAAATTGGATTAATATTACTATAAAGGAATTACTGGTACTGCCAATAGTATGTAAGTTGAAAAAAATTATTCAGTTTATCCAATAGTCAAGTCTCTTTGGCTTACATGTAAATAAAAAACTTTTGTCAACTATACCGCACACAAGCCAAGTACCAGTGTTTAAACATATCTTTAACCAATTTCTTTAAAAGGAGAAAAAAAGAAAAAAGAAAAAAAAGACTAGTAACAAATTCACAGGTAAGTTTCCACAAAGAATATTTTGTTCAAGTTTCAGGAGTCTTTCAAGTCACCAGAAGTGTTAGTGGCACCTTCTGTAAAAAACAGGCTAGCCACAACTGTTAATAGTCCTGCTGAAGTAAAAGGAAACAATCTCCATAAATATTGAACACCCTTGTAAGATTTAATTCTCCAATGTAGCCACAGAAAGTTTACTGACAATCATGTTCACCAAAACATGTTTATGCATACACTCTTCCCTGATTATGACTAATCGAGAGATTAATAAGGCCTGTATCCGAACAGAACCATGTTCAAATGAGATGACTACAAAGTGCTTTGAGGATGAGGGAAGGTAATTAGATACGGTTAAACATGATCATAAGTTAATGTAAACAGGACACAAGACACCCCCCAACCCAGTGAAACATGCATCATAAGGCTTGCTGCACTTTCATCAGTATCAAGTTAACCCAGGTCATGAAGTCTTACCTTCAGAACAGTTTCATTAAATAACTAGGAATGTGTACACACACTTTACATCATGTGAGATACTATGAAATGCACAAGGATACATCCACTGCCACATTCTCGGCCCTCAAGCTCCCTGCCCTGCGTGGCCTGGATCTCGGTTGGGCTCACCCTCTTTTCATTCCATCCACTTACCAAGAAGCACAGCTGTGGCCAGTTGTGGATAAAATATCTATACGTATAAATGGAGTAGGGTTCGGACAGATCTTTGGTGATCAGTCTCATGATATCGGGCATTTGTAGCTCGGATTCGTATCGGACATATCGTATCGTCCGATCCTCCCCAGGCTCGACCTCCCTGCCCGAGGGACTTCTTAAACTGCAACCGGCGGTCAGGGACGAAGACAGCAGCCGCACCTGCTCGTCTTCCTCCTCCTCCGTGCCCTCAGCCAGTCCATTGCGGGCCGCCGCGGGGTCGCTCGCCGCGGCTACCTCTGCCGGGTTGGGGAGCGCAGTTCTTGCATTAATGGGGAGGGAGTGAAGGGGTCTCTCGCCCGAGTGAACCCCGACTCCCTTTGTTGCAGTCGCTTTGGGGCCCCCGTCGGGGTTGGCCGTGCTCGTGGCCACCTCGGTTGCACTCAGGACCTTGCTCTTGAGGGAAGCGGCCGCCCGGAGGTGTCGCAGTTCGGGGCTGATCAATCCGTTGAGCTGCTGCTGCTCCTGCGGCGGCTCCGGGCAGCGGAGGCACGGATGCCTCTTGGCCGCCGCCGTCGCCTCGTCGCCCGCCCGGCTCCTGCCGCCAACACCTTCGTGCTCCTCGTCGTCCTCCTCGTCCTCGCTGCAGCAGGCGAGGGCAGCCCCCGCCGGGAAGGGGCAACAGGGCTCGGCCGCCGCCGGGGCCGGAGGTGCTGGTGGTGGGAGGAGGCTGCTAGGCCCAGGCGGTACCTCCGCCATCCTAGGAGCGACAGAGACCGAGAGAGGAGGCCATGAGTCTCGACCGACGAGCGCGGAGCAGAGGGAGCAGCGGGCAGGGAGCGGCGGAGGAGGGGGGAACAAAGGCAGAAACCGTCCCTCACGAAGCTGCCCCCCAATTCCGCGCCGACCCCCCCAGCTCGTCAGCGCCGCCCAGCTGCTCAGCCGGCCACCGTCCCGGTCCACCCGGGCCCATCCGCCGGCCCTGTCACCCGCGGCACCTCCCCGCCCCCTCCCCGCCGCTCACCCGGCACTGGTCCCCGCCGCCGCTGCCGCCACTCCTCTTCCTCAGCCACCGCCGCCGCCTCCTTCGCCGCCGCGGCCGCCTCTACCGCCGCCAAGGATCTCACCCAGCCGCCGTCGCCGTAAAGCGCCTCGGCTGTTACCCCGGGTAAAGTTTCCTGGGCCTGGCTTTACGACACTTCCCTGCCTGCCGGCTGCCGGAGCCAAGGGAAAGGGGCGTGGAGGGAGGTGACCTGCGGAGGGGCGGGGCCGAAGGTGTCTCCCGCGGGCTTTGCGGGAGGCTGAGAGCTGATGGGTGGGACTGTGGGCGGGGAAGTTACCAGGGCTTTGGAGTCACCGGCTCCCAACCCCCTCTCCTCAGTTTTGGGGCTCCTCCACCAAGCGAGATGCTGAACGAGGTCGGGGTGGAATAGGGAGGGGTGGGCCCGGCAGGCACTGCCTGCTTCTAGTCCGTTGCGCCCACCCAGCTACCGTGAATCCTGCCAGCTCTGAGCCTGTGGACCTGACCCTTTTTACAACTGCACAACGTTTAACTTTTGCCCTAACCAGGGGCGTGAGGAAAGGAGAAGCGGTTAAAAATGGAGCGAATCAGGGAAGCAACTTGTAAAGGAGAGGAAGTTTAAAGCTTTGAGTTGTGAAAATATGACGATGGCTGTAGAAACCTGAGCGTTTGCAATGTGAATGAGCCTCTTTATCCCTTTGAGACAGGTAGTCCTCTTCCTTTCCCTCTTCCATAGCTCCCTTCTCCCTACCTCCACCCCCGCCCTCGCCTCCGCCGAGCAGAATTGGAGGTAAAGGGGACTAACTGGTGCTGGACTGTTGCAAGCACTCCTGGGGAAGGAATGACAGAGATTGATGAAAGAGAGTGAAAATGACCAAGAAGCACGTTCCGGGTTTTTGTCCGATAGGTTATGAAGCACCGGTAAAGAGGTGTCTTGATCTTTCCAGGGGGGTGCAGAAGGCACAGAACAGCAGCACACACTTGAGCATGTGGCTTGGCTCTTTGTGCTCTTGTCCACAATTGATGGTTTTCTGCAGGTCTTAGCTGAGAGGCCAGCACACTGTGTAACTCACGTACACACTGTGAAAATTCACTTTTAAAAAACTGTTTTGTAAAACTGGTCAAGGGTGCTCAAGATGGACGTTTTCAGGCATATAATTCAATGCCTGAACATATTTGCGACTTTCTGCCATAATCTAAACTCTGTAAAAAGCAGGATACACTGTAGCGTGAATGTTAGATACAAGTATTAGAGTTCTTGTCAAGATGTTAAAGAAAAACTATCACCTTTCACGGAGAGATTCAAGCTTTAAAGATAATAATAATAGTAAAACTTGTTACAATGTGCCAGGCACCGTCCTGTCTTATATGTATTTACTAACTCATTTACAGATTTGTGACCTGAAGAAATATTGACGGTTGTGTACAAATAGGGATATACAAGAATGTTGATTTCAACCTCATCTTTAATAGGAAAAAATAATTCCAAACCCAAGAAAGTGTCTGTAAATACAGGAATGACTAAATTTACAATGCATAAATACTATAGGATATTACTGTTAGTTATGCTGTTGTTTAAAAGATTGAAATATGAGTAGGTACTCTTCCCATTACTACAAATGCTTTGTAAATTACTCCCATAAATTAGTAGTATAAAACAACCACTTATTATGTACACAGATTCTATGAGTCAGGAAATAGCTGTTCTTTGATTCATTATGATATGACCTTAGTGGAAAAGTCAAAGTTGAGAAACGAGAATCATCCGAGATTTTCACTCTAAGGTTGATGTTGGTTGATGCTGACTCAAGGCTGAAGGTCTGTCTTATCCTTGAAGATCTCTCCATGTGGTCTTTTAGCATGGATTGGTTTGGACTTCTTTGAAGCCTCTTGGCTGGATTCCCAGGACAAGTATCCCAAGAGAGAAAACCAGACAGAAGCGTTTCACCTTTTCTGGTCTAGCCTTAAAAGTCTTGTGGAATGTCAGTTCTGCTGTATTGTATTTATACAGGCAGTAACAAAGTTGCATCCAAGTTCAAAGGAAAGGTAAATAAACCCTATCTCTTGATAAGGAGAAACAAGGTTCTCAAAGACAAGGTAAGAACAGAAATATTGCTGGGTTTTTTTTTTTTTTGTTGTTGTTGTTGGTTTGTTTTGTTTTTGTTTTTGTTCTTGTTTTTAAGGTACAACTTCCCACAGGCATTTACTTGAAAGACTTCCTAAAAACTTAAGGGGAGGAGGGAAATGTACAAGATATATAAAAAAGACAGTGTGATTACATTTATGTTCTTTAAAAGGCACAAAAGAAAACCATATCTCCAAAACTGCATACATTGTTTAAAGATACATTTTTCAAAAATACATTGTTTTTAAGTATTACCTGGGTCTTCAGCCAAACAATGATTTGTTCAAATCATGGCTGAAAAACTGGCCCAGATGGCTCCACTATTCTCAAGGAAATATTTAAGGGTAATTTACTTAGAAAAATGTCTCTCAGTTACTCACTTTGGATTATAAACCCCCCTAAAATACATGTAACTCCACTGGAATGAAAGAGTGGCAGCTGGTCTTCATGTCCTTTCTACATTGTAACTTGGCCACTGAGCTTGCTCACTTCAAGGGACTGACTGAATGTTGTCTCAGTTGATTTCAGAAGACTGAGAATTGTAAATATTTCTATTAGACTTGAGTGTTGCTCAGTTTGTGTTCCTATAACTAAAACATAAAAGGGTACTTTTGTTAAGTTTTTTGGCAATCTTATTCAGCAGTTCAGAATGCCCAAAATGATGAAGTAAATTCTGGTCCCCTTGATAATCAATAATCTAGTGAATCTTCTGATATCTAAGTTCCAGTGACTTCTCTTTATATCCTGATATTCAAATTCTAATGATGGCCTTCTAGTCAGAGGTCCTCTCTAAGAAGTCTCTTTATATGCTTATGAAACTCTTTCTACTTATGTTTACTTGATATGATGATAAAATTATTTCAGTCGTAGAAATAGAAGCATCACTCTGATGCTTGAGGTTTATTTGCCTACTACAAGACTCTAAAAATTTTAGTCAGCTATTGCCATGAGCAATGACATCATATGAAAAGAAATGGTCTCAGAATGGGGCAAATATAACCAGTGATCCTCTTCTTTCTGGGTAATTGGAATTTTCATTGTTTTGTAATAATGCAAAGGTCACTTGTTTTTACTATTGTTTTTGTTCTCTTTTGAACACCAAAATGACATATCTTAATTTTTTTAAGAAGAAACTCATGGTTGAATCAACTTGAAAGACCTATAGCAGTTTCAAAACAAAGTCTTAAAGTAACTTACTGAAGTTAACTTGGAAAGAGAAAGATTCCTAATTCTTCCTAACAAAAAAACAAACAAACAAACAAAAAAAAACCATTTTTACCAGGTGCAGTGGTGCACGCTGTAATCCCAGCAGCTCAGGAGGCCGAGGCAAGAGGATGGTTGAGTTCAAAGCCAGCCTCAGCAGTTTAGGCCCTAAACAACTCAGCTAGACCCTATCTCTAAATGAAATACAAAAAAGGACTGGGGATGTTGCTCGGTGGTTAAGCATGCCTGGGTTTAATCCCCAATACCAAGAAAAAGAAAAAAGAAAATTTTTCTTTCATTGTCTAAATTTAGAGAGGAAACCTGGCTATGTATGTACCCATAAGGTAACTGGGAATGAAGACAGTAATAATGAAAATATACTTCAATTTTCCTTGACTCAGCAGGATGATGTTAAATGCCATTATATGACATTCAAAAATACGTAGTTTTTTGAACTATGTATAATTTATGAATAAATGTTTGTGTCATTTTATTTTACATGTCATGTGGCTCTTAATCCTACTAATCCTATCTATTATGCATAAATCCCTGAATGTGTATGTCCTCAACTTTGTTTCATTTTAGATAAAAGGCATACATCAAATTTGAGGGCTATAAAGTTTAATCAAAGGATAAGTATTAGCATATTGTTTTACTACCTGTAATCCTGAAGCACTCTATGATTCCTGGGTAAAATATTTCAATTAACAATTTGGTTCTTCCTTTTGATATGGAGAATGACCATCTGTTATTAATCCTGTATCCCTAAAAAGAACAGTGGTTGGCAGTAGAACTGGGGTCTTATGGGAGAATGAAGAATCAGAGAGGGTTATGGTCGAATGATTCCCATTTTATTACTTTCAACCTCATGCTAACTTTTCATACAAACTTTTCATACTAATACTTTGCCTGAAGACAGGGAAAGGTTCTCAGACACAGGGAGCCGGTGAAAATGTTGGAGTATACTATTTCTTCATATTAAAGCTATTGAAAATTTTTGGTGTCCACTTTAGCTTTGCCCTTAGCTATCAGTACTCTAGAATTGTTTTACTTATCTCCTAGGCCAACTTCATCCAACAGCACCTCTTCTCAACCACTTATTGCTTCACGTCTCCTTCTTAGCAATAACTCTGCTGCCATTTCACTGAGAGGAGTGAACTGTTTCATTGGTGCACACCCCCACTTTCCACCCCATGCCTAGAAATTCATCCATACCTGAATTTACCCTTGCCCACTTCCCCCTAGTCTCACAGGGTGGTAGATGGCCCACCCAGTTCATTCCAACTAATGCCTCTCTCTAGTTGTGAGCTTGATGCCATCTCTTTCAGCATTTTAGGAGATCTGTCCCATCATTGTTTCTCTCTCCTGAATTTCCCATGTTTTTTTTTTTTTTTTTCTTTTTTTTTGCTACATACGTCTACATTGGAGACTTTTCCTATTACCATCCTGTCCCTGCACCTTTCCATCATGAATTGCTAACCTGTAATAACAAGATACTGTCTCTACCCTGTGCAGGTTCACTCTTCATCCAGTGGATTAGCTTCTCTCTTAGCCCTTCCTCTAACACCACTATGTCAAGAGTCACCCATTAGGACCCAAAGGCTAGACCATTAGACTCTTCAGTTCTCTTGTAACTTTATTACTCTGTGGTATTTATTCTTGCTTTTCCATCTAAAAAATTCCCTTGGTGTGTTAGTTAGCTTTCCATTATTTCCTTCCATTCACAACTTAAATTCAAAATATTCAGTTAATGATTATTGTATATATGAATGAACAAACTTTGAACTGAACTGCGTGCAGTTCCCAAAATGCACTAAATGATTTCTAATCTCTGTGTCTGTGCTCAAAAAATTGACTCCCTACTCTGAGTGTTTTGGATGTCTGTGGTTGCACATTTTTACAGCATTTCTTTGCTTGTTTGTGGTTTCTACAGCAGAATTCTTAAGGATAGGAATTATGTCATAGTCTTCTTTCTACGATTATATGCATAATACATCATTTTAATGGCATGAATAAAGAATTGACTGACTCTACACCCTTTCAGAATATAAATTTCTTTCTTGGTGTAAATACCTTTAATTATATAGGACTCCTCTTATCACATATATGACATACTTGGGGCTTAAGATAATGTTGCTTAACATAATCACTTATAGATACATTTTTATTATTAAACACTTTGGGGGCAATGCGTTTAATGATAGCATAACAGTTTATGTTTACATGGTTGACTGATTATTTTGGCTTTAGGTTACCCTAACATGCATGAAATATTTTAATGAAAGGACATTTTTCATCATCATGGGGACTGAGTCTGTGAAACCAATTCAGAAAAGGTAAGTGATTCGGTCAATTATTCAAATGTTGCATTTAAACACAAATTATTTAAACAAAATACTTCTTTCATCACTTTTTTTCTGCAATGAGAAAATATAGAAAAAAATCAAGACATTAAAACTAGGTTTAGAAAGGACAAAAAAACCTAAGGCTAATAATAGTACATGTACTCACTGGGGGTAGGGAGGTCTCTATTCTTAATATATTTTGATTCGTTACTCATTTTGATATGAATAAAAAACTGTCAAACCTAAAATGCAACCATAGTGAGGAAACAGAAGGGATATGGCAACTAAGATATTGTAATGTTATATTTATACACAGTAATGGAGGTCTCTAAGTAATGTATAAACATGCAGCTGCTTCTCGGAATTCCCATAGAAGCAACCTTTGAAGTTCAGGGAGTGGCTGATGGCTCCTTTGATCTTCTTAGTCTTTTTGCACTTCAGGGAGCTTTGGAGGAGGGGAATCTTGCTTATCACTGAGACCTATTGTTAAGCAAAAGAAAAAGCAACTTCCTAGCTTTATTGAGATAGGTGGTGCAGGTGAAGAACTTTTCTCAGACCAATGGGCCTCACTCTTTCCAGAAGTAATTAGATGGTGCAGCCCCTTTGCCTCTCCCCTAATCCACTTCAAGTAACTGTCCTATTGGTTAATTACTGCTGGTCTATCCTAGTCTTAAAACATTCTTTGAAACAATTGCTTCCATCTAAAGGAATTCATCTTATAAAGATCTTTAAAATATTTTTTGATATTTTAGCAAAAGTAATACATGCTTATTCCGAGAAATACTGAAAGTGTAAGGAAGAAAAGTCTTTTATACCTGGTGATCCTCAGAGATAATCACAATATACATTTTGATACATTTCCTTCCAATCTTTGTATTATGTAAACACATAACATATATTTCTTTGCATCTGAGAGATCAGCTTATTCTACACTTCCAATTTGAATACTTTAAAAACAATATGTGAACATTTTTCTCATGTCTTTAAAGATTATTTATAAACATTTTATTAATCATATTTAATTTATTTACTCCCCACTATTGTTGGATAGAGACTTTTTTTTTTAAAGGATTAGAAACAGCCAGTGTCTTAGACTGGGGTTTTTTCCCCAACACAGAGCTTGAAAAACTAATTTTAAAACCTCTTTAATATATTTGTGTACATATATCCATGAACTGAGGAAAGGATTTAGGACTTAATGCTAGATGAATGCACATAATATCCCCAGGACCACCACCATTGCTACATGTTTATCATCTTTATTTAAATATTCACTAGCATCAATGGGGGTACCTCTTTAGAATTTTAGGGAGGTCAGATATTATTATGTTATCTCAATTATTCATCCACTTATTTGTTCATTCCATGAACATCTGTTACCTCCTGCTAGGCATCACCAGGACCAAAGCAAATGGGACCGTTTCACCCTTGTTGTCATAGAGCCTACAATGTAGACAGGGAGAACAATTAAACCAGAGTCTTCCTTAACATCCAGAGAAAGACTATGATAGGGAAACTAGGACTGGTGACTAGGAAGAGTACACACAGCAGAGACAGCTAAGGTTTCCCAACAACAGCAACATTTAGTCAGAAATTTGGTGGGTAAGCAGGAATTTGTTAGACAAAAGAGAAAGGTTGGGTCTGTTTCAACCCAAGAAAACACCTGAGCAGAAGCCTGGTGAAAATCAGAACATCTGGAAGGCAGGGAAGCAGGAGAGAACCCTAGAGAGGTGGAGAAGTGGAAACAGATAACCACTGGACTTGTCAGCTACCAGAAGGGCTTAGAATTTATTAAAGTGCACTAGAAATCTGTTGAAGATTTGCTCTTTGAAAATCTCACTCTTGCTGCACTCTGGAAAATGGATTGGGATAAACAGTGTGGGTGGGAAATAAGAGAGACAGAGGTCGTTTCAGAACTTTAGGTAGGAAGGCCAGCTCTTCAGCTGCAACCTAGCTGAGGAAATCCTACAGGATGGCTGGAGGTGAAATTCTGTAACCATTTTTCATTCCAGTCAGTCATTTATTACATTTAGCTTCTGGCCCTATTCAACCAACCTAACATGTATTAAGCACTTAATAAATAGTTTGTGCTTTGTTTGCTCTTTTCTACGTCTGGAGAAGGAATCCATCACCTGAAACTATTTTCCTGTTTTTCCAAAGAATAAAGTATGAAGAGGAAAAGTATTCATCCTAAAAGACTTACTCTTCTTTAGTGGTACAGAGGTCCCCAGCTTTCTTAAATTCACTCAAAGAGATGCTGAATACTGAGCTAGTTGCCAAAATCTTAGTTTTCTTTAGAAAAACGTTCTAAGCTTGCACAGCCCACAAAATTCCTGATGTGTCTACAGAGGGGAAGTATCTGAATTCTACCAGTCTGAGGAACATAGGGGTCTCCCCCATTAATCACTAATACGTGTTAGACCTAAAAACATGGGAATACAAATGAAACACCACTGTAGTGCCACCACCAAATAACTGTTAATATTTTGAAGCATTTCATTTTAACCTTTCTTTTTTCTTTTTGCAGTTCCAGGTATCGAACCTAGGGCTTCACACGTGCTAGGAAAGCACTCTACCACTGACCCACATCCCCAGCCCTCTATTTTAGTCTTTGTGTATAATTCCAGGAGGATTGCTTTCAGGTTACTGTGATGCACCCACCCCCTCGCCACACACACACAAATTTATACCCGATTTTTCTAAACTCAACATCATAAGTTCATCATAGAAAAAGTGCATACTCTTAAATATTACAATAAAAATGTTAAGCGCTGCAAAGGATTTCAATCTAATGCAACACAACGCAATACTTATGGTGGCACCAATGTTTGCACTGTAAATAAAGCTGTAATAAGCAGTTTGGGCATAAAATTTTGGGGGTGCTTAGGATTGTGTTTTTTGGAGGGAGTACCAGAGATTGAACTCAGGGGCACTCAACCACTGAGCCACATTCCTAGCCCTATTTTGTATTTTATTTAGAGACAGGAGCTCACTGAGTTCCTTAGCACCTCGCTAAGTTGCCAAGGCTGGCTTTGAACTCCAGATCTTCCAGCCTCGGCCTCCTAAACTGCTGGGATTACAGGCATGTGCCACAGGACCTGGCTGGGATCATGCTCTTAAGATAATTCTTAGAAGCAAACCTAATGATTCTTTTTTAAGGCTCTTCATACAAATTGCTTGATTTGATTTGCAAAAAGTGTTGTGCCAAGTTTACATTTTCACTAGCAACATAAGAGTACCTGTTTTAATTAGGCAATATTAAAAAGAAAACTAATTTGATACACAAGGAAAAATATTTAAAAATATTAAAGAATGTCAATGTTGTTTTTATAATCCCATAGTAACTGAGTAAGCAAAAAGAAAAAACTTGACTACAGGGATATCAGAGCAGATCTATATTCATAGACTAATTGATTGCATTTTCTATAACTTGTTAATGTAGGAAATTAGTAGAAGGGTTTTAGATTTCTTTTACATTATTTGCAAAAATTCTTTGTGTATCTATTTCTGCTTGTCTGCTGCTTTTTTCTTTTTTTTAATTTATTAATTTTTTACAGACTGAGTTTTGATTCATTGTTGGCTGCTTCTTCTTAACTTTAGGCCACAGTATTTCATAAATGGGTTTAGAGATTTGAAAGGATACAATATATTAAAAAAAACCATAACAGTATTAACATTAATTTGTGATCTGTGTAATTTGAGAATATGACTTTGAAGTTCATTTAGTAGCAAATTAATTTTAGATGGAAAAGTTAAAGGCTGAATATTAAATCAATAAAAATTATAATGACTTAACTAAAGAAAACACAAGAGGGCAATCTTGCACAGCAATAAAATATCTTTGCATAGGATAAAAAATAAGTCAACATTTTTAGTCAACTATGATTGTTACAGAAGACATTTAAAGTCTTGTTGATGTATATTGTCTTTTTATTAATTGTTATAGAAGGGTAATTTTGCAAGGAAATTTAGTGTTGACATTCATACAATGAATTTTGCATGTATTTGAGTTGTGCTTTTTTTAATCCTAGAAAGAAAGAAATCTATTTTTTCATTGGCTACTATATATATTTCCTGGTTTCAATTTGTAGAAAAGCAAGGAAATAGATTTGATATACATGACACCTAAATATTTTTTTCTTCTGGATTCACCATATTTTTCAAAATGAAAACAGTTTCATTTTTGTTCTAATTAAGAACATGTGATCCATTAAACCTCAGTGAACAAGACTATTTTTAAATAAAAAAATTTAATAAATTGCTAAAGGAAGAGCACAGTCTAGTGATAAGATCAGGAAATATGAAAGGTCATTTCGTTATTTTATTTCCTGACACTTATATAGAACTGTAATTGTAGTTAGTTCCCTAGAAAATTAAGGGCATAAAGAAATAGGAGGTTTAAGACAATTGCACACACTCTTGTATGTACAAATTCTCCCAGACCTTGATTTCACCCATAAAACAAATGCAGAGCTAACTTTCATACAATCTTACCTACCATCCCCACTATCCTCCCTCAACTCAAACTATTTCTGTGCCAAGCTGCATAGGAAAATAAAAATAAAAATGATGTAGAGTAGGTGTTTTTCTGAGCATACTGATGGAAGGAAGCCCTAAGAGTTCTGCGATGAAGTACCTGATACTTAGAAAATCAATATAGCATAGTAGTTAATTGTTTGGAATTTGAATTCTCAGTTTCTGCCATACTGTCAACTGTGGGATTTTGTGCAAGTTTTTAAACTTCTATGTACCTTATTTTCCTGATGTGTGTAATGCAGTAATAATGAAACCCATCTCAGAAGGATTGCCATGAGACTTCAATGAACATATAAGGATTTAGGGCAGTTTCTGGTATAAGGTAAGCATTATACAGGCATTTGCTCTTATAAAAGGTAACCTAAGAAAATCTCTAAGGGAAATAAGAATGCCTACATTATAATACAAAATATAGGCAAGAATCCTTTTGGACATGCAGAAGAGGCTAAATAGCGGATCCTGAAAGAATATAGATTCAGATTATAACCATTTTTCAAGCTATGCATTTGACTAATGGTTTTCCCAAGTTCTTAGGAAGGAAGAATGGGAAATTAGCAAAGCAACTTAATGAATGCTAACAGAATTTTGCTCATGTTCACTGTGTAGAAATCCATACCTGTTTCTTCTTTTATGAGGAATCTTTAGTTATTCCAAAGAACTTTTGTTTAATCCTCTCAGAACTCTTCATTAAAGAGATTTCAAAGTCCAGTACTGTTATTGACAGTATGCAAACTGGTGGGTGTTATTTGAACAGTGGAGTTAGAATATGGGTTTTCCAAAAGGGCAAATGACAGTGTCTTCAAAGAGGAAGTTGCATATGGCTTATTTCTGCCATATGCAATATGACTTGCAGTGGATAGTTCATTCATGTCACTTTCATAATCACAAATAGTTTCTCTTTGGGAAAGAAAAACCCAATATTGGAAATCCAGGACATGTAAGTTTTATTCCTACTACTGTCATTGCAACTTTCTGAGAACAGGCAAAGGGTTCTC
The DNA here is from genome assembly GCF_902686445.1 of Sciurus carolinensis. Classification (NCBI taxonomy): domain Eukaryota; kingdom Metazoa; phylum Chordata; class Mammalia; order Rodentia; family Sciuridae; genus Sciurus; species Sciurus carolinensis. The sequence continues at coordinate 157,439,632 of NC_062214.1, read as the reverse complement.
CATCAGTTTGTTTGTTCTTTGAATGAATTTCTCATTCCCATTATCATGAATTCTAAGTTGCTTGAAAAATCTGAGAGAAAAGATGAATGAATTATTAAGAAAACTATTAACTACATTGTGGGCTGGGGTATAGCTTGGTAGCAGAATACTTGCCTAGTATGTGCAAGACTCTGGGTTCAATCTCCAGCACTGGAAAAAAAATAGAAAAGAAAAAATTATTGACCATTATTAACTTTTTCTTTGCATTAGTCCATCAATATTTTAGTTTTCACTTAGAAAATATAATATCAAGTTAAATGCTTGTGTACATTTCTACCAAGATCATTTTGGAATATCAGTAAATATGTCTATCTTATCTTTGCAGCACTCAAGAAATCCTGAGTTCTGTTGAGGGGCTGAGAGCAGCCCAAGTGTTGGAAGACTTTTGCTAGGGGCTCTACCTGATTGACTTTATTTACATTATTATATAATGTAATTTTTCTTTGTATTTTAGTCAGGTACTTCACTGCTGTGACTAAAAGACCTGACAAGAACAATTTTAGGGCAGGAAAAGTTTATTTGGGGGCTCATGGTTTCAGAGTTCTCAGTCCATAGATAGCTGACTCCATGGGGTTTGAGGTGAGGTTGAATATCAGGGCAGAAGAGTGTAGGGGAGGAAAGCAGCTCAAGACGTCACACCAGGAAGCAAATGGAGACTCCACTCCCCAGATACAAAATATATACCCAAAGCCATACCCCCAATGCCCACCTCCTCCAGCCGCATCCCACCTACTAATCCCCATGAAGGGATTAATTCACTGATTGGGTTAAGGCTGTCATAACCCAATATTTCACCTCTGAATGTTCTTGCATTTTCTTACACATGAGCTTTTGGGGTATAAGTTTAAACCATACCACTTGGTGAATTATCAACTTTCCTCATTCTAGCATTTAATTTCCAGGTATATGAGTTTAATTTCCAGGTATATGAGTTTATGAATTTTCAAGAGACTATATATATATTATATATATATATATATAATATATATATATAAATAATATTTACATACTACATGTATATATACATAATATATATATTGTGAATAATGTTGCTACAAACTTGTGAATAATGTTGAGATATATATGTGTATGTATATATATATATATATATATATATATATATATATATAACCTGATCTCTGCCCAAGACAAATAATCCCTATCCTCACTGAGCTTGAGGGCAAGAAGCATTAAATACATACTTGTACTACTATTATTAACTCAAGCAATAAGAAGTTCTGGGAGGTATAGAGCATGTGATCGGGCATGACCATTAAGTAGATTATGAAAAAAGAATTTTTAAAAAACTTACAATTTGGTCTTTTGTTTAGTTAAACATGTGTTCTCATGCTGTAATAATTTTTTTGTGTCTGTCTCCATAATGGATGTGTCCATTCTACAGACTTTTATAATTGACTTATCAGTTTTTTACTTATTGGGTATAATCTACTTATCAGGTTCTCCAACTTCAAATTGCATCTTCAACTTCCACTTTTTTCTACACTTATATGAGTCTCTTCCAATGGTTGACACATTCTTCCTTTAAATAAACTAATCCACACATCAAGTTATATATAAAGAGCTCTTTCAGTTTAGAATAATTGTCTTTCACTGTGTGTTAGTATTGATAGGCAAGGTCTCTGAAATTGTGGGTTCCTGGTGCCCTCTACAAACTCAAGGCAAAAACAAGCCATTAGGAAGTTATTGTATGTTTTCTTCAAAGTTCTGTACCTTTAGGATAAACAGCTACCCATCAGCAGTATATAAGTTGTAGAAACATTATTCATAATAGGTAGAAACAACCCAAATGTCCATGAACAGATAAATGGATAAAAACAATGTGATATGTATATGCAATGGAATATAATTCAGTTGAAAAAGGAATCAAGTTCTGATACATGCTACAACATGAATGAACCTTGAAGATGCAGATTAAGTCAAATAAGTCAGAGACAAAAGGGCAAATGTTGTATGATTTTACTTCCGCCAGGTACTAGAGTAGCCAAATTCATGGAAACAATTTACAATAGTAGTTACCTGAGAAGAGAAGGGAATGGGGACTTTTCATCTATGGCTAAAGTTTCTGTTAGAAATGATGGAAATGTTTTAGAAATGGATGATGGTGATGGTCATACAACATTGTGAACAGACCTAATGCCACTGAAATATACGCTTAAAGAGGGTAAACACAACAAAATTTTTGTCATGTATATCTTACCACAATAAAACACATACACAGAGATTCTGTGCAGGGTTGAGGGAAATATGATCAACTGTCTAGATGTTTTAACCATGAGATGCCTGATGTCTTGTGGATTGTAAATATATCAGTGTTGCTTCTGCTATAAATCTAAAACATTAAAATTTTTCTTAATTTTCTCTTTTGGTAGCAATTCATTTCCCCTCTCCAGCTACCTTACAGTTGTTTTATTCTGCCATTCACAATATTTTTTACAAGTGAGTAATGCAGTGTTATTATTGTCATTATCATTAACTGGATTGCTTTTCTCGTTCTGGGTTCCATTTACGTGGAGGGCTTGATGTACTCAGTACTAACTGGTATTAGACTATGTGACTTTGTGATTCTAGTGAGCTTTTGTTCTTATTATGTCAGGACACTATCAGGTGCAACTGCAGCTTTTCATCTAGCTTTGGGGGCCATTCGAGATGACTGGAGCTCAGGTGGACTTCAAGAAGATGACTGGAATAGAATAAGCTGCACAAAGAAACTGAAGGATTCAAGAGGGACCTTCCAGTACAATAACAGAGTTTTACAAATTTATTAGAAACACGTACAACATTTTTCTTCTTCTAATACCTAGTGGCCCTGTAGAAATATTTTCATCACCACAAAACATGGTTAGGAGCCAGACACGGTGGTGCCAGCCTGTGATCCCAGTGGCTCAGGAGGCTGAGGCAGGAGGATCGAGAGTTCAGTCAGCCTCAGCAACTTAGTGAGACATTAAGCAACTCAGTGAGACCCTGTCTCTAAATAAAATACAAAAAAGGTCTGGGGATGTGGTTCAGTGGTTAAGTGCAACCGAGTTCAATCCCCAATTGCAGAAAAAAAAAAAAAAATGCTTATTGTGCTATAACTTGGGAGTGGGGAATGATATATAAGGGAAAAAAAATCATGTTTCAGCATTAGCTAAACCTCCTAAAGAGCTTGTTTTATGACTTAAAAGAATCTTAAGAAAATGTACCATTATTCTTCTTCAAATAATGGAAATTGTTTATAGATTATTTAAAATTATAAAATAATATATTTTCATTTAAGGTTTAAAGAAAAACAAAGAAAGAATAAATATGAAAGTTTTCCACTCTGCCGAGTTGCATGTCTCCTCTGAAATAGGTTAGTGAGTTCATAGTCTATGTAACAAAAATAAACAATAAGTAAATAATAGAATGATATGAACATTATTCTAACAACTGTTCTGTTTTACTCTTTGTGAAAATATTAAGAAAACAGACTATTACCTAGACTGCAAGATTTGATTTGTAAATATTGCCTCTTGTAAATATTACCTTTGTGTAAATGTAGCTCTTTTTTGTGTAGTTAAAAAATGATCTTCTTTATGACTGTCTCTCCCCATTCACTGCAAGGACCTTCAGGCTGGAAACTGTGTCTGCCAGGTCTTGTGATCTTAGAACCTAACACAGTGCTTTGCACTAAATAAGTGCTCAATAAATGCTTGTTACATATTGCTGCCTCTACTGAATAGTATTTATTATCTTGAATTGGTATTATTGGGAGAATTCAGTCCCAAGATGTGCATTCCAGGTTACAAAGGATTGCTAATATAATATGTCAAGTTGATCTGTCTAAAAGACACCATTAGACACCACATGGGAGAGGTCATAGATATCAGCCTGCCTTAGAGTTCAGGGATTCGAGGTGATGCATGCCTGTAATCCCAGCAGCTTGGGAGGCTGAGACAGGAGGATTGTGAGTTCAAAGCCAGTCTCAGCAACAGCCAGGCAGTAGCCAACTCAGTGAGTGGATAGTTTTCATAAGCAAGAATCCAGAAGAGCCTTTCAGATGTGACTATAGCAGTCTTTCAC